>NW_024040371.1:0-31173 GCF_014851395.1 Micropterus salmoides | reverse complement strand
TAGCGACAGGTGCGGATAGATTTTATCCAGAGCTACAATCACATGCAGGTTAGCTTCGAGAGCACCGTGGCCGATATCATTTTTAGGACCTTCCTTGCTCCGAATCGTCCGAGTGTTTTGCATTATGAAGTTCACAAACGCTCTGTAATGTTAGCAAACGGCAGTTAGGTGCTCGCTGGCTTGATGGCCAGCCAAGCGGTTTAGGGATTTTTAAACATAACCAGTTCACTTGGGTCTTCAGTTAGTCTTATCTTTAAGACAAAGGCTAAGCTAACAGCCAACGTTCATTTAGCAACCTAAATAGTTAAGCCAAACAAAGTAGGTCAACAGTAATCTGCTGCTATCGCTATCTGGTCCATTGTCCCGAATTATAGTCATGGTATCTATAAATGCTAAATTCTTGCAACTGCACTAAAAAGCTGAGGTATAGATCAGTAAACACGCCATATTTAGAAAGAACATGCCTTTGTTGTTGTCTTGTTCTTTTAAAAATGAATTGCTTCATTTCCTTAACGTTACAGCCAGTGTGTTGAATGTGGGTCGTTTTAACTTAACGTTACTGTTATACTACTTTTAGATTATTGGACAAAGTAATCAGTCAATTAATAATCCTATCAGAACAAACCTATATGATTCTCTCTCACACACTTCTTGCCCTGATAGATAGACTGACATGGCAGAGAGAATGGCAGAGATGGAGGAAGACATTGGAGATGTGCCAGCCGGAGAGGATGACAATGACTCAGACAGAGATGAAGATGACAGGCTGTTTGCTTGGATGGTAAATGACGATATGGATGAGGACGAGGTGGAGGATGAACAGCCCTTGGACACTGAAGCATCCGAGTCCTTTGAGTTGGATACCCCAGCTGAGCGCAGTGGTCATATAGCAGTGGTTGACAGAAACATCATGTATGTCTGGGGTGGATACAAGGTAAGGAGTTTATTAGATCCTACATCTGCATTTTTTATTATATTTACTAACATTTTCCTCCAGTCAGCATTTTTATTTAAATTATATTTACTCTCCTCTGTATAAGAATGCTCAAAACAACGGATTCTATGACTTGTACCTGCCGAGAAGTGAGATCTGGACATACAACATGGAGTCAGGAGTATGGTAATAGCTGTTACATTAAATTTGTCATTTGCACGCAAAGTCGACAAAATAAAGAAAACCTTAATGTTCACAGGACAAAGCATTTAGCCGGAGGTAACCTGCACACATCCATGTCGGGCAGCTGTGGGGTTTGTGTGGATGGAGTCCTCTACCTATTTGGAGGTCATCACACCATGGGAAACACTAACAGGGTACAGTTTGTCTGTTGCATTAAACAATTTTTTTAACATCCAGATTTTTTTGTTTGTTTTGGGTTTTTTTTAAATGAGTGCATGATGTTGAAACACAAGACCTTGAGGTGGGTCAGCCTGCTGAGTTTGCGATCCCCTTTCAGATCTCCTGCATTCTGTGCTGTGCTTTGCAGATCTACCGCCTGCCCCTGAGAGCTCCCAGCCTCGTTTGGGAGGAAATGAGGGATCTGAAAGGACTCCCTCCATCCTGCAAGGACAAGCTAGGGTGCTGGGTTCAGAAGAACAGGTGAAGGATGACTGTACCAAAATGCCAGATATCGGCTGAAAGATTAATCAGACTATCACTACTGACCCAGTGTGCTTGGGAAAGTGGTAATAATTACAGCAAGCTACTTGACAAATAAGCTCCCCAGTAGGAAGCTTCAAGATCCCAATTCAAAAAGCTGTACATATTCTTTTCCATGTGTCGCCAAGTCCTCATGGTGGGAATTGTAAATAATAGAGTACAGTCTAGACCTGCTCTATATGAAAAGTGCAATGAGATAACTTTTGTTTTGAATTGGCCCAATATAAATAAAACTGAATTGATTGCATGGTTAATTATGACTTCAGTGAAGACAATCTTTTGACACAAAATATTCATTTAAATAAGTTTTATTTTAAGAAGCAAGTTTACAAACTTTCCCTTAAAGTGCCTTGAATTTTAGCTTGTAGATGCACTGATCAAATGTCATAAATGAACTGAAACTAGGTTTCTTGAGTGTTGAATTACATTAAATGTTGGCCATCAAGAACTGAGTTTCAGCCATGTGATCATGTTAACCATAGTTTGGGTGATTTATACACAATAGATGCATAAAGGTAATTACAGATTTTTAACTTGGGAGCGATATTTTAAATGTTTTGTCTGATATTGTATTTGTAGACTTATATTCTTTGGGGGCTATGGCTATGCTGCACAAGGACCTTATCAAGGGACTTTTGAATATGATGAATCGTCTTCACTTGCGGTAGGCAAACAAAAATCCTCTTCACATAATGAACAATGACTTTAAGTGCTGAATCTTTCAATCAGTGTATATTTCTACATTTCATTAGTTTAAAAGAAAAGCTGCCCCTTAATAGCAAGTTATTTAAAAAATAAATATTTTGTTTGTTTTTTGCTGCTGCAGTGGGACAGCCCTGGGAGAGGCTGGAACAACCACATCCATATCCTGGACCTGGAGACATCTACATGGAGCCAGCCTATCACTACGGTAAACACATGTACAGATGCTACCAACTTTACCTCACATGTTTATATGCTTTTTCAGATATATTGGAACTCTTTAAGACTAAACTAAAAAAATTATTTGACATTAATAAATATTTTCTCTGTGTTGGTGTGGCTTGATGTAGGGGAACACCCCATCACCCAGAGCAGCTCATGCCTGCGCCACAGTTGGTAACCGAGGCTATGTGTTTGGTGGACGATACAAGGTAAGGAAAATAAAACTAACAATGCAACATGTGTGTGTTGAGCCTCTTTTGTTGTGAATTCCTGTCATATGGTTGATATTGCTGATTTTGCCTACCTCTGCAAAAGTGTAGTCCCAGATTTGCGAATTCATTCTCCATCTCCATCGTTCCACAGAACTACAGGCTAAATGACCTGTACTACATCGACTTGGACACGTGGGAGTGGCATGAAATGTAAGTGTTCTTTTCATTTACATAGGCCTTCCTGCAGAATAACCTGACAAGAGAAATTAAATACTATATTATCAGGACACCTTTTGCGAAGGACAGGAGGGCATTGATGCTCATTATTGACAGTCATCCTCTAACGTGCATCTACAGTTACACATCATCTATCAATTGTGTTCTTGTAGGAGCGTTCCCCAACATGGTCCTGTGGGCCGGTCTTGGCACTCCTTCACTCCTGTGTCACCAGACCACATCTTCTTATTTGGAGGTTTCACCACAGACAGGGAGACACTGAGTGAGTCTTGACACTTGTTCTGGAGTAGCAAATAAATCCTGGCCACCTCAAAATGGTCGCTGGTCTCAGGAAGGTATCCTCTGTTTTTCAGGCGACGCTTGGCTGTACTATGTGAGCAAAAATGAATGGAAGCCTTTCAAACACAGTCACACAGAGAGACCAAGGTAATTCTGTCATCTTGCACTCGTGAACACTAAGGTTTGTGTGCTTGTAGATAAAGTTTCCAGGGGATGGCTGCTCATGTGGATTGAGGGTTTGTGAAAAATGTTAAGTGAACACACACTATGTAGACAGTAGTTGAAATTGTGCTGTGTGTATTTCAGGCTGTGGCACACAGCGTGCTCCGGTCCTGATGGGGAGGTGTTTGTGTTTGGAGGGTGTGCCAACAACCTGTTGTCCAATCGCAGAGCTGTAAGCTGCAAGTCATGTCTTGATATAATAGTTGTTGTTTTACATACATTAAAAGCTTTTCTACTGAATTTGACTTTTTTTTTTCTTTTTTTAACAGGCTCATAGCAATGAGTTACTAGTTTTCAACGTTCAGCCTAAATCACTAGTTCGGTGAGTGTGCAGAAGTGAAGATGATGCTCTACAATTGGGACTTTATTTTACACCAGAAACTGAAATGTTCTTATTATATTGTGCTTATATTTGCCTGTCCCCACTCCCCAGGTTCTGTATGGAGGCAGTCCTGCAGCACAGGGAGCGTTTGTCTAGTTACTGGGACTGCTTACCTAAACACCTCCTGCACAGCCTCAAACAGAGAATGGCACATGTCAATACAATGGGCTCGTAGGCTGAGAGGAAGCCATCAATCTACTCCGGAGGATTACTGTGTGTGTGTGTGTGTGTGTGTGTGTGTGTGTGTGTAAGATCAAAGATCAGTGTCACCCTCAAAGCAGGTAGTCCTATTGGAGTGTTAGTTTAATGTGTGTGTACACATACAAAAAAAAAAAAATCTAAGCAATAGTGAACAGCTGTGGAACTGTTGGAGATAGGTACTGACTGGCACACAAAGGTTCACAGGCGATCCTCAAACTCTCCATTACCCTTTTCTGTTAATTATCTTATATTGAACTCTTGCAAAGACAGTAGAACCTTTTAGTGGAGTAGCAGTGAAGGTGATGCAAGTCCTGCACTACTTTCAGGTTAGTTTTTGTTCAGCTTAATTTTTTCAAGAGAACTTCTTTTATGACTCCCTCTTAAAATGTAATATCATGGTTTTGTTTCCATATTTGAAGATAAATGTATACATGCTTCTGTACTGGATAGGAAAACAAGAGGGGGGTTGGGGGGGGGGGTAGTTTGGAAAGGGGGCAGGACTTTGGCTTTGTGTTTTCGCAAAGTCCCTTTTCACCATGAGTATAGTAAATCTTGTAGGTATACAAGAGTCAAGGGCAAAGTTCTGCTCCTATAAACAAACACACATGCCAGTCACTTGCTAAAACAGAACCAATGTTAAATATGTGTCTAATGTCTTAACACTAAATGCAGTGGTGCAAGGCTGAAAGCTTTTTGTTTTTTTAGGGAACCTGTTGCTTTAATGTTGAATATTGGATAGTTTTCACAGACCTAAAACTACTGCTTTGTTACGCAAGACTATCTACTCTGAAGCCACAGAAATGTTTATTCTTAGTTTATACACACACTCTTGTGAGGAAATATGGGGGTTCTTGTTCTCAAAAAAAGCTTTTAAACCTTTTAAATTGTAATTAATGGCTCCTGTAGTACTTTCATTTAATCAACTTAAATACTGCGAGTGTATTGGATGTTGAGCCACATTGCACTGAAATGCCTAATGTCAGTAGGGCTTTATTTGTATTTGCCTGGTTTGCACAATGTTCCCTTGGTGTTTTTTATTGTAGAATATGGTGCATAATGTTACTTTATACTCAAAGAATAAACATATACCATAAACTGTTCTGTTCAGCTTTGTTAATTTACATATTTTCATTTCAAACAAATTGTTGGTCAACTAATACATTAAATCTTAATAAAATTATTCATATCCAAACAGGAACACTGTACTGTGTGACAATCAGATCTTTAACCTGTAACTGTTTGAAATGTAGATTAGTCCCACTGAACTGTAGTTCTGTGTTTAATATCATAATTCCACACTTGTTGTCAGGTCTGTATTCACCCATCTCTCATTTCTTCTTGGCAGCCAGCAAGTTTGGAGCAGACACTTTAACTTTGCCCGGCATGTTTCTGGACAAATCAGTATCCTGCAACACAGGATGATATGAGAGGGGGATTATAACATCAAGAAAAACAAACTGCCGTTCTTTTTTACCTGTTAATTATATGGTTAGTCTAGAAATTGTCAACACAATTTCTATTTTTCTTGTCTGACAGTCTAGTACCTAATCACAACAGATAAGCAGCACATCTTTACATTTAATAAGCTGGAAACTGAATGTTCAGCATAAATAATAACTCAAGTTGTTGAATTATTTAATTATCAAGAGTGCAGATTCTTTTTCAAATTGTTGTAAATCCAATGTCCACAATCAATCATTTCAACACAACAAATGATTGTAAACACTTTATTGAATTTAGAGTTACCTTTCACAGAAAACTATAACCCAGTAAACTTCTTTACCTTGACACTGCGGAACAGGTCTTTTTCTCTGGTTGATGTCTCTTTGGCTTTCATAAAGCTTAAAACTGCAGTGCGTGCAGCTGGTAGGAAGAAAAAAAACCTGTTAATTCTAAAAGTAAAAATTTTCACTGTAAAACATTAAGGAAAGGTCTTATGTATATTCTAATGGATCACTTTTCTTACCTTTCCCTTTCTTCTGAGAACCTGGTGTCAGTTTCACCTTATGTCTGTGGAAAACAAATGACTCATTAGCCTGAGCACTCTTCACTTTGTCTCATACACACACAAAAGTTAATTGCACGTACTTGTGGTTGGAAAGGGCGGTGTATGGAGCACAGACTGGCACAGCAAACATCAGTACATCTTCAGGATGAGGCTGGCCTGTCAGAGAGGTGAGCAGGTTCTCTGCTTCCTGAGGCAGCACAGAGGACAGCTACAGTTAGACCAATGCAGCAGTAAACTTACTGGTGGGTTAAAATGAATGATGCAAAATTAATATGCATTTATCCCCGAAATAATCTTTGAATAATTACGAATATAAAAGAGACAATGATGATTTATTTCTATTACAGAACTATTTGTCCACAGTTAAATGTTTACATTAAGAGCCCACCTCTGCTCCGGGGTTGTCGTGGTCCACGTCGTCTTCCTGAAAGAGGGGAAAGCATTGATGATGAACAAACATACAATACAAAGCCCACGTAAAGTATGTTTACTGCATACAGTAGTATCTAATTCTATACAAAAACACAATTCAAAAGACACAAAGGGACATTTTGATTGTTCTCTTGGCAGGTAACTTTGTTAACATCATCAGACACAGTACATTTCAGACACCAGCTGGATCTCTGACATGTGTCATGTACCTTGTCCTCTTGTTCAGCAGGACCTCCCTCCTCTCCAGGCTGTCGCTCCTCATTATCCTCCCCTCCTCCTGTCTGCTCTGGCTTCTTCGCTGCATTTTCCACATTACGAGGTTTCTGGGACGGTTTCTGAGAGGGTGGTTTCCTCATGGC
The DNA here is from genome assembly GCF_014851395.1 of Micropterus salmoides. NCBI lineage: Eukaryota > Metazoa > Chordata > Actinopteri > Centrarchiformes > Centrarchidae > Micropterus > Micropterus salmoides. The sequence continues at coordinate 24,260 of NW_024040371.1, read as the reverse complement.
TTCCTCTTTCCCCTTGCCCTTCTTTCCTTTCTTCCCCTTATCCTTCTCCTCCTTAGTGGAGCCAGCTGACTGAGGAGGAAAAAACAGTTGTACTGTTATTTAGTGGGTCACTAAAAATGTTGCTGATGGCTATGTCCCTGTACAGTACACAATAACGTCATTTTTATTCTACCTCACCCCGAGCAGCTGCATCATCAGCTCCCTGTCCTCTTCATCCTGGTCTTTGTACTTCTCTTTGATCTTCTTTAACTTGTTCTGCAGTGACAACAGGGAAAGAATACACACAGACACAACACAGACTGAATTATCAGATAAGTTGAGGTTCAATATTAATCCATCAAATATCAAAAAGGTACAGGTGTTGTTTATAAAACCTCAACTCTATTAGAGATGTTTCTTCCGTCGTGTCTAGAATAATTTTTATTGTGTTACAGCATTTGATACTGAAACAATTTTGTACCAATAATTATACCAGTGTTGTTTGTCTCCTTATCCCTTTTAAATATACTATGTTTCATTTTTTTCTGTATGTTTTAGTCTCCACATATTCTTGAAGGTTGTATAACTTGTTTTTAGATTTGAACACAACATCTTATCTTCACACTTTTCCCTTACCCTTTGGCCTCTTTTTAGTGGCTGCTGGGAGGGGCCTCCTCCACCTTTGGATCCCTGATCGGCTGCTGATCCACCAGATGAAATCTCTGTCTTCTCCTCTGTGTCACACTCTTCCTGTTTCTGTTTCTTCTTCTTCTCTTCTCTAGTGGCAAAAGACAAAAACACCTGAGGATTAAATCAATGACTGGCCGATCAGTTTATAAGTGCTACATTAAATATAGTCTCCTGCATCCGCTTGTTAAGCAAAGACAAATGTCCTCAGTGTCTTAATTCAACATTTTAAATGACTGCATACGGTAGTAACCAACCAAATGTCTTAACACTACCTGTTGCTGAAAGCCCATTGTGGAATCAGTACATGAGTAACTAAGTATTTTATTCCTTTCACTCACCTTCTCTGCTTGGCAGTCATGTGTTTCTTCGCCTGTGAGTCAACCTCAATCTGAACAGAATTAAATGAATAAACATATGAAGATATGAAGATGAACATATACTTTTAAGATTTTACTTTGATGAAATTGCTGTAATGTATGTGGCCTGAGATGGCAACCAATTACCTGAGTGGTTGCTTCCTTTTTGAAACCAGGGTTCTGAGCGCTCCTTGATATAAGAGGAGACAATTTCATTCAAGTACCATTCACTGTCATGTGTCAGTGATAGTCTGTGTTTAATTTGTCCTGTGTGTAGTAGTGGGCGCATTACCTGCTGGGCTGTAGATGAGAGAGGGAGATAGTCGTATCTGGAAAGCTGAATTCTTCACTTTCTTTCTCATCTTCGTTCCCACTGTCGTCCTCACTACCCACCCCTCCGTCTGCCTCCAGGTTGTCCTCCTCAGGAACAGCGGCCAGTTCTCCACTCGCACCATCATTCCCATCAACCACCTTTTTGATCTTCTTTTCCGTCTCTCCGTCTCCTCCCGCTCGCTCCTCACCCTGATCTTCATTGCTGCTGTCATCACCTGCAAAGGCGATGGAATCGGTTACAACACCTGAATATGGTTGATACATACACTTTAAATTAAATTGTGTGTCTGCTACCTATCAGCTCCTCTCCCTCCTCTAACAGCTCAGCAGTTCTGGATGAGACATCCTCCATGTCCTCCTCTAGAGTCTTCATCTTTCTCTCCCCTCTGTGCCGAAACACACTCTGCTCGTCGACCTGCAACGGAGACAAGCAAGAAACTTAATTTTTGAAAATGACTGAGTTAAAGCTGGATTCACAGCTCATGGTAGTATTTTACCTTGAAGAGGAATCCAAAGCCCATAATCAAGTAAGAAGGTGGCAGAAAGTTTTTTTTTCCTGGAGAGAAATAAATCAAATGTTAGGTCCTCTGTCAGACATCACCATAGCACATACACTTCTCATATTTGGCTCGGGTGCTTTACAAATGTATTCACTTTAAAAGGACCAGTGTGTAAGATTTAGGGGGATCTACTGGCAGAATATGGCAGAAATGAAATATAATATTCATAAGTATGTTTTCATTACTGTATGATCAACTGAAAATAAGAACTTATGTGTTTTTGTTACCTTAGAATGAGCATTTTATTTCTAAAGACAGCTGCATTATTTATTTTTTCAAGTCCTGCCCCCTACTCTGCCTCTGATAGGCTAACCCTAAACCTACCCTACCTAACCAATTTAACTAATGGAGGGAATGAGTACAAGCCAATCTGAGGCAGAGTTGTGGAAAATCTGTTGTGAAAAAAAAATTAACACAGCGGGTCCGCCATGTTTCTCTAGTAGCCCAGAACGGACAAACCAAACACTGGCTCTAGAGGGCCAAAGACTCTTGAAATTTTATACGCCCAACGACGTTTCTCCTACACGTTGGAAAGGGGAGGGTGAGGTGAGAGGTATCCAGCTCGTTGCAATCTGCAACTTCACTGCTAGATGCCACTAAATCCTACACACTGAAACTTAAAATTTTACTGTGTTGTACCTCTGATCATGAAACTTCCAGTGGTCAGGTACTCTCCAGTGGGAGCTGTCTTAGACACCTGAACAGAAATAATTGATAAAACACTGCTAATTAATAATAAATAATGCCAACATTTCTACTACATCAATGTCACAATAAAATTATTTCACTGCTCGTATTCTGTTTTTATTTTTATATATAACACACTTTGTACCAATAAGTTAAAGTTACTCTATGGAATTTTTGCCTCTAGAAGCAATATGGGGCAATGTTTTTGTTTGTATGTAACACGCTAAGGAATGTTACTTTCCACCAGCAAAGGTAAGGAAAAAGTATAATAAGAGTTGATGAGAGTATAAATATTAGGCCTTAAGGACATATACATTTAAACACTTCAGGGTTTGCCTCTTGGCTTGTACACAGCAAATATGCTACCTACTCTAGCAACCCCTTTGAGCCTGTCATTAAACACTGAGTATGGATCGCAGTAAAAACAGACCATTCCCCGTGTTATAATAGGAATTGTCTGAGAAATTAATTGTAAAAGACAGAAGTATTAACAAACAAGAGAGAAAACAGACAGATAATCACATAATAAGGAAAATTAACAATTAGCATTCAGTATGCGAGATACAAATTAGATAGATAGATATATAGATAGATAGATAGATAGATAGATAGATAGATAGATAGATAGATAGATAGATAGATAGATAGATAGATAGATAGATAGATAGATAGATAGATAGATAGATAGAATTAAGCATTACAAGCTAGCTGATTTAGTTGTGTAATACTGATTACTCACCTGATGATGATGAACCCACCAGGCACTGGTGATGATTTTGGCATCCCAAGCAGCACTGTAGCACACAGACATAGTGCCAGCTTCTGTCAGGGTACGAGGAGGGATAGGGTCGCCTGGAGCAGGAAGATGGAAAGGCAGAGGAGGGCAAAGAAACAAAAACAAATGAGTGAAAAAGTATTTCACAAACTGAAAAAAAAAAATGGGTCAAATAGCGTAGAAGCCACATGGTCTACCTGAGGGATTTTTGATGACACAGCTAGTCGCTCCGTGGAGGTCAGCGTGAACATAGATATCACCTAACAAAATAAAGGTACACATTCAGGGATAAACCAGCACAGTTTGAAAGGTGTGTACTTTTTAAAAAGGTAAGAGTGTGTGTAGACATTCATTGATTACCTGCCCGAAGGTATCGTTTGACAATCATCTCGTTCTGCTGTTGATCCCTTCCTGCAATGACCAGATAATTCTCTGAGCTGATGAACCATAAGAACTTCTCAAACCTGCCAACAGGGGAGAAATGGTTCAGAGAATAAAACGTTCCACTGCTTGTAACGTAAAAAAAATAAATAAATACTGAACCAAAGTCTGAATATGTATAGGTACATGATGGTAATGTGTGTCTTACCAGTAGACTTTCCTGGCCTTCTGAATGGTGGTCACAGTCTGAACCTCTTTCAGTGTTTTCTGTGTTTTTTTCTCTGCAGATTTCATAGCCTTAAATGACATTATATGAACATATGATCACTTGTCAACTGCAAAGCTGTCCTGTGGCATAAATTATATTCCTTAGAAACACAAATATAGGTATTGCTTTGATCCTTACACCTTGGCTTAAACCTGAGTGTGGAATAAAACAGCTTTCCTACCTTATCTGCTGCTTCGATGGTTTTATGTTCCTTCTTTTCAGCAAAGCGTTTGAAGTCATAGTACCTAAAAAAGCCCAATGAAAAGGTCTATCAGCTGTAAAAACAACACTTGTGACTTTCCCCACACAATGCTTAGTTCTAGGCCTACAGGATTACATGTGAACCTACTTTTTGGCATTGGCATAAGCCGACAGGCCAAGATCCACATCCACCAACATGGGCTTGTTCCTTAGCAACTTCTTGTTCTGTCCTTTGTCTTTATTTTTGTTTTTCTTCCCTTTCTCCGTTACTGCATCTTTTTTCTCTTCCTCCTCCTGGTCTTCCTCAGAATATATGGATTCCTAGCGGAGAAAGGACACACATGAGCCAAGAGTTGTCTGTGGTACTGTCTGTGTCTGCTTTTCTGTGTCAGTGATGGCCTCACTTTAAAAGCATGGTGATATGGTTGGTCTGCAGCTTCAGCTCCTTGATGGCACAGGCCACAGGGTCTCCAGCAGCTTGTGCTTCCTTGACGATAGTGCCGATCTCAGTCCAGTCTACCTGATTGGCCAGTGCACTGCGCACAACCTGCAGAGCCCTCTCCACCACAGGCAGGTTCATCTCCACCAGTTCACCCTTTATTCTGTCCACCTCCTGCAACACACCAAACAAGATTTCTTGGACATGTATTTCATTTTGTGCTGCATTTACAGAAGCTAAACCTTGCGAGTAATGCTGACCTGTGCTTGGTGCAAGGCCTCCAGTCTCTGCTCGTGGTCCCTCTTAACATTTTCCAACTTCTTCAGAGCCTGTTTCTCCTGCTGCAAGGCTTTCATGTCAATCTTCTGACTCTCCATCTTAGAAAAGAACTCATCCACTGCCTGAGTGAAAGAACACATTCATATCACATTCTTGCAAAAAAAAAGGTGTGAATTCACATCGTAATAGAGAAAGGACCAATATTCTTCCCAAACAAGGCATCGAGAAATAAAACCAAACAAGCAGCCATACTAATATTTACCTTGTCAAAAGTGTCAAACTCCAAATAGGGACTCTTTGCATGCTGGGCAAAGAGGAATGGGTGGAATTCATCATATCTGTAAGTAAACAACATTGACGTGAATGAATTCACCATAATATAAATAACCAGCTGAAAAAAAACTACGTAATGTATTCTCCTATGTGACAAATTGTGCGTTAAACAAAACAGGACATACGTGAGCAGTTCTTCGGCTGGTTTGCCAGGAGTTAAGCTTGGTTTCTTCTCACTCTTTTGAACAATGTAACCCTTGAATTAAACAAAGGAGAGTTTGTGAATACCAGTATAACAGATCTATTACAGGATCGAACTAAAAGCCCCTTATTGCAGATCTCTTACCTTGCCACTGAAGTTTGCAGTTTTCTCCATATATGTTTCTGCAATCTGCAGAGCTTCCAGGATTTTAGGTGCAACTGAAAAAGCCGCCAGACCAAGTACTATGTTAACAAATAAGTATTTACAGATTTACAGAATGGATTTGCAGGAAAACTAAATTACGAATAAAAAAATCCAATCAAAAAGCAGACAGGTCCGTTACTGTAATTAACCACATGTCAACAACCTTTACTCCAGCAGCTCTACCATACCTTGGGCAGCATCAACTTGGGTGTCAACTTTGACGGAGCCCGGCAGTCCTGCCTCTATCAAACTGTGTTCTATCAGAGTGGCTCCATAGGCTGGAGAGGTGTTTGGAAAGGACACAAAACATGGTTCAGTCAGTTTATTTTCATTGTAAAAAAAAGTGTAAGACACTTAAACCGAAGAGAAATTCACATGTATTTATTTTAGTGTAACAATTCAATTTAACATATCAGAACTGGTTGCTTATCTACTTACGAAGGTGAGGGTTCAAGACCCTTTTCACTTGGTCTCCATTCTGTGCTTTGTTGAGGATTTCAGTAAGTCTGCATATAAAAAAGCATTAAGAGGGGAAAGGTTTTCTCTGATATAGGAATGATATACATTTATTGACTTCTGGTGGATGCCCGTTTGGTCCATGTAAACATGTGGTTACCGCTCTAAACTGATGAGAGGTTCAGGGGGTCGGGCGCTCTCTACAGGGTACCGCTCTCTCACAGCAATCTTAACATCTTCTGCCTCTGCTGTACGAAACCGCAGCAGGTTCAGTATGTTGTACTCATGGTCTGCAAGAATGATGTTACCCTGAAGATGGACCATCCAAAAACATACAAACAAAACTACATTAACATGCATCAATGTCATTGTTCGGATCAGAGCTGAGATGATCTGAACAGCACACGATGATTTGTTTAAGTCTGATATACACAGTGTTTTCTCACCCTGTCATACAGTTCAATAATCAAGTGGTAGGCAGCCTCCTCTGAGCCAAACTGGATGTCAACAATCCTGTCAATCCCGAGCTGCTTAACCTGGGTCAACCGGCGCGTCTTCAGGTGTTTTCGACACTACGGAGAAAGTTGCTTTAAACATCATCACAACTTATAGATAAACAAATACAAATCTGGTAAGGGATTTGTGGGGTGGGAAAATAGGAAAATATATTGACATAAATATCTAATCTGTTTAGGATAGAAAAAACACTGACTGGTTGATGTTCATCACAAAAAATGTCTGCAGATACATCTGCAGGAAGCCTTGTCACTGTTGCTGCTTTGAAACGATGTTAACATGCCTCCTTGTGAGTTTCGAGACCTAAATCTCCTCAGACGCCATGGTCTTCTCTAAATGTTAACACATTTCTCCCATCCTAAATGACAGCTAATCTAAACCAAAACCATTACTAGCTAGAGTTAAATATCTATCTATTATTATACTTTAGAGAATAATGCAGTTGAAAGGCATCACTTCTGAAAAACCATACCCCACTCTCCCTTAAATACCAGTCATGTTCTGAATATACAACATCACCCAATGTAAATGGTCTGTATTTGTATAGCTAGATGTCAACAATCCACTCAAAACAGTTTACATTACGTCACATTCACCCATTCGCACACATTCATACACTGATGGCAGAGATTAATGTTCCAACTACACATCAGAACAGAAATAACATTCATACACTTTCACACACCAATTACCCAGCCACCAGGAGCACAAACACATATGTCAGTCTTGCCTAAGGACACGAACCACCGACCAGGGATCGAACCACCGACCTTCCACTGAACGGACGACCACTCTAACCCTGAGCCACAGTCGTTAATTAATAAAAAACTATTTAAAACAACATGTTACTGGCTAACATTACATGTACAGTATATTGGATTGTACTCTGCATGGAATAATAGAATTATACATGAATATTTTTTTGTTTTGATATTGGTGTAATATCGGCCGCCCTTCTTTCTAAATATCAGGATCGGTCATAGAAAAACCCATATCAGTCGACCACTAGTTAAAATTATACAATAAATACAAAAAAACAACCCAAAGTTGGACAGACGTTCTTACTTTCATTGCAAAGCCTGAAGGCATCATGTTCTTGGGCCATTCAAAGTCTGTGGAATGAAGACGAGTCCCAGACTCAACCAGGAGAACAGCTTTGCTGTCAGGCCTGAGACAACAAAATGACATTGAGTTATACACACTGACTGAAAGTGTTAGAATATAACTAAGTATATTTACTGAAGGTTTGTACAATTCTGAGGTACTCACACTTTACACGTTTATAATTCTACCCAACTACACACAGAGGTAAATACTGTACTTTTAACTTCACATTAATTTGACAGCTATCTGTTATAGATATAGATTATATAATGTATAATAATTTCTCACTGCTACATAATGGTTACTTTTATTTTTGATACTTTTTGATACTAAGTTTAAATAATAATTTGAATTTACTAATAATTGATTATAATTACAATTTTGAATGAAGGACTTATTAGTATATGTATGCTAATTTACTTTACTTCAGAAGCGATACGAAACACCATTAACTTGCAGTAAAACTTTTAGAGACTGAGGAGTTTTTTAAACTGTCCTTACTTTTGTAGACGGATGAGATACGTCTTGTTGTCGATGTCATACACGTTGTTTACTCTCATGCCAATGTAGCTGTGAAAGAATGAGACACAATAAAATGAATGGCAACATCTGCAGACAAATCCACATTAACGATGGTTAGCTTAGCAACCCAGCTACAGGCAATAACACAATCACCTACTTGGCATTGATCTCGGCAATAACTGCCCTGATATCCACAGTGGTGAATCTTGTTTTCATGGTAACCGAACAGCTCGCTACAATCACAAAAAGAAAGGTAAACACTGAGGCAACAAAATCACATTTCTAGTGCACCATCAGCAAGGAAAACATGCAGAAAACTGCCGATCATGCGCACAAATTACCTGTTTTTACGGAAGCCGACGTGGAGCAAAATGAGCAGGTCCACGCCTTTAAACCAAACACACCAGACGTGTTGAATAGAACGCATTGATTGTGTATGGGATGCACTGGTGCCTGGTAACCTTGTGCTATTACATGAATGCAATGGACCAGCCGCTGTGCTCCTAGGGACTATTTCTAGATATTATTACGCTCATGTTAGGGTCTTTGGGATTTAACGTGCACTAATGATGCACTACTCAAACTGGCTTATTGGCGTGAAAAACAGGGCAAGCCTTCGAAATGCGTGCAAAACACCACCTAACACCGACTGGAACAAAAGGGGAAATGTTGTGGACATGCAGAACAATAATCCGCAGCCTAATGAAAAGATATCCGAGCGAATGGTCACCACCCACCTATGGAAAAAAGGTAAGGAGGTGAACTATGCAACCGTAAAGACGTTACATATCAGGGCCTGCGGCGAACAATTCTGCTTGACAGGCATTTTTTTCATAGATTGCAGGGCATATTACTGTTGCGTCGGTGCTCTTAATTCAGAATAGAGAATTAAGTGAGAGTCAAACATTCAGCCGGAGTTTCTGGTTTCCTCCTCAGGTCAGAGTGGAGGGCGAAGGCGTGCTCCGTTACCAAGGCGACGGTCAGCTAACAGGGCTTGCTAGCGGGGCTAGGCTAGCACCCGTAAAAAGCAGTTTCATGTCTTTTTGACACCTCGACGCGCAAAAAAACCGTACATTGTCAAGCCTCATATTGTAAATGTACTCTCCAGTTACGTATGCTATGGATATTGGACATACATGGGGCGGCTAAGACACAAAGGGATGCATTGTAAGTTGTGAGTTAACGGCTGAGTGATGACAGGTCTGACAGGCGGTCGCACGTCGTTGAGGTTTCTCTTCAAAGATTTCTGGTTTTGCTAACTGGTTTAACCTTGAGGAGAAGCTAGCGGTGGCGGTTGTCTCTCGGAAGGAAACAACCGAACGCATACGTAGTTTTGACCGTAATATAAAACATAACTTTAATCCTGTTTTTGGTTCCCAGTGAGCACTAACCCAAATTAACGTTACAACGTTGAATCAACGTTGTAATTTGTTTGGGTTGGTGCTCACTGTTTTTTTTCACATTGGTAGATGTTACCGAAAATGGTGAACAATGTGAACACCATGTGTCAGACAACTGTCCTCACCTGTCATTAACTGGTAACTCTTGCGAATGTATTGTGGAGGTCTTGCAGTGACACAATGAGAGTGTAAATTTGGTGAAAAGTATTTGGTGTAATGGCTGTTGCTGATATTTAAAAGGAAAATCCACTCGCACTTTTTTGACACTGCTGATCCTGCTTTTTCAATGCTTTTGGACGCCTAAGCCAGTAAAACCCAGACACCTGTCTCCCTAAACTGCTCACCGAGCTAACGTTAAAAGATGGTGTGAACTGCAGGCTTTAGCAATTAAACATTTTATAGTTTAACGTTAACTAAGAAAATAATCTTCACAAGATACTTAAATTAATTATTAATGAGCCACAGCCATCAGAATGAGTCCCTATATGAATGTGGAGCTGAAGTGATTAGTAGTTTAATCGATTGGTCAAACTACAAAGAATTATAATTTAATGTTTTAACCAAAAATGCCAAAAATACACTGGTTCCTGTCTCTAAAATGTTTGAATTTGATGCTTTCCATAGTCCTTTATGATAGTAAATTGAATGTTCTATGAGGTTTGGACTGTGGGTTGGACAAAACAAGACATTTCAATATGTCAACCTGGGTTCTAGGCAATTAAGATCTGTATTTTTCATTACTTTATGACATTAGAAAGTGGGTGTTCCAGCTTTTACTCTGGAGCACAGAATTTCACTCTAGATGATGCAGACTTGATTTTCTGCTGTTCAGCTGCAAACAAATTATCATTACAAATATTTATTATACAAATGTATTCATGCAAATTTGTCCCCATTATCAGTCTTTGTCTTTGATTGTTGTGCAGGCTACAAAGTAATCAAGAAAATCGGGGAAGGCACATTTTCAGAGGTGGTGAAAACTCAGAGCCTGAAAGATGGGAAGTACTACGCGTGCAAAACCATGAAGCAGACAATTAACAGGTATTCTGCAAAAAAATGTTTTCCTGTGCTCAGGCAAACAGTGTTGCATTTTCACTAGTGATGAGGTTACAATAGATGTCACTGCTTGAAATGTGGGCAGCCAGTGCACTGGTTTATAACCAGACTGTGCACTTTAAATCTATGCAACCATTTATCTTATTATATGCATAATGTCACTGTCATACAAAGCTGTGAAATAAAATTGACCCATTGGCCCTCATCCTCACGGCACACTTTTTCAGGCAAAGTAAGCAGGTATACAATATGACTATACAATTAACTATATTATACACCTGTCAAATCAAATGTGCAAACGTCATCTGTTGTCTGTCATCAAGTCTGGAGCAGGCCAACAACCTGCGGGAAGTCCAGGCAATGAAGAGACTGAGCCCACATGCAAATATCATCCAGCTACATGAACTGATTTTGTGAGTACAACAATGTTGTCTATAATGAAGTTATTGTACTTCCCACAGCTAGATTCATGTGGCATGTCACATTAATCTAATACAATGTTTCAGTGACAAAGAAACTGGAACTGTGTCTTTGATTTGTGAGCTGATGGAGATGAACATCTTTGAGTTCATACAAGGTAAGTCTGCCAGTATGACAAGTACAAGCATATAATAAAACATTGTATGGATGAACTGGAAAGGGAAAGATGTTGATGTAGTGTTTCTGTAAAGTTTTAGGTGAATTTTGGGCTGATATCTTTTTTTCATCCCTTGCAGGAAGAGAAACGCCGCTGCCTGACCATACAGTAAAGAACTACATGTACCAGCTTTGCAAGTCACTTGAACATATGCACAGGTAGTTATGAAAAAAGATAAAAATAAGTATAATTACATACTAATATATAAATGTATAAGTACTCTTATTTTATTTTTCACAGCTGCGGGATCTTTCACAGAGATGTGAAGCCAGAAAACATTCTCATCAAAGTGAGATGCACCATTAATATAATTTGCTTTACAGAAATGTAACAGTGACCCTCTGGTTTTGAGTCATACACATTTTAAAAATGATTTTGTTTATCTTGCAGCAAAATGGTTTGAAGCTTGGCGACTTTGGCTCATGTCGGAGTGTGTACTCCAAGCCCCCGCACACAGAGTACATCTCCACACGCTGGTACAGAGCCCCAGAGTGCCTCCTCACTGATGGGTACTACAGCTTAAAGATGGACATGTGGAGTGCTGGTTGTGTCTTCTTTGAGATCATGAGGTACCTCTGCAGGGGAAGGGCACAGCATTTTAATCTCTATTACCTAAACAGGACATCAGTTCACAAGTTCATGAGATAGGACTGGTTATACACGATTACACATACAATTCAAATGATACCAATGTCTGCCTTCAGTTTTCTTTCCTTGTTATTTGACTGATCCTGTCTGCCACCACAGGCACAAACAAATGTCATACAAATGCTATGTAAATAGCTTTGTTGTATACCTGTGCATTACAGTTTGAATCCTCTCTTCCCTGGAACCAATGAGTTGGACCAAGTTGCCAAGATCCACGATGTGTTGGGGACACCAGATGAAAGTATCCTCTACAAGTTCAAGCAGTAGGTGTTCCTCCTCAAATATGTTGTTCGAAGAGTGTGTCTGTTACAGAAGCTGTACAAACAAACTGTGAATATCTCCTTTTTAATGTGCTCTTCTTATGGTTCCAAAATGTATGGCAGATCTAGGGCGATGCATTTCAACTTCCCCCCTAAAAAAGGCTCTGGTATCTCACGATTAGTGCCTAACTGCCCGGCTCCAGCGCTATCACTGCTCTATCAGATGCTCGCCTATGACCCTGATGAACGCATCTCTGCAGAGACAGCCCTGCGCCACACATACTTTAGGGAAATCAGGTAAACCATGCAAATAAGACACAATTTAAGACATTTTTAATGAAATTTGCACAACACAATTGGCAGGTTTGTTGGTATGACAAACATCAGAACGACTTTAATTTTAATTAATTATATCCTGTCATTTGTGATAGAAGTCTTGCTTGTTTTTTTTCTCCCAGGCTGGCAGAGAAGAAAAGCGAGACTCTTCACAGACTTTCTGGGACTATGGATGGAGTAGAGAGCAGTGGGACGCACAACTCCTTAGACCACATTTGGCGCCCAACCAGACTTGGCAAACAGCTGAGGGGAAGACACACGAGGCAAACACCTTTAATGAGCGTAAGTCTTATTTCTACTGGTCAATCTTAAAGTCAACTGAAGTAAAAATGTCCAAAACCCACGAGTCCAAAGAAATACAAATCCCACCGGTACCATCTGATACTTTCTCTTCAGCACAACACAAAACACGTAGCAGAGCCACTCATTAGACGGAACGTCCTACATTATCCTGCAGAGCTGCCCAAGCTCAACATGGTTGTACCAGGACCACAGACCTCCTTCCCAGTCTCCACTATGCCTGCATTTACTGTCACTCACCGAGGCACACTGCCAGCCATCACATCGAAAAAGTGCCAGTCACGGGTGGCCAAGGTAAACATGGGAGTGCTGCATAAACATCAGGCTTTTTACATTTTTGAGTCATTCAGTCATTTAGGCCTCCGGGGAGGCAATGTGGAAATTACGTAGACCACAGCTGACCAGTTTGTTTTAAGTACCAGGTGTTTCTGAAAAATGCTCACTGTGTTGTATTAAGGAAAAAAGAGGAACGTCAAATTAATAAACCAAACAAGTGCATGGTGGTGCTTTCTAAGGGCTCTGACTTGGCATTCAGGCTGCGTTTCCTCTCTTCACAGCCCCGGAATGAGTCACACCGCGCAGCTTTCAAGACCTGCTACATGCCACCTCTGGACAGGAAGCATGGAGGCTACTGAGAGCCCAAAACACTTACTAACAATCGTTTTAAATAAAAATGACCTCTTAAAACAGGATAGACCTGTTAAACAGGTTGTTGAGAAGACAATGTTTGGACAGGCCTGATGCTGAAATCTGTAAACCAACACCAACTTGTTTGGGGAAAAGAAAAATGCAATGAGGACCGCCGAGCCTGTCATCTAACCCTTTACGACAGCTACATCAAACGGTTTAACCCTAAGTGTATTGATGTAATTCATTATGATCTCTACACAAACAATATTAGTCTGTCATATTAATGTTGGATTGAGAGTGTGTAGTTTAGTTATGATCTCTCTTCTACTTGACCTAGTCAGGTGTTACATGTTTACAACTGTTTATTTCTGAACCTATTACACAAGCTAAGCAATAAGGTATTTGACAAGTGAACAGCTGTATACTGGAAGCATATTAAATGGCATAGCTTCTTTGATGAGGAACATGACAAGTGCCTTTAAAAAGTAGTCACAACCCTTGGACTTTTTCTAGTTGCAGTATTTTACAACTTTGAATCACAAATGATTAAGTAAACCTTTTCACACTGCAACAGAATAATGTCTCTACAAACTGATCTGAAGTCAGTGCATGTATAACACAAAACATCCTTTGCGGTGACACCTAAAATAACACCAATATTTTTTTAGACATTTAAATAATAAGTTGAATGTGATCTGGTGTATGTAATTGTGGTATGACAAGTTGGGTAAATCTGGAAGATCCAACAGCTGGTAAAACTGTATCATGAAGACAAAGGAACATTTTAAACAAATCTCCAGTAAGGAGGCAGAAAAGTGTCATTCAGGGATAGATACATAAAAATTTGAAAAAGCGGAAATCTTGTCTAAAATTTGTGGTAGTCTTGCAAAGACAGATACACCAAAGTCAGAAAATGAGGCACATAATGGCTTTAACTGAACTGCTGTGATTTAAAGTTGTAAAGCAATAAACATGGAAAAGTCCAAGGGTGGGGTTATTGCTTTTTATTAGGCACTAGATACTTGTGATTGTCCCTTTTCAGTAGTTGTGAATGAACTCCTCGGAACAAATTGATCCATACGGCAATAATCTCCCTGTACAAACATGAACAGCAAGAACATTCGCATTGAGTGCTTCGCAATTGTTTTAAGGCACAACAGAGTCTTTGGAGAACCATTTTAAAATGCACATTCCATAATCTAACTGTAATGTAAATAAACAGCCAGGTTGCGGGCAGCAAAACACAGGATTAGATCAGTTAATAACAAAAAATGACTTTCATATTAGATCAGTTATTTATGTGTAAACATCTGTGTTTGCAGATCGGGCCTGAAGAAATTCCTCAAAAAATTTTTAATCCTTTGTTAAAACGTAACTTGGCCTATACCTTCATACTTACCTACTTGAAGCATTGTGGCTTAAAAAAAGTACCATTTCATTCAGAGCCGTGAGCTCATTAATATGGACGGCGACTCAGTCTGCACTTTATTGCGTTGGCTATTGTGACACAAAAGTAAAAATAAAGTGTATCATTTGTATGATGTTGTTATTAACTTGCATTACAAATACTAAAATCATTTACATAATGTCTGTATAACCACCTGACACAAAAATGTTGAGAACAAATTGATGAGAATCCTGATTTTTTTTTAAATTAATAATAAAGTGGGAAATGTAAAATGGTATCCACTTCAAAAATGTAGTTGTTTCACAAACTTTCTGCCTAATGTAGGGGTCACTGGAGTCTTCATGAACATCAACAATTAGTGGGTCATACAAATATAAAGTATAGGAATACTTCAGTAATGTCAAATGTGAAAGACTCCTTAGCTGAATTTCAAGTTTCTTATCTGAGAATGCTCATGTTGCTTTTCTTAAATTTCAGAGGATATAGTTTTTTTTCTCAAAGTATTTTTTGTGACTGAGGCATAAAAGAGTTGAGGAGTATTAAGATTTGATCGTAGTCAATGAGAGTTCCTGAGCTTCATAGACTCCGATACTTGACAGCTCCTTCCGTGCAACTTCTCCACTTTTTTGACAGTCTAAACAGTTTCTATGCCAGAGACATTCCAGCTTTGTTATGTAAATATAGCACATGTGGGTGAACAACAAAAAGAACAGAAAACGGTGTATTCAAGATTTTAATATTATTAATATGTATACTTTAGGCTTTAGAAATATAACTATCAATGACAAAACTTCCACTGGAGTAATGGTAGTTTGCTTAGGCCCCCATTAAATCAATTAATTACAATATACACATTATGATACAGAGCAGATTTGAATCTGAAATAATATTAAAATAAATGCTCAATAAGGTTTTAATAGTTTTTATCATTTTCTTCACCTACTGTATTAGCCATCTGTGAGTTCTGAGCACACCCAAGAATGTAAAGCCTTTTTCTTCTAATAAACTAATTTAAGTGCAAACTTTTTTTTTCCTTTAAAAAGACTATGATTGCAGCATCCAGCTTTATAGATTCCGATTTCAAGATTGAGGATGTTAAAGCCGAGTGCAACAAGGCAGTCCTCAACTTTTTTTAAATTCCATTAGAGTAGTTATAAAAACAAACAAATAAACAAAAAAAAATCAGTGCAAAGTCATTGATGAGGAGATTCTACTCCATAAAAGACAGAAGTGGTGGGTGAATGTGGATGGATGCAAAATTTTCAGATGCTCACGCACTTGGTCATAAAAAGGATAGTTCACCCAAAATTCATATTTTGTTCAGTAACCCTGAGCAGGCTAAACCACAAGGTCAAAAAAATGGGGTACACAGGTTCTGAAAATTAAATGAACTATCCCTTTAATCTCAAGCCACAATTGTCAGGTTTGCATCTAATGAAGCCAAGCTTCATTTCCAGAGGGGACAACAGTCTGATGAGATTTGACATGACAGACCTTTTTTTTAAATCTAAAAATGTGTTAAATCTCCAGAAAACAACAGTACATTAGCGCAAAACAGTCGACAATTGCACCACACCTTTTCTTGCTTCACATTCCTCCACTAGGTCAACTGAGTGATAAATGAAAAGAACAGAAAAGCCATAAACAAAATTGAGGAGGGGGAGGGGAAGGGTATCAAAGAAAAGGAAAACTTGCAATGCTTGCAGGGTGAAGAGCAGCATCAGACTCTGGGTTGCAGGGTTCTTTAGCAGCAGAAATATTGTGGCTATACTACTGTTCCACTGGGAGAGCTGGCTTGGTTTTGGGATGACAATAAACCCTGGAAAAAGGAAAACAAGGAGATTTGCATTGGGAAAGTTCACATACTGTAGCAAAAAGCAAGCAATAAATAGCTCATTAGAAATAAGCCTCGAGCCTCTTCTTTTCGACATCCCGGGTCCCCTGCTTTTAATTAAAAGCCTGTGTATGGCAGTCAAAGTGGATGAGTGTACAATGCAACACTAATGACGTCTTTGAGAGGTTTGCTTGATCAAGGCACTTCTAAATGTACATGACCAAACAGTTTTTTCCAGGAGCCTTTTTTAACCTCAAGATCTGACCTCTGAAAGCATTTTGTCTTTTTATTTAACAGAGCAAACCTACCAAATTTTTATTGCACTTCAACCATTTCTTACTCTATACATAAACATTTGGTTTGTTTAGCATTACTCAATCACTGGATCTTGTGGTTTGTATTAAATCACACTTGTTTTTATCCCAGTCCCAGAAGACACTAGTGTACTCCTCAATATCAGGATATTGTTTTACTAAACAGGCATTTGATTAAATTACAAGGGTCTCTAGCGCTGGTTAATGTCCGACTCTGGTTGAAAGTAATCTCACTGGACTATCTAGCCTTCTGACTGCCTGTACGGTCCAGATCCAGGCTATCACGTGCCTCGTTCTGGCAAAATCTCTCAAAACACAGACAGAAGGGAAGCATTCAAGGGTTTATACACACATTAAGCTGTAAGCGTGCGAGACACTGCAAAGATTCTTTCAGCAAATACACAGCCATTTGCATAAAAGCTGAAATGCGAGAGCATATGCAGATGACTTCTTGGCTATGCATTGTGGGATGATTATGATGAACCAATGGACACACTCCATGTGGATTAATGTCTTCTTTCCCCTCACAGGTCTACACAGGAAATCCTCCTTATCAGAATGTATTATATAACCAGACTGTAATATTTTCACGGCAATGGTTATATCTGAAACATAGGCAGCATAATAATAATAATAACCATAATAATAATAATATCTTTCATTGGAAAGCAGATGCACATTAAACAAAGTCTGATATGTTACTTGCCTGCCTGCAGAGAGTGGCAGTCTGACTATAAAAGCTAAAAATGCTTCTCAAAATGTCAATAGTTTATTTTATGCTTTCAGAATATTTCTTGATTTTCAGTTTCACCCCACCCGATTTTAGGAGCTAAAGATGCACAGACATACGGTTATCCCTTCAATTTGCCCCACATTTCCTGCATTAAAATGAACTTACCACTTTGCCTGGCCTCGCCCATGTGCAAATAAATCCCTCCTGACAAGCAGTCACTAAACAGTCCTCTAAAATATGAGTACAGTCAGTCTCTCGTGTGCTATCTTTTTACAGATGAGGGGCTCCAGGAGGGGCACATCCTCCATGCGCGGGCACAGCAGAGTGCCCAGAGTCTTAGCAGGGTCTGTTTTGGTTTTTGTCAGCAGGTTGAGCTTGTCGCTGCTCTTGCTGCTGATGTGACCCATGCTGTGGTTGCGTTTGTGGTCCTTCTCGTGGTGGCGCTCCTTCCGATCATGGAGTGACAGTGTGGCAAACTTACTCACACCTGTAGCAATGGCACTGTCCATAATACCACTGCCATGCCGCCGCCGCCACCACCACCACCACCGCCGCCAGCCTTGTTGGTATTGTTTGCCGTTGTTGTGGTGCCGGCTGAATGGGGTAGGCTGTTGGAGCGTGGTAATGTAGTAGAGAGGGAGTTAATGCCAGGAGTATTGGCACCACTGTTGTTTCCATTAGTAGTGTTGCTAGAGGTGTTAGTGATTATTGTAGCACCCGCAGGGGGGCTGGTTGCATTCATCACGTTAGTGTGTGTTCGTGTCCGTGAGAGCGGAAGATGGGGGAAAAGGATGTCCTCAGTGAGGTCCCATAGGCACAGCTGAGTGTCCTGGCCCACTGAGCCAAACCGGTATGTGACACTAACAGGCCGGCTGTCCGTGGAGTTGCGCTTGGAAAGTCGAGACTGCGTACTGTTGGCCCGGTCTCGTCCAAAGTGTATCATCTGATCCTGGAAGTCCTCATCGCTGCCACTGAACTCCATTGGGTCACTCTCTTCCACGCTGGTGGTGTAATGGTCAAATGCCACCACACTCACCCATGACTTGTGCCCGTGACCTCGGGCAATGACTCTGCAGTCCAAGAACGACCACACAGTGACGAGATCGTCCTCTCCACCGGCAACTATGTACTTTCCATCAGGGCTCCAGCACACACACAACAAGCCACCAAAGTAGCTCTTCATGGTGCCATGAAGCTCAACTGCGTCAAAGTTGAAGACCCGTAGGAAGCCGTCTTGGCTAACACAGGCTAGGAACTTCCCATCTGGAGAGAAAGCAAACTCATTCAGAGCCCCCTCGCCCACTGTCCATTTAAGGAGGGGGTTTCGTGTGGATTTACTCTTACAAGTGTGTACAGAGTAGTTCTCTCCCTGTTTAAGCAGCTGGTAGTGTGGTGCCGTGGTGCCACAAGTATGCTCCACGTTGTACAGGTACATATTTCCACTGGCATGAGAGACTAGAAACAGGCTCTCAGAGCCTGGCACCCATTTCACGCATGTTACTCTGGACTTATCTATTAGTCTCTGGCAGGTGAGAACGAAGGTTGAGGTTTGAGAGGCAGACAGGGGAGGACAGAGCAGAGGTAGAAGGGGAGAAGAAAAAAACAAAATCAGTACTGTATCATCAGAAAATCTGCAATTACACTCTGGTAACATGACACTCGAGAGTAAACCAGTCTGCAGAGGAAGCATTAACTTTGCACGTTACGCTGTACCTTGATTTGTACAATGTCATCAGGCTCGGCAGAACCTGACACAGCAGAAACATTTGATTTTGTATTTTCGTTTTTTTCGTTGGCCAACTTTTGTATTAAACCTCAATCTGAGAATTTTTTGGTTTCTTTGCTTGCTGGGATACAGAAAATGAGGTTTTTGATGAGAGATGGACTCTTGTGGAGATTTGAACTGTGATAAGGATTGGTGGTTGAACTGTGGGTTCAAGCCCTTACTGTATAACACACTGTGGTGAACTTAGTTTTTCTTGTCATCTGTAGGTAGGCCAACCTGATGATATTATTTAATGCCATGACTTGACTCTCATTGATACTTATTTTCCACCATTGCTTAGAATATTAATTCATGCAATTCATGCATCACCTAATTTCAAGGATACATAAAATACATTATGGTTTAAAAGAAATACTGAAACAATATTTTAGACCTCATTTGAGAGATCTTTTATACAGCATAATATGTTGTGAGTGGTATATTAATTTATTAAAATCCACTGCCTCTCAAATTGTTCCTTTACTGACCAGCACTTTCTACTTGTGAAAATCGCTGTGTACAGAACTCTTAGTAATCAAACCTCTGTCCTTCAGAGACTTACCTCCTCATTGAAGAGCTTGCTTGTTTCCTTCTTGATGGGGTCAATGAGCTGTACCTGTCCTGCTGAGAAACCCACCAGCAAGGACACACTCTCTGCTGTAGCTGTGAGGTGGTTGAAGTCATGACAGGTGGGCTGCGTTCCCTTGTAGATGCGCTTGTCTATGGGCTTGCTCAGGTCAGCAGCCTGAAGAGAGAAAGCATGAATGCACATGAAGTGGGTGCAGGTACCTTTGGTCATAATGTTAGTAATAAACCACTGGAGTGGAGTGTGCAGTTATATGTTTTTGTCATCTCAAAACACACTGAATATAGGGAGGCTGAAGGGACAATGTTAGTTAATTCCACTGATTAGACAGAAGACACTCAATTTAGTCAAAGCCTAGATTTCTATCAAGTGTCTTGGAAGTGTATAAGAAGTGACTTCTGAGCACAAACCAGTTCTGTATGACCTTTAGCAACACAACAAATAGCTGACAGTCACTGACCAATAATGAGGAAGAACTCAAATATAGAGGTATGCACTTTCACTGTAAATGGACAGATATTTTCAATCATAAGACAAAATACAGTATGACAAAGTAGAGTTTGTTTTGGAGAAGGAAAACAGTATTTTACTGCTGTGAACAAAACACCCTGGGCATATACAGTAGATAGCCAGCATAGCAACAGTTCCATTTGTTAATGATTTTCAGTTTACACTATTGGTAGAACGGAAAATTCTCTGAGTGTAAGATGGTGACTCAGTGGTTCCTCCATTACTGTTAAATGTGACATGGTTTGATATTTTGTCTCTCTGAGGCGAGACAGAGACACTCTTAAAAGTAGTCTAAATCAAGCATCCTGTCAAAACAGTTCTTATGCCTCACAAAAGCATGCATGGTAATTGACAGTGCTTTGCTAATTGAAATTAACAGCAAATATGGTACATAAAAGCCTATGTCAACAGTGAAGATACTTTTACTAACAACGTTACAGATGTACACATACACACATACAAGAAATTAACGTGTCCTCCTGAGCTACTGGATCTGTTAACTGCGAGCTGTATATTTATGTATGACTTTAAACCTGTAGCCATGTATCTGCTCCAGCAAAACATATCAGAGAAGTAAACTTGCCAATCTGCACCAATAAGTGATGTATTGTGCATATTCTCGTGTGCAGTTATTGATATAATGAAATATAATGATTTGCATGTGCCATCATACCATGCCATTTTAAATTTCTTGCTAGGATTGACAAGACTAAAATTACTAATACACAGTTTTGCTGTTTCCAACAACATTCTGTACTACAAACTGGAATTGTTTCTAATTTCTGGTGCTCCAGCCTTTAGTCAGTCTGTTGACATCCACATGTTTCTGTGCAAATAATACAATGGCTATGACAGCTGCTTTGTTAGAAGTAAGCTGATTCCTGTCAGGTCAGGAGTTAGCTGAAACCACTGTGTAACGTCAGTGACAAAATTTATAAGACCTCTTAAACTCTTGACACCAGCATAGTGTAGGCAACATATCGTGATAACACTGGATAACGTAGTTACAACGTGATTGCCACTCACATGTTTGTCAAAACCCACCTTGATCATGACTTATTGAAGATTAAATGACTTTAACAGCTAAGCATAATCTAACATAACGTTACAGCGTATACACCCACAGATGGTTCGCCAAAAAGTATGCTCCATCATAAATGTCAAAACTAGCTTACGTTACCATTTCCCTACAACCAGAGCACCTCTGCTTAGTTTGATCGGGTCATAGATTTTAGTCCAGACCATAGACTGTATATAGTGGGACAGACATATCCCCAAGCTGAGTGCCAGTACATCAAGGATGTCGGCAGCAGTAAGCTTGCTAACTAATGATTGTGCATACACTGAATCTGCACCATTGCAATTTGTAAACACCTGTCAGTCAAAAGGCGTCGACAGGTGTTAGGGTGGCAGCGTATATACTGTCACTGTCATCACAAACTACAACCGTTAAAGCAGCACGAAAACATAAATCACACCAAAAGGTCAATTTTACCCCAGTAGTCATTATCCAACCTCTCAAACCCTTATACCAACACAACAAAAACAGAGTGGAGGACAGGGGACGGGATTTAGCCCCTTGGCCTCGGAGTAGCTGGTGGTTTGCTAACGTTAGCCAGTTGCGTTGCTAGCTATCTTGTAGGCTAGCTTCATCATAGCTTCTAGCTGCAAGCTAATTTCAAAGTCAAGCACCTGCCAGAGTTCTTTAATACAGCCAACACAAGCCTGAAGTTTAGCAACGGCTCAGACAGCAGTTATGTTTTTTAACACGTAGAATCACACATTTCCGTTTACATTAGCCGTGTTAGCAGGCTACCTTTCTAACGCCTTTGTAGATGTAGAAGTACAGCTCACGGCCCACATTGAAACAGATCCTGTCGCCGTTGCCCGACTGATCGTTGACGTTCACGAATGAGACCTTGACGGGGTTGGAGCCTTGCGAGTTGAAAGGCACCCTGTTAGGACGGCTGTATTCGGAGTGAGTGAGGAGTTTATAGACGCCTTCCCGAGTGGTGAACTGAGTTTTAATTTCGTTCATCTCCTTCCTCCTCCCTCCGCCGCCATCTTTGAAATTAACATTCATCCTCTCCCCCCGCCGGCCGATCTTACGCAGGGGGGGGGAGCGGGCCATGGAGCGGCATTCCGACTCTCCCGTTCCCCCCAACGGTTCACCGGGGAACTGCGGAAGAAGATGCGAATTAAGAATAACTTATCACATCTTTGCACTTCTTTAACACGTTGAAGCATTGTTTTTAAACCATATGTTCAAAAAGTACAATCATTTTGGACAGTCATACAACTAGGATATATTTTACGTTGGTGGAAAGTTATATAAATTTAACGTTACTGTATATGTTTAACCAAGCGTTCGACATTATTTTGAAGTCATGTACCACTTCCTCAGCCTGCACAGACATTGGTTAGGAAGAATAAAAAAACTGGCATTTAAACTGTCGTGGATGGGGTCGTGCAGAATGGCAGAATCAACGAGGTCATACTGAGTTTTATTTTGAAAAACAAATATCGCCGGACGTATTATTTGTTAAAAATTTGAAATTGGCAAACTGAGTAACGTTAGCGTTTTGAACGCGTGTCCATGCTGTTTGTCATGTGTGACCTGCTCACCTGTGGCCACATTTGGCTGCAACATATCAAAGGCATCTACGCGTTGCTGATTAATTAACGTTAATCTACCACTTTACCTACCTGACTACGCAATATCGACATCTTTTATGTGTTTTACTTTGTCGTGGTTGAAAAAAAAAAAGTTTTACGTGCCGAATGTCATGGCATATAGGAGAAGACAACTCTCACTTCCAGGTGAGTTCAATTTTTAGTTTCATTTAAATTTTAATGTTTGGTACTCATTCACATATTTGTTTCTTGGACATGATATTCTCCATGATTTTAAAAAGAAAAATGTGTGTTTATTTTTAAATGTGCTTAAATGCAATATTGCACTAACGTTACAACTTTAATGCGTTATTTTCTTCAATCAGATCACGGTGATAGACATGTGTCGAACAACTGGACCAGCTTGCTTTCAATACATGGTGAGATCAGTTAGCCACATTTCATCTGCATATTGAGAGCGTTTGACCGTCAGTGTAAAAAAATTCTAAATCACCTGCATTTAACTATTACCTTGACCTGGACTGGAGTGAACTTTCTTTGTTTTTGTTAGGACATGTGTAAAGTGGAGTCCAGCACCGATTCTGACTCCGAGATCAGCCCAAGATGGTCAGACACCAGCACTATGGTATTGCTTTACTTCTAATTTGAACATCACACACACTAGGGTTGAACAATTTTGAAAAATAACTAATAGTGATTATTTGACTGAAATTGCGATGTGATTGCGACATTGGAGGAATGATCATTCTTACATATTCTCATTTTCATTAAAAAAAAACATTAAAATGATTACAGTGTGAATTTTTTATTTTATTTTTTTTTTCTTAGAGATTTTTTGTACTAAAGAAAGATCTATCTTTAGTCTGTAGAATATGAGGTAGGCCAGACATCTGTGCAGCACAACAATATTCAACTTAAAATGGTATTTTGACACACATTTATCTTCCTCAACCTCAAATATTGCACACAATAAGCACAAATGAA
>NW_024040370.1:0-36390 GCF_014851395.1 Micropterus salmoides | reverse complement strand
GTGGGGGGCACATCTTTCTGTAGTGAACCTGGATGGGGGAGAGACAGTGGAGAAGGGAGAGCGAATACTATTTACATAAAATTAACAGTTCAAAAGAATGAGTTCACACACCAATCAAACTTGTTAATTGACTGTCAATGGTGTGTCCCTGAATATACAACACAACTACATTATTCATCTTAGGCCCTGACAGCGAAGACAGTCCAATTTGCATGGGCGTTCTAAACGTGATCAACAACCACAATGCCACATGCATTTTTAATAGGACAGAGATGGGATTCTTTAATATTCATAAGGGTCAAACAATTGCATATGACATTAAACTTTCTATAACAAGGTAAGTATTTTTCAAATTCTAGCCTTAGCAGTCTAAATGGCCCACAGAGAAAAGGTGAATCAATACTAGATGTCCCTGTTGGTCTGATTCTGTTCTACTGCTTCTTAATAATATTTGCTGTCTTAACTTTAAAGGTTTTCAGAAATTTTTTAGTAACCGCCTTTCGGAACAAAGATGAATAATTTTGATTCTACCTTAGATCAGTTTTTCTATCAGAGAAAAACACATGCTATGGGTGGGCAATATCACAATAAATATCAGAACAGTTTCTAGTTTTCAATATTTAATGATATTTAGTAAAAAAAGACAATTAAAAAGTTAAACTCATGTTTGTCCCATTTAGTCGACTGGTCAATGCTTGTTTTTATCTTCGTTTCAGATGTTTCACAATAACATTAATAATTAATTTAAACATAAGAATTGCAACCAATTTCACAATATCTCTTTTTGGGAAAGAAGAAAGAGATAAACAGACCTAACAGTAAAAATGGACTTTCATGCAAACTTAGCTCAAAACTCAAAAGCCAAACAAGCTTTCAATGAGGTCAACAACAAAAGTGACTGCAACACACTATTTCCTGTTTAGTATTTTTGCTCATACTTTATCGAAGCCTTATTTCAACGCCATCATTTTTCTAATAAACCTGATGACATGTCAAAAGGTCACCATCCCCAAAGACATTCTCTTGCTCTCTCTGTGAGCGCAGACAGTAACATATATGTAAATGTACTCAGGAAGCGCCTGGCTGTGTCCGATTCCAACCCTTAACGGTGTCTCGTTTCAGGCTGGAGTGTCTGAGGTGTTTCTAATTGCTGTTTTTGTCAAAGAGCTTCCAGAGATGACCAGACAGTGCTAGACTATATTCACATTGGTGTTGGAGCCCTCTGGGCCCCCATCGTGTTGAAGATGTCTCCAAGTGTCATTAGGAGAGCTTGGGAATGGTATAGATGAACTAGGCTGGCCTGGATAAAATGACCCGGTATTGACGAACAGTCAGGTTTTTCTGCCTGGTTCCAAGGACAGAGAGAGGTGGAAAACTGCTCCACCGCTCCTATCAGATATGCTAATGGTCACATTTCTCCCCATTGAGACCTTATGCATAATTTAACCAGGAAAATGATAATACAAAATGTGTAAAATAGGTTAGATTAATATGGTGTAACTTTTCCCTTATGCAAGGACACATGTAACCAAGCTAAAAGGATAATGGCAGTACAGTACGAGCTACAGAGTGTGTCATTAAATCCAAAGTAATTAATATTTGTGTTATGTCCTTTCATTGAGATGTTTCCACATCTTTTGAGTCTTGCTTATAGCCTCAGCATGGAGTAAATGTACGCATCTTCAGAAAACCAGGGCAATGCTTTCCAACTCATAGCTAAAACTTTTTAGATTTTTTAAAAATGTTTTCAAGAGTTTATAGTGAATATAGATAAATGTTAAAGGACCATGACGTGTGTGAGTAGCACTAGGCCAATTTTGAACCATGGATGCTTCATTTACATGGTATGTTCCATCCAAAACTCAAGTTGATATAAGATATAATTTAAATGGGACACCCTTTGATTCACTTTGAATCCCTCATGGAACATTCTTAATATATGTGACAAATTTCCAAATTTAGTCATTTTCACTTTTGTTGAATATGGTTGGCAAATAGCTCAAAATAGTTCAAAATGTGGGGATCAAAAAACTGAGGTTGAAGTTTTGTTGAATGTATTTAAGTGCATATTATTTCTGCTTTTTGGCGGGGATTTGACATGCAACTACTGTTTAATCCTTGTGTGGTGGATGGCAGTTTGTCAGGGATGTGTGCTGTGATTTCATCTTGAACTGGCTTCAAGTCTGTGGGGCTCTTTCAGTATTAGTGCATTCAAAGCAGATCACGTCTGGGAGTGGGAAATGATAAGAGATGGGCTCATGTTGTGCTGCGCCCTGAGGAAATCCTGCCTCTTCTGACACCTCATTTCTACAAATACTAACCTTTCAGGAGAACCACAACCGTTCTTCCTTCTACAGAATCTCTTCTCATTTAAGGCTTCATGGGAAGGCGGAGGGAGATATTTGCCTTTTTTATTCCCTCCTCTTTCTTTCCCACCATCTCTTTTTTGCTTCCTGTTTGTGCTCCAGTTTGAGCCTAACCTCTGTATGCTCAACTGTCACACAAAATCAGTGTTACTTAAACGGTGACATAAATAGTCATATAAAGTGCACAAAGAAAGGCAAGTATAGGGCATTTCTGAATGCATTCTCTCAGGTCTAAAATTACACATTTATTCAGAAAACAAACCATAAGCATATGTTCAAAACAAGGTTATTCCGATGACAAATTTAGAAGAATACTAAAAATTACACAACTATAATGAGCCATTGTTGAGGCAACGTGTGGTCAGCCTGAGCCAGGGACACTAGCCTTTCCCCCACCCCCACCTTCTTCAAGCTTATGTGTATTTTTCTGTTGTGCCTGAATGTCTGCCCTCGACATGCCCACTCCATAGAAACTGAACCGTGAGGAAGAGTAACACTGTCATGTCAGCTCTGGTCAACTTTATGGTGGTCAGGAGCTGCCGCTCAGTACTATAACCAAGGTCAGGGGAGCCTGACTGCTGGAGACTCAGGGAGACTGAATGTCAAAAGGCATGAATAAAAAATAAAAAAAATCTTTCTACCATCATAAAATAATATTTTTTACAACAAAATGAAACCAGTTTGATACAATTTGGTATGTTTGGTGTGTTTTTTTTGTGTAAATTTACTGTTGCTATAATGATGGTAAAATGAAGAAATAAGATCAAATAAAACAAAAAAACACTCTAAGCTGATGTAATAAACTTGTCTGCTGCTGTTGAGTACTGTGCCACAACAGAGCTGGGCTTTGGATGAAGAGTGATGGAGGGGCATAGTTTTTCATTGCGTTAGGCAAAATGCCCTGCTGCCTTCAACTGTCCCGACCTCACATTTTTTGACAAATTGGTTGTGAGGCTTTTACGACTGATGCACATATCGCAAAAATCATTTCTGCCAAGCTTCCTCTATGACCTGCCCGTGGGACATGACAAGCCCCTCCATGCATCGCTCTATCAAACCGAATCTTTCCAGGACAATGCAAATTATGACAAATTCCATCATCCTGCATTATGCGCTTTCCTGCTAATCTCCCTAATTCGAGAGAATCGGGGAGGGTCTCGCTGTTTCAGCTGAGGGGCATGTTGTCTGATTGAATGATGCTGAAACTGCAACCCTCAACCCCCGTTCTTTCTCCCTTCCCAGCTGTGACCACCTCGTCTCTTCTGTCTTTTCATATTTTTACTGTTTTTGAAGCTACATCTCTTGGTCTGGCTGGTGATGGAAGCACTAACTTAACCTGGGCACAAAATAATTGTCAACACAAAGTGCTATGGCACAACCATTGAAGTGTAACAGTCACTAGTGGTGAAGTTAAGTAAGGCTGTGTCCAAGTGTGTATGTGTGTGTGCGACATGAAGGATAGGACTACAGTGTGAAATGTCTCTTTTGCTTCAGACAGTGTGAATGTCAAAAATAAATCAGCCCTAGAGACCCAGTGACATGAAGCTGCTGGTCCAGAGAGAAAAGTCCTCTACATCCACATCCACCACACATACAAACCCTCTCTTCCCTGCCCTGCTATTCTGTTGCTTGTAATGGACACAGCATGTAGTTCAGTGTTCACAAATAAAAGATGAATAGCAGACAAACATTTGAAAGACAGAGTGAACAAGACAGAGGACAGAAAATGCAGAGAAAAGTAAAAACAGATGTAGTCCCTTCTTGTTTCAACAGATGGCAGTATGGCTGCATTAAAAAGGCAGCTGGAGTATCAACAATGCTGTTCATACAAAGTCTACTCAGTCCATGGCTGGCTAGACAGCACCAAAGTCTTCTCGGATTTTCTTTTTTTGACAATGACAAAATGTTCGCATAAATAAGCCAAAAAGTCCACTAGTGCAGTGGAGGAATATGGATGAAGGGAAATTTGTGAAAAAAATTATTAAATTGTTTGGGATTTCCACTGCAATATATACACACTCAAGTGTTGTTCTATCTTTATTTGCATCATCAGATACTGAAAATTCAATCAGGCTGAAAGGTGTCTGTAGAAAGATTAATATTTAGAATAAATTTCAAGTTATTTTTTAAATGAAGGGCTTTCCATCTAAGAAATCCTGGTTTCTGCTGACTTTGGAATGATCAAAATGTTATTTTACTGTAAATGTGTACAAGGGGTAATAATATTCCCACTATGACAAACAGATAAAAATACAACACGCTGAAAATGTACTGAATCCCTACTGAAAACAGAGCAAATATTAACATTTGTGTCAGAGCATCAAATTCAACTCAATATATTTTGACATATTGAGAATTTTGTGTACTGTATTATATTGAATGAACTCTTACCCTGAGTATCTCAACTTCATTACATTACGTACAATTGCAGGGCCTGACATCCCTTTACATAATAAATCCACAATATCAATAAAAATATATTAAAAGTGAACATGCTGATATGTCTACAGAAAAAAAGGAGATTGTATATTATTCATTTGCAGCAGTTTTTACCTCAGTTAAGTGTACTTGATGGCAACGGCATTTGAAAAATGAATGACCCAGGTTCAAAGTTACTACTCAGAAAAATTGTTCCATGTGAAATTTATTATGAAACAAGTGGCCAAAAGTAAATGGAATGTAAACGCTAACTCTTTTCTGAGTCATCTGCAGAACTGAAAAGAAAAATCCCTTAACAAATAAAGACAAAATAGCAATGCTAGCACACTGTTGCACATGGATGTAATAATTGTTTCTAACCAAAGGCACGTCCAACTTAAAGCATAATAATTATAGAAGTCATCTATAATAGCAGCTTCCTAAAACAGCACAGTGCTGTACAGCAGTCAGGTGAATCTGCTGCAGTAACAAGTCATCTCAAACAGCCACTCAGTCTGGGTTGGTGACAATTAGTGTTATAAACCCTGTGTTTGTTGGTAACATATCAATCATGGTTTGTCTTTGTTTCTACATTTATTATGTGCTAGCAAAACACTGTATTAATCAAATGCTAGACAATTTTATTCATTTTGTTTTGGCTGAAGATTATAAATCAAAAATATAAAAGCATTAAAAATCTTACTGCTAGATTCCACTGTTTTGGATAAAAGATTTTGGCTATGAGTAAAATGTTGAAATGGTAGGGGGTTAGACTTCTCCCTAATGTTGGTACCTATTAGTTTCTGTATGTCACCACATTAGTATGTGTTGGAACTGGCCCCTGTATTGTTCTGTCTGTATTTGCCACATGTGTATATTTCACAAGCAGCATCTCCCAGACCCTCCTTATCTGTGTGTATGTGCGTGTGTGTGCGTAGGCCCTGTCAGCTATGCCCTCTCGTCACTGCAGGGGGAAGAAACACCCGGGCAGCTCTGAATATAGTGGGTAGTTACCATAGTAATGGGATGGTCATACGTCTCTCCTTTCTCAGACAGTGATGGGAGTGGACAGGACACGCCGCTATGCTTTTTATCTATGCATTTGGTATTCAGTTATTTCATTCCACAAATAAAAAGCCAAGCCATCCCACCTCTCCTTTTTCCGTATTCAAATAGAGGGGTAAAATGGGAAATACATAGTGGGATATGGGGTAATAATTCATTCATGTGACTACAAATAATGATGTGTTTTGACTGAGTGTTTGTGATTGCAATTGTAATAGCGCGAGTGTCTTGGCAGATATCTGCGATGGTGGGATCTTTACATGATGCTCTTCAGATGCTTCTTGATGTCTCTGAACCATTCACCCCTCCACTGCTCTTCAACAGTTACAAAGTGAGAAGCAAACAAGCACATGCTCACACATACATACTCTACCCTTAATAAAATAAAATCATATTCATACATCGGATTGTCATACAATCATCTACAACCCATTAAATGTTCTAGTACTGTCTATTCAAACTGTAGCCACAAAATTAATACTTAATGCTTTTTACACAGAAAGCAGTCAAGTAATTTGCAAATCTGCAATTGTGAAAGACTCCGGTATAATTAGGATGCTGATCAATCACAAGACACCAGATACCTGTGTCTCTTGAGGCACATTTCAACTTACGTGTACACATACACATATGATGTATATTATATTTACATGCATATCTAGTCTATGTGTATCATTCAGTATACAAGTTGTAAGAGGGACAATGGCTGTGGCTACCCTGTCCCTGCCATCCCATGGCTTGTTGACATGAACCAAGGCAGTCAGCACCAATAATACATGAAGAGCTGCTTCAAAGGCAATTAGGATCAGTTGTCAGGGCTGGGCCCTTAATGAGTGGGAGTGTGGCAGGGGCCGGGGCAGAGGCACACGCCGGCGTACGTGGCCGCCTGGAGTCGATGCACTTTGACAGATCCATCCTTCCCCTGTCCTCGCCTGGTACAAGCTGATACCAGCCTGTTCCCACGTGGTGCTGCAGCAGCAGCGGCGGCGCGGGATAATGTAGCAAAGAATGCAGTGACTCCAGAAAATGACCACTGCCATCCATGGCAGGTCAGCCTCTATGCGGTCACAGCTGGAGAAAGGGGGCACGTGGCACGGGGTTGGGAGGAACATAATTACCTCTGCTGCCGTCTACACTTCCATAAGCTGCCCTCTCATTAGATTAAAAAGGTTGACCTCTCACATACACGTGTACACATTTAGAAGCAAAAGTGCCCATCCAGTAGCTCCAGCGCTGTACTTAGAAACATGTGTCAACACATACATCTTGGGATGGGGAGTGATTAGAGTAAGGGGAGTGCAGTCCCCATTTTTGCATACGAGACAGTGTTGAAAAGTATGCATGTACGTTGTGGGTATACAGACCTGCACATGAGCAACATTTGTCACACAAATGTTTAGTTACTGATGGTTTGCGATAATGGCTGTGCTCAATTACCGATTTGTCTGTCTTTGCATACATCTTCATCTGTTTGCATGTCACTGAATGCAGTTTGAACGCTGTGTACTTTCAGTTATGAGTGTTACAGTGAGCTACTGGTGACTCATTTTAATTACCGAACCAGTTTACCTTGTGGCAGGCCACACAAAGATCACACAGGAGTACGTGTGTCTGTGTGTTTGTAAGGCCTGGCCTCGGGGCTACAGCCAACAGGCCATTGCGGTATAGTCTTACTGGGTTTGATCAGTGTGTTTCACGCATGTCCAGTTCAAGTGAAGACAGCTGACCTCGTGTCTGGGTAGGATGAGTAAAGCCTACAGAGACCGACACAGGTGATGTACAGAGACAAGAACTGAATCGATGCTCGCTGGGGAAATGCTGTGAGGTGAAGCTCGACTGTCATCAAACCTTACTGACACTCTCCAGACAAAAGGTTCAACTCATTGCACACAATTCAGCATTCAGGAAAGGAAACAGCCCGACTATTCTACTTGTGCCTTCAGTGAATAAAACAAATCCGTGTTAACATCCTCCGCTGCAACTAGGAGCAAGTAACTACAAGTACTGAAGAACACCATAGTTTTGAGTGGCTTTCAGTCTCCTGACTGCTCAAACCGCTGAGCCTTCAAGACCTCATTTTTCATCGGCTCATTACTCGACAACCGTTCCCCTCCTCCACCCCTTCCTCCCTGCCATCTCCCCTTCTCCTTGGTTGAAAGTGATCATTTGTTCTTTTATTAAAGTTGATAACATCCCTTGCATTGTCTGAGTGTGCACGCTAGAGAGCCGCCCCTACTGTTCTAGCCTCCAGCGCTTCATATTATTGGTGCATTATTTCACGCATGCCCTCCTCTTTTATCAAGCGCTTTTGAAGTAATGTTAATAGACTAGAAAATTGAGACATTTATGAAGTATGGGCCGTGTTTATGAAAAAATCCATAAAGTATGACAGGGGAGAGGTGAGATAAAAGCAAGGTTTTAATAGATTATGGCAAACAGAGGAGAGGCGTCAGATGCTGACAGGCACCTCCTCCGAGATCCCTCATATTTTATGGGATTAATTTTGTTATATTAGAAATGAAGTTAAATGTCCTAATTAATCTGTTCATGCTGCATGCATACTTCCCCGAACGCAGATGCAGGCACACACAGTTTTTTGGCTAATTACTCTTCTGTGGTAATTGAGGTAGATGCAGTCTACCTCGATTACCACATGGGGGGGGGGTCTGCTGAATTGTGCATGGTGTCTCTTTTACTGTAGTGAAACATTCTGGGTGAGAACACATAAAACTAAGGCACTTAGCTTAATTTCTGCTATTCATCACTAACACTTGCTTTATCACTCACCGCACTAGCTCATATTTACCCAACCCATTGATTGTTCACCGTAAAACAGGGCTGCAATCTTCACAAACTAATCATGTACCATTTGTTCTCTTACAGTGTGCCACATTTTATTTAAAACACAGATGGAGAATGATAGTTTAAAACTATTTTAAAGTTTATAACATTTTGTGAGGTGCTCTTGTGAGCCTCTCATGTAGTCTCACATGTATACCATGTAAACACAAAGTCTATGTTCAACTTAGTTTCATCCCCATCTCATCTCATGTTTCCTGTCACTCTCTACTGTCAATTACCTTAAAATATCATTAAAGTAATCTTTGATAATATACTCTATAGACTAGTTTGTTGCCTGAAATATAAAAAAATCAAAGAGATGAAAATGCTTCCAACAAGCAGAGGAAACTTCTGGCCCTACATGGGTGGCCCAGCCTCACTCTGACCAAGCCTGACCTCTGAACCTTTCATCAAGAGGGTCAGGAAAAGTTCAGCTCATTGTTTTTTCACATTAAGACTCCTGTAAGAAGATCATTCAAATTCTACCACCACCACAGAATACTCCTCCCTTTGACGCTAATTGGCAACGTCAGATCCACTTCCCTCCCGATGCCTCACAGTCCACTTCAAAATCCAATGCAAATCCTATCGCAGGCTTGTGCAAGACAATATTGACTGTCACTCACAATTAGGGGAATGAGGCAAGGGGTTAGTGTTCACCAGCAACCTGAGGCAAGTGCAGTCAGCTCCCAAAACACACCCCACAGAATCTGATCAGTGAGTATAATTTCCCAGCAAATATCCCAGGGGTGAGCCACTTACCTTAACAGGAAAGAGGAGATGTTTAACAACCATTCAACTGATAGTCTTTCTATTCATACCTGGTCGGGCTATTGTGTTTGCCTCCGTAAATGTGGCTCCAAAGGGAATGTGATGGAACACGCAGCACTAATCTAAATAGATGTGGAAAATATCCTGCAGTTTGAGACTCCTGTTGTTAACTCTGACTTTAGTAAATGATAGGTCAGTTTTTTCCAGCATGCAACTCACAAGAGTAATTGTCTGTTATGAGTACAAATGGATTTCTGTTTAAAAATGTGGAACATTGCTGGCTAAAGAAAACAGCCCCCGCACTCCCTTTTCCTGCTTTTATGTTAATGCATCAGAATTGTTTAAAAGCTCCTAAGAAACAACAGGCAGAAAATGCAGTAATAACTTTTATTTCTTTTAAAAGCATGCCATTACTCGGCTTTGGTTGTAATGAGATAGTTTGTTTTGATATTTTGCAACAGAAACTGGATGTCTAAGAGCATCTCTTGTTTTTAATGAATTGATTGATGTTGAAATGTCATATATCTTAATTAGATTATGCAAATTATGTATACAAATGACAGCAAAATTTGCATTAAATCTCTGATAAGAAAATACAGCAAAACAAAACAATTAGCAAGATCTTTGGTACTACCACACTCACAGATGATAACACGTGTCAATCAGGTACATTAGCAATGTAGAAACACAGCATAAATGAACTGACCGTTTTTGTCTTTGTAGCCTGCATCTTTTACAGAAACTACTGGTATATCACACATTAACATACAGTACACCAAGTGGTCCACAGCTTTGAGATCATAAAGGTTAACTAATTCTTTAAATCAAGTCAGATCTGAATCTGTCAGCTTGCCAGGCCAAGTCAACATTCAGACAGCTTGCCGTTCCCGAGAGCTGAAGCTGAGAGACATGACAAGGCAGGCAGATAGATGAATAGATGGATGGATTTTGAAGGTCCAGCATCAATCACATGCCAATCCCTAATGCCGTTCCACTCTACCTCCACCAGTGCCACCCTTCACTGTGGAGGCCGACTGTAGTCAAATCCTGCAGGGCCAAAGGGTCCATGTTCTGTCAGTGGCCATGTGCTGTCTCTCAAACCACTGGACAGTTTGTCAAAAGAATACACTGGTCCCAATAGAGCTGGACATTGGTCAGTTTATAGCCCAATCGACTTCAGCACATTCACATGGTACCAAGATTTATCAGATTAACAAACAAGAAAGTAAACCAGAACCATTAATCAAAGGCTGTTGTCGTTTGATATTTATTTTTTCCATTAAGTCAAAACTGATTGCCCCTTCAGAAGAACTCATCACAAATCACCTCTGCTGCACAAAATGTATTACATTGTCTGGACATAATTAAGATTGCAAATTCATCCTTTAATCATTTCGAGTTAAAGGTCCCCCCCCCCAATCCCCTTCTATAGCTGGATCCTTTTAATTTCTAATTCTTTTCCAGAGACAGTGAATGTGCAGAGCTCCAGGTTATTTAGTCTCAGACAGCGGTTTTCTGTCTCTGTTGTCGCCAGAGCCCTGTCGCTCTGGTGTCACACGGCAACACCAAGGAAAATTGTCATTAAGATGGAGTCAGTGTGGTACTGGTGAGAGGAGGGGCGGCACTGCAAGCTTGCTCACAGCAAGGGGGTAATTGTATCAATATGTAAAAATCTCTATCTGTACTGAAGAGTTGTTAATACATTTTTGATCAAATTAAGTCATTGTAGCGTGGAGGAGGAGCAGACACACTGAGAGACGACGCAGGGGTCGTATGTAGTGCCGTGCACAGCTCTGAGCAAGCAAACTCTGCGTGTATCTCAGTGTTTTCTCAAATTGCTTTGGATATGAATGATCATTAGAGGAATGAGAGATTAGACTCATTTCCAGAGGCAATAGCACATGCCCACAGCTGACTTCAATTTCATGTCCCAATAAGACTCCACTGAGGAAATCAAACACTGCTAGCATGTTAAAAGCAAACCTGACGCTGTAGGTTACATCTCAGGAATCCAAACGGCACAAGATCATCTGAGCCTCAGTGACACACTGGTGAGATATGCCGTCAAGCTCTAAACGAATGGCTAATCCACACATGTTCTCACTCACAGATGGATTTGGCTGCAGGATCAAGGACAGTGTGGAGGAGATGGACACTATCCTTGTTGACAGTACCTTGACAAGTGTAATCCCATATAATACACAGTGGATAAACAAAACACCAAGCCAACCGTGCAACCACTGCCCACACTTCCTCTGCTCTGCCTTTGAATTCGACATTCTTTCTGGGTTTCAAACAATATGAAAGAAGTTCAAATCGCAGCTTTACAAACAAGTGCAAAAATGGATACACACTGCCCACTATAATAGGGATACATATTTACATGTATACATAAAAGTAGTAATGGGA
This sequence comes from Micropterus salmoides, assembly GCF_014851395.1. Lineage (NCBI taxonomy): Eukaryota > Metazoa > Chordata > Actinopteri > Centrarchiformes > Centrarchidae > Micropterus > Micropterus salmoides. Next base: position 24,520 of record NW_024040370.1, on the reverse strand, counting down.
ACAAACTATCACACAAATCAACAATCACATGCACCTACGCAAATGCATCTATACACAAACAGAGACTCAGACACTCAAAGTACAGCACGTAATCTGAGACACTTGAGTTGCTTTGTAAGAATCAAGCACAACAAAGAATCATAAGAATCACCAGCAAGATTCATCATTCATCAAATTAATCCTTGGCACTCCTCCATTAATACCTTACTTACAGTACCTTCTTAAAATGATACTTTGCATTGCTAACAGTGACACAAAAGAAAATAATGTTGCTTGTTATTGGCTTAGCCCCTCTGACAAGGATCAAGGGATTCAATATCATTTCCAATCAGTAGCCAAACAAGTTATGTGAAGAGCAGGGGTTAAATGAACAGAAGAAGATGAACAGAAAACAATAAATAAACAAAAATAATGACGCAAATTTAAACAACAGGGTTGCCTGCAAAGTGTATCCTTTGACAGTAATGCTGAAATTGATAGCTGAAAATGTTATTAGTCTATTAATAGAACAATATACTTACTATGTGGCCACCACCAAATTAAACTGTCAACACTATTAGCCACCACCAGCAACAACACCTTCTCCATGTTGTGGACCTTGGGGACTTACCCTGATTGCCTGGCTGTAGGGCCCGATGTTGGCTGGGGCCCAGTGGGAAAGGCTCTGGACATGCAGGGCTTCCCTCTGGTGGAAGCAGCCTTCCTCTAGGGGCTCTTTCCAGTCATGGAGCAGGCAGTCCATCTGCAGCAGCTGACCAGCAGGTAGAGGAGCCTGGACACAGACCCTACAAGGAATAGAGTGGAGTAATAAAAGTGCTGCAGAGAAGCAAATGCTTTAGAGTGAGAACCATGTAAAGATGTTCCCTGAGAGAGAAGAAACAGCGGGAAAGGTCTGTATGAGTATTTGCATCTTTACCTGGCTGGAGGGTTTTTGCCAAAGTGTTTCTTATAGACCGTGTTGAGTGGAACAAAGTCTTCCATGCAGCTCACATACAGGTGAAGCAGGATAATGTCCTTCATCTTCCAGCATCTGGTGTCCAACTCACCTGGACATAGGTAACACATTATACTGTAAATCACTGGAGTATAGCAAATTATAGTAACCTAACATACCATAACTGTACTCCATCTTGGCTAAGCCAACTTGTCCATATTTTGTAAATGTTGTGTACCACATATTACAAAACTGGGAGAAGAGCAGTTTGCAGTGTTTACACAGGCAAAATGGTAGGTCTGTGACTAAAAAGAAGTGCTGCATTTGGCTTCAGCACATCCTTGTTTGTAGCTGGTCACCAACTTCATCTAACCAGTTCTTTAACACACATGTTTTTGGTTTACCTCTATAAACTTGTTATTTCATTTTTATTTTATTATTTTACACATTGTTGTAAGAAAATTACCAGTTGTATCTACTACCACTGCATCAGGCAAGGTTGCCAGTGAATAAATACTCATGGAGTCTAAGTCACAGTGTACAGGCATTTACTTGTGTCAAAGTCTCAGGTGTACAGCTGTGCTATACCTACCATTACTGTTCAAACGGTCATTTGAACGCTATCACCATTGTACAAGTTTTTTTTTCTGACACGGAAATCTATTGAAACTGCTTTAAAGTGGTAATGGTGTTTGTCCCCTTCCATAAAGTGCAGTCTAACATAGTATGTGTGCAAATTGTAAGCTTTGGATGCAAGCGCCAGCACACGGGCTCAAAGCAAAGTCTTTCTCCCTACAATCATTTGAAAGAGCTTCAAGTTTGTTTTTCCTTTGCCAACACTAGCGTCTCAGACTACTACGCCCTCATACAAAGAGGTTGTTCATTAAATATTAACTTGTTTAATATTGTCTCTGCACTGTGAAGGCTGTTCAGCCGAACACCACGATAAACATTAAATATGCTTTTCATCTTTCGCTCCTCTTTCTCCATCAAAAAAGAGAAAGAGAAGAAGAAAAAAAGATTCAGATACACTGGAAAAGCGTGCACTTTTAAACTTCTGCAGGGCAAAAACGATAACCCACCCAACATGACTGCACCGTGTGTGTGTGTGTGTGTGTGTTTTAAAAGAGGCTTGGTTTGGGTTAATTTGAAGTGCTTGTCCTTGTTTGGTGGCTAACTCGCTATTCCATTCTTGTGACGGATCGAGTCGCTGACACACAGGGGTTTTGCCTGCTGGACTGACAAGCACTTTTGAATAAGGAACGACTTCTCAAGCTCTGCCACACCTCCTCATGTGTCTTTAGCTAACACAGCAAGGAAAAGGAGTTTTCCCCATATGTTTCTCTCCATTGAATTTTTAGGGCTACAGTAGGGAGTGAAGTACAGTAAGCCCTGCAGAATCTGTGTTAGTGAGCTGCTAAAATCACCCCTGGACAAAGGAATTCTGTATCATCTCCCCTTTATCATATCAAAGATGTAATTTTTATGTGATCGAAGAAAACATGAGTTATTAAAGGTTAGTTTACTTGTGAGTGTCGTTCTGTGTGCCTTTTGCTTCAGCGATTTCAGAGAGGCAAAAAAAAATTTTCTAGTAGCCTCTTGCATTTTTGTAAAAAATATTTAAAAGCATGTCCATAGCTCTGGTATTATATGTTCTTAAAAAGTGTTCTCTCTCTATCAATACTCTCTCTTCCTCACACTTTCCCTTACTTTGCAGCTGTGTGAAAGCTGCCCATGTCTGGCCCTGGATCCCGGGTTCTTGGCTCTGAAGGCCGTTAATGCAACAAATCCACTGATAGCCTCTGGAACTTCTTGGTGAGCAGGATGGAGGGAGACCTGCAGGAAGAGATACAATAATATGAACAGGAAGCGAGTTAGCAGGTTTGGATTTCCGTAAATACTTTGTGCAGTCAGCACTACAAATGGTTGGCTTGATCAAGACTTTTAGAACATACAAAAGAAGTATGTCATTTATTTATTTTTTAAGCAGGGCATGTGCTGTATAAGAAGGTAATTCATGCATATGTGGTTTGTATGTCAAAGGAGACTGTCACAAATACACTGCTGAAATGACAGCTCTTGTCAAACAATCACTCAAAAATACTAGCATTTAGCATCATGATGCTGACCACATGACACAGATTCAGGGAGCACACATGACACACAGATATCATCTTACACACACACACACACACACACACACACACACACACACACACAAATACACATTCAAGCATGCATGTCAGCACGTGCATGTTTCGCCATAAATGAATCTCACCGTGGCCCCGCTGACAACTAAGGTCACAATTTGATGTAAATTCTTGCTGGTTGTCTTCAGCTTGATCAGCATATTCCACCTCCTCAGTCATCTTGTCAATGGCGTTCTGGCAAGGACAACTACCATGGGGCAAAGCTCTTGCCACCACATCCTGCAAATAAAGCACCACAGGGAATACATCAGGCCAAACGCCCACCAAAGAGCACTGAGCCTTTTGCAAAGATAGACAAAATGCTGTATAATTAACCAGTCTTTTTCAGATACCCCACCAAGCGGGTTGTGTTTGTCAGTCTTTCATGACAAGGGCCCAGACACACATAACTTCAAGGTGAATGAATATGAAACAACATGCTAACATATTCCTAGTTCGGGCGAATAGTGAGCGGTGTTTTCTGATACTGTAGATTCAATCATGCTGGCTGTCAGTCAAAACTCATGACTGGATGGGTTAGACATGTTTTGGATTTCAGTTTTTTTCTTCTGTTTACTTATACTTTGCCTCAACACTCTGCTACTTCTTTAAATAACAAATCATTACCATTCTCTGAGGCACACATATTACCTGCCAAATTCGGTGTCACACATTTAAATACATATTTCATATCTCCTCAACGCCCCCCCTCGCCCTCCCAACACTGATTCACCCCCCATCTGCTGTCAACTGCATTAGGCCATATGATAATCAAATTAATTATACTTCAGCCCCTCTCTCCTGGCCAGCATGAAAAATAGCTTGACTAGCATTAACGGAGGGCAAATGATGGTGGTCCATCCCCACCCCCTGAGCCCGGTGCAGTTTCCTCTAGTGCTGGTGTCACCGCAGATCTGTCACCCTGACGAGAAGAGCTTCAGAAGGCTGAACCAGGGCAGGTTCTCCCCTGGTTGCCCCCCCCCCATCTACCCTCCCCTCGTAGGCCCTGGATCTCCCTGCTCTTCCCCCAGAAACCTAGGGGGGGCTACAGGGTCTGCGGGAGCGTGTGAGCGTCTGTGTGTGTTTGTGTGATGGGGGTGGTAGCGGCAGTGTGGGGAGTGAAAAAATATATAGCTGTAGGGAGTGAGGCTGCAGGGTCACGGAGGTTGTGGGATGGGGGTATGTTTTCTGTCCGTAACAGTCTCAGCCCCCACCCAAACACACAAGGCTACAAACAGAACACGCATTCTCTTGCATACAAAGGAATCAAACGTACACATTATTATGCAAAAAAATACACGCGCAAATCACATGCTTTACCCTGGAAACATGTTAAGCTAGATGCGAGTAGCATCCCTCAGTGTAATCCTTACAGTCTTAACTCGCTGCAACAAACATAATGGCACACAAGTAGCACCTCCTGTTGCCAGTAACACTCATTGGCTAGTAGGTGTTTTATTAAACCAGACAATTTTAATCAGAGTAATTAAAAGTACACATAAATTAGCCCAATGTCTTTATCACTGAATTCCAATTTAAGGATTATAAAGTCGTCTGTTCTTGCAGGGAAAGTAAAGCATTCTGAAGTGTCACCCTTCTTGTCTGTGAAGCCCCAATCAGCTCCTTCTAATATACCAAAAGCCAATTCCTACTGCCTCCCCGCAACCCCCGCCTGTGCCCGCTTAGCCAGCTACCTGAATGCAAAGCGCCTTAATGTGAGCAGACATGTTTATTAAGCTGAGCCTAGTTTCAGGCTGCAGTGAATATTGCAGATGTCAAAGTAGGCCATGTGGGGCTAGAGGAGAGAGAGCGAGGGATGAAGAGAGACCGAGAGCAAGAGTGTGCGAGAGAGAGAGACAGAGTGAGAGAGGCCCTATGGAGGTTTGATCTGAATCCTGCCCTACAGTGCTGTGTTTCTCTTCTGCTCGACAAAGTTATCAGACACCAAGAGGTTTTGTTCTTGTATTTGTTTTGCCCTCAGAGTGGTTTTAAAGTAATCAACCACGAAGTGACTCCAACTTTTGTTGTAAAATCATTGACTCAGCATTGAAGAGCATTGATCTTACTTGCAAAACTACACTCATGGATTCCTTCAGAAGTTTGATTCACCTTGTCTTTGCTCTCGGTGTGCATCTCGGTGAAGCGCAGGTAGCCAACTGGAGCGAAGGCATCTGCTGAGTGGATCACTGTCTCTGCCGCATCACTGCATGCACACACACATACAAATAAAAACTTTCATATAAAGTGGTGCTGGCAAAAAAACCATCACTTTTCTGAACTTACAACAGCCACATGCATGAAAAAGTGTAATTGAGTTCTGATGCAGACAAATTCTTGTAAGTTTATGTTGCTTTACTCACATAACTATCTTCCTTTGGAAGAGCGGGCAATCAAGGGTGAAGGTTTCATATTCACCTCCTTCTCCACAAATATGAACTCCATACATCTGGGAGAGCTAATCAGGGAAAACAAAACACCATATTAAAATAATTAATATGGTGTACAATAACATATACTTAATATATAAAATTAAATGTTAAAGTGAAAGAAAAATGTATTTCTCTGCAGTAATAAGCATTGACTTTGACAGATTATGCACTTCAAGATGTTTTAATACTTTGAACATGATCATCAGGAAACCTGACTTGTGAGCAAATGTTGTACACATGGAAATAGTGTAGAGAGTAAACCAGGTTGTGACCTGTTTCAGATAGGGCTCCATGTCAGCCAGAGGTTTTCCTAAGTGCTTCTCTGGATCCAGGCCTGGCACCCACGTGGGAAACGGACACAGGGACATACAAACATACACACAGCGATACACAAAGACAAAAATACACACATAAACACCATTTCACACAGACACACGTATGGAAAGAGAGAGACAGAGAGGTCTGATCAGGAACAGAGAACAGTGATTCAAGATGACAGGCTGGGGAGGTTTACGGGCAGCCGCACAAACACACACGTAAACCTGCACCCTGGATCTATTTGTTTTACTTTGCAAGTAGTGTACACAGATCTCTTCGGGTAAGGGCAACAGTTTTCAATTGCTGGCCGCAGACCCCCGCCACCCCCTCGCCCGCTGCCCCCTCATCTAGTTCCCTTTGAGAATATAAACTCTGGAAAGAGATCCTGTTTATTTGCCTTTTCCCTCCCCTTCCCCTGAAATGGTGCATGGAAGTGACTCACAACCATGGGAGAGAAAAGAAGGAGGGGAAAGAAGGTTCGAGGAGAGCTTTGTATGAATACCCGGTGGTGCCACACACCCAAAATACAAACTCACTGCACCCTCAGTCCCCAGACAAAAAAAAAACTACAACTACAAAACTAACCAAAAAGTATACTTGTAGAAAAAAAGAAAAACAGCCCATTGTCATTACCTCCTGCGCTTTCAGTAAGATATCTAAATCAAGACCATAAACTCACCCAAAGATTAGCATTTTGATCAGTCCTATTAAGGGATTATGTACATATTAGCAAGAAACAGTGAACACTTCATTCAGTTTGTTGAGCGTTGAAGAGTTTTACTCCTTTGTGACACTAAACCCCGATTTTGTCTTTCAGAAGCCGGCTCCTGATGGCACCACGCTGAACTCCATCTCACCTTGTAAACAACTCCTTTCACAAAGAAAGCGCAGCCTACGTGTCCCTACTGTACATTCTTCACTGTTCCGACAAAAAACAAAAGCCCTGAGTACCAGGTGTTTCTACAAAGAATACAACAGTAAAAACATAACAGGACATGAACGTAAAATGCTAAATTTTAGGAAATTCCAAACCATGTAGTTATATGATCCTGCGACTATGTTTAGCGTAACAAAGCCCTGATGGTTATCTAAAAATATGAGGGCAAAGTTACCAGACCCAAACAATTACATCTTAATGGTCACTGGTGAAGGCTTGCCTTATTCTCCAACGTTTTCCATTTCCTTTTTCTGTTGCTGCCTATTAACTGATTGACATAATAATTAACAAGTTACTGATGACCTATACAAAGTGACGTGCAGTTGTGACAGTAATGCCATCGAAATAAGAAAGATATGCTGAATTGTCCTTAATAATGTCTCTGAAAATCCAATATAGCTCCTCTATTCCGAGACATTGCATGGTCCTGTTCAGTGGCACGTTCATGTGTTTAATTAAGGAAAGAAAGTTAATCGTAATGTGAAAACCTCTCCTCTCTCATGGCCTGACAACCTCAAAGGTTAACGTGTCATCCGTGTGCCCCATGGGGAGCACTGGATGGGAGATAAGAGGAAGGGGAGAGGAGACGTGAAGGAAGGACGTCGCATCCCATCCTGGGTTCATCTTAATCCCAGCTGTGTCTCTCCTCCGGGCCCCGGTGGTCCAGCACTACGGAGGAGAGACGGAGGGGCCGCAGCGGAGGGAGGGAGGGTAGAGAGAGTGTGGAGGGAGAGAATGAGCAGGCCCTTATTCTCTTCCCAGGGGATCTGTGGTCTTAATTAGTGTGAGAATATCTAATCTCAACATCCTCTCATCTTAACCCTGCCACAAAGGTAATAAGGAGGGAGGAAAAAAAAGCATTAAAATTCAATCCCATTTAAATATCCTCTTTAATTAGTCATGCCTTTTAACAAATTTTAATAATTGGCTCTAAATTGCTGAGGGGATGCCACGTTTTTTAATATGTTCATTAACTTCCCTGCTCTTAAATAATATATGATACATGATTTGATATTTACAAGGAGGGAAGAGGATGATGGAAATTTGGGAAGACAGGAGTGAGTGATAAAATGATACAAAGATGGCATTAAGGTGGAAGCATTTCTCCCAAGACCACTTAGCACTTGTATGAGTGTTTTCTTAATCGATGTTCCTGACTGACTTAAGGTTACTGAAACGGTCTGGAAATGAGGCTAGCTGGAATGAGCTTGCACTTGTACAATACATGCCTTGAGAAGTCTTTGAGTAGCCACCGGTGTGAGCCTTCAGCAATCTCACACCACTCATTTACATGATCTTCACATCTCCGTCTCCTCTGAACCTGTTTTACAACTTGACCTAAACCCAATTACCTAACCTCATTATGCCACATTAAACCCAAATAAGCCCACTAGAAGCTGCCATTAGTCTGCCGCCAGAGACAGCAAGACCGCACTTTGGAGAGAGAGGAGCTTCCCTGCGAGAGACTGAGAGGGATGGCTCTCCTTTAAAACGGCTTTTTACCTTGGTATTATACTATAAAACTCCAATTAAATTCAGTGAACTTTAAAACCAGGGAGTCCAGTAATGAGGGAGAGCATTTTTTAAAAACCTTGTTGACATTTAGTGGGTTGAAATTAGCGAAGAATAAAAAGTTAACCAGGAAGCCAAGAGCCATTTAGACATTAAAGTTAGTTGTTATATTGAGATATGAAGAAGAAACACTGTAAACACTTATGTTTAAAAGTTTATGCAGAACATTAGAAGTACAAGTTAACAATAAAGCAGAAAGCTTACAACAAGTGAAATGTGGAAAAACCTTTGATTCTGCTATTTTTTTTTTTTAAATCACTTTTTCAAGTTAGTTCTTGGACCAAAAGCCAAAGCTTTCAGATAAAAAAATATATTCTCCTTCTGAACTCTACCAAAAATTCTCTTGCTTCTACCCTGATAGAAGTAAATGGCAATTATTTCCAGAGCACACTTTTGCACTAATTCTTTTTAACAATCAAGATTGGCCTTTCTCCACCTTGAAGAAGTTGATTCATTTAAACCCACAGCAGAGAGTTACCTATTTAATTGAAACTGGATGTGATTTTGCTTACTGAGCCTAATGCTAAATTAAAAGCCAAGAGATTCTAGATACTGTCTGAGCTGAGCGCAGTATCGCAGACATCCACGGGTTGTCTTGAGATCTGGCATGCCAGCTGACAGCTCGGCTTTAATCCCTGCCTTCAGAGAGAAAAGGCAGAGAAAATTGGATTCATGATGTGTAACATTGTAGCCTTTAAATGGATGAAATGAGCATCTCCTCCCTAGTAGGTGAGCTGCATCAGCCTTTAAACAACGCTCTCAAAGGCCCCCACCAAAACAATAGCTGTTCACTATCACCTAATCTTTGCAAGAGAGAGAGAGAGAGAGAGAGAGAGAGAGAGAGAGAGAGAGAGAGAGAGAGAGAGAGAGAGAGAGAGAGAGAGAGAGAGAGAGAGAGAGAGAGAAGAAAGAAAGAAGGGGTGGGAGGCGGCACCGTACAAAGGATGATAAGATTTAGGTTATACGTGAAATTTGTCAGGCTCTTATCTGAGATTCAGCGTTTGTGAACGGAATAGTAGGCAGCAAGAAATGTAACAATCACATCAAGATGAAATCTTTTCTGTCCAACAAATCAAAAAGCAGAAACTGGGAGGACCATACCATACTTAACCAGACAAAATTAACATGTGTGTGTATATACACATATATTATATATATATATATATATATATATATATATATATATATATATATATACACACACACACACATATATATATAATAAGTGCTCTACAGTGGTACAGGAAATGTCAACAGCAGATAACATGAGTTGATTGACTGAAATGACTAAAAGTTATAAACAGTAGGTCATTAAAAAAAACTGGTTGGCAAAAACTTTTGCATTCTTTTCAATGAAGAACGCTTATTAAATTTCCCATTCATTGACTTTCACATTGAAAAAAAAATCTGTAAATTTTCTTTGATGTCACTGAACATTAATGGACCTTTAGGTATACATTAAATTATATTCCGTGCTCTTAAGTGGCTGAGATGATCAGGGAAAGCAAATTTGTGACATAAATTCCCTTCTTCATAGCACAAAGGCAAATGTTTGTGTGAAGGGTAAAAGATCATGCAGTGATAAAAGCTTTTCCGGCGGATAGACCTTCATTTCACACATGCCAAATATCTCTGGAGCTGAGGACCAATTAACCGCTGAACCTGTGCCCCCACATACACCTGCACTAATCAATCAATTAACTAATTACATGAATATTTAATACTAGCTTTGGGAATTGCCAATTACAACGGTTAGCTGAAGAGATACTGCATTATAAAAGGGACAGTTTCCCAACAAATATATGCAATTCCCTTCCAGAGAAATGCTTTTTTTTGCTAATTAGAAGCACATTGTGACATTCATAGGCTTAGACTCAAGTAGTTGAACTTCCTTCACTACATGCAATTTGGCATCTTCAAAGACTAAAATCCTCTTTCTCTCATTTGTGGTTTTAGGCTGCCATCAGCACGCAAATGAACACTTCTGGAGAATTCACTTAGAGGATCATCCTGCATTTGGACAGCTGTCTTTTCACTACAGGGATTTGTCATCAAGGAATATATCCTCCTGTAAGAAAGAAAAATTTTTTTTTTCTTTATCCATTCACTGCTAATTTCCACCTGTCTTTCTGAGTGCCTAATGAAGGAATATTAATCTTGAATGACTTCTCACTATTCAGAGCCCACCAAAACCCATTTCATACTACCACAGAATATCATAAGCTGTTTTGGCTGTCAGTTCAGATGCAGACTTAACCTTTGCCCTGTGAGAGTTGTTTTTTTTCTCCTCCTGAGGTCTGCACTAGTAAATCCCTCCAAATCTCTTTCTCTCGCTCACACACACATGTGCAAACACCAAAGGCCACCAGGTACGCCCTTCTGTCACCCAATCTCCCCTAAACAGCACACCTCACTGCTCAGACCTACTCCCACCAAACCTGCAATTATATAAGTGCTTGGTAAAATGTCTTGGGCGCTTGCACCCCTATTCAATTCTCTCCTTTCAAATTACCACTGCCTCGGGACAGGTGAGGAGTCACGAGTGATAAGATCTTTCCTTTTTACCTGTAGCCAAAACACACATGCCCACATACTCACACAATAGTGGGAGAGCAAGATCCACACTCGGGGTGATTTTCCTTTCTAATTATAATCTTTCAAAAAATGTAGAGAATTTGCTTTTAGACAAAGTTGTGTTTAGAGAAGAAAGCTTACAAGGTGACTGAGGTCTTTAAGGTGCGGTTTTTATTCCAGGAGGGTAATTTGACATTATGATTGATCAATTAATGTTAAATACAGACTTAGATCGTATCTGGTTTCAAACGTAATGGAAATAAAACTTAATTTTCACTGGTAAACAATAATTAACATCCCACAGAATACCAGGGGGGAAAGTCTTGAGAACATTGATTCTGACCTCATCTCTCTTCTGACGGACATCTGACAAGTAGTATTACTTATTACCAAAAAGTCCTTTATCATGCGACCATTAAAAATGAGAAATGGGTCCGGCAAATAAAGCCCCAAAGATAAATGGCTTGACAAGTGCATTCCATGAGAGGTTATTTGAGCAGCGTTGAAAGCCATGCAGAGTGTCTTGAACGTGCTGCTCACCTCTGCAGGTCATCAGTCAGCCATGGACCCCTTTTCGACTGATTGCTACCAAAGGTGACAACAAGCACTTAACAGCACGTAAACAGTGTCTACATGATGATCTTTCACCATGAGTAGTTTGAGTGTAAAAAGAACCATTTTTAGCTGTAATTATCATTTATCACCGACACTGTCAAAAGGGATCCGGCTGCACTGTCAAGTAGATGCAGGTAGGGATCTTAACATCATGTACCCGAGAAAAGAAAAAGAAAACTTTTTTTTTTTTACTCTCTCCTGTTATTCAGTAATCTGATCTTCCTATCCTCGGGCTCCAAAACAGGCAGGTAGAGAGCAGGTGACACCACATTAACCTCTACCATCAGTGCTGAAGCAGTTGAAGAACGCAAATGAGAGATTTTAATCTTCACTTCACGGACCATGTATTGTGAACTATGCACGAGCAGAGAATGCAGTGTTTCTCTCAGACAATGGGGACATGCGTCGCTTATTGACAGGTTGCATTAATGTGCGGGGCAATCACCTATGATTATTTCTCAACTGCCAACCCTCCCCCTTCCTCCACCCACCCACTCAGTACCACAGCGCACTTCTCTCACCACTCCTCGCTCTGTGCGTCTTATCTTTTTATATTGTTCTCTGCTTCAATACCTTCGCCGCTGGCACAAGTCTCAACACCGCTGCTAAGCCACAGATTAATGATTAGGGCATTACTCTGCTAGTCTCTCTGTTTCTCTCTGGTTACACCTCCCTTTCCACCCCTCCTATCCTTCACTTATCCAAATTCTGTCTGTCCGATCCCCATGCCAAACACCACTTAACCAACGTGGCACCTCCAGAGAAAGTAAAAAGAGAGTGAAGTAAAAAGCATGAACAGAAGGGAGGGGACATCTGAATGCTCACCAGCTGCACACAAAAGAGTGAGACACAAACTCACCGAAGGCGGCGACTTTGATGAGGATAGCATGGAGGTCAGATGATATCATCTCAGAGAGCAGGGACTCTTGGTCTTGGCGCCACAGGTAAGCCAGAGGCTGCAAACCTAGCCGCAAACATCTGGGGAACAGGTGAAAGGGCAGATGAAGAGCAGTAGGTTGTAGAAAGAGGATAAGCGGTTAATAGTGAATATATGCCAGCTTCAGAACAACTTCAAAGCCAACTGGGCTGGGCAACTTTTCCATTTGTGGGAAGGCTGCCACCCTGATAGGCTCATAGAACATGCTCCCACCTGCCACATCTGCCAGTGGCTTTATTCAAAGACAAGACAAACACAAAAACTCTATCTTAAGCTGTGGCTTGTCACATAAACTCATCCACAGCAGGTAACTGGAGCCAAAAAGTCTGCACACAAATGTCTACTGCTCAAGAAATGCCTGAGATGTTTATGTGTATGCATCTAGTGAGGGAAAACAATAGCTGACTGACAGCAGGATTTGTTAATAAGAAGAGAGCTTTTGTCCTGCAATGTGTCCAGTCTGTATAAGTTTAGAACACAGGAGAACAAAGAGAGAGGACGGAAGGCAAAGAAAAACAGACAGAAAGAATAAAACAAGAACAAGAATAAGAAAGACATATGGCTATCTGTGTCACAAGGAAACCATCTCATCTTTCTGCCAATAAGCCTGCTATGTTTCACCCATAATGGGAGAGTGCATTTCTTCTATGAACAAAATCACATGACAGTTATGAAACTATCAGTTTCTTTCCTTTTCTTGAAATCAGTGCTCCATAAAAACAGAGCTAGTCTAAATAAAATGGCATAAACAAAACTCAATGTGTATATGTGTGTGTGTGTGTGTGTGTGTGTGTATGTGTTTAAACAAAACTCAGTCCAAGTTTGGAACACACAGTGAGGTAAAGACTACAGAGGATGTACTCTTTTCCTTCAGTGGACCACAGAGTGTGCGTCATTCGAGTTCAGAGGCCTAAACGCAGAGGGTGTGTGCACTTTAGTTACTAAGTGTATTCTGGATAATAAGGGTGGGTGTTTCTTCAACGTACACGTTTTCCACACGGATCCTCTGGTATTCGGAGAGAATGGCCCCTACAGACACAGCTTCAACACCCTCCTTTTCCTGTGGGGAGAAAAGGTGAAGGAAACGTAACCACAAAGATTTCTCGCCTTTTCCATTATATAGTCTGCGCAACGTGCATTGAAAAGGCAATATGATGTCACTGTCCCATGGGGCCAGATACTCCTCGCTCACCTACAATGGCATCCCAAAGTGTTATCTGAAAACCACACAAACACATGTAAACATACACACACACACACAGACTGATACAGCAATACTGTGGGGATGTTTACTCTCTGGTCGCATCAAGGCCTTTATGGTCTGGCCCATTTCCCCAGGAGGTTTGTGTAAATGGCTCATGTGAGTGAACGTGTGTGTTTATGCGTACATGTGAGTGTGTGACTGGAGGCACCAGCACAACTAGAGGCAGTTCCTGGACCTTATCAGCAGTCTGAGAGGGAGATGAGCATGTTTGGCCGCAGCTTCCATCCTCTACACACCCAGCTGGAAGACAGAACTGCAGTGACAACTTGGAAGTATCAGTGGAGCATTGTGTCTGTGAGTGGCATCTATCTTTAATATTGCTGAGGGCTAATCTAATTGCTTTTCATATCATATTCATATTTCAGAAACACTGAGACAACTATGCACTCGAGAGATCCTGACACGGCCTTGAGATGCGATCAATCTTCTCTCGCGGAAAACAGGCATGATCTGGAGTGACACAAGCGAACAAACATACATAGGTGCAAGCAAACGGTGCATGCTCACACCCATATATACGTAGACATACATGCACAACCCCCGTTCCCTACCTTTGTGCCCCTCCCCTACAGACACACACCTGCAGATTCATTAGAACATTACATGGGCTGTAATCAGAACGAGAGGCAAGGGTAGAAGCAGTGGAGGGATGCACAAGTCTCCAGTAAATTACCTTGTAGCCATTATCAATTTCCCTGGCTACTGGTCCTTAAGATAACCCCCCCACCCCCCCCCCGTCTCCCTGTGGTCCCTTCCTGCAATTTTTCTCTGCCTGATAAACATGCTGATTAAAGCGAACAGCGTGTAAACCTTTGATACTTTCCTAAATGAAATCCATGCCCTGCCTGGGGCCTGATGCTGCGCTGCAACGCACTGTGCCTCTCTCTCACACTCTCACACACACACACACACACACACACACACACACACACACACAGAGCACATCCTTTATCTGATTAGCTGGCACGCCTACATGGAGGTGTGTGTGTGTGTGTGTGTGTGTGTGTGTGTGTGTGTGTGTGTGGTGTTTACGGTGCAGCAGAGGATGGGAGGTATAGAACTGAAGCTAAACACACACAAACAAACACACAGCTAGAATTTTACTCTTTGACCCAAAGTTAAACATCAAGAGGTCTTAAGAACTTGGGATTCAGTACTCAAGTTTTAATATCCCTCCAATGTGTCCAACACTGGAATATACATGATAGTCAATTCTACTGCCCGGTGACAGTAATTAAGTCAGACTGATAACATTTCAGCCCAGCACAGAGCGAAAGGGGCTGCAGGCAGTGTCATGTAATTCTAGGTAAGCCTCAGGGCTAGCACTCTATTCTAATACAATGATAACCTTTTCCCTAAATACAACTGTCACTTCTTAAAGAGGCATATTAGGAGGTAAAGAGTGGGGATAAGGAGAGACAGAGAGAAAGAGGAAAAAAGATTGGAATGAGAGTGTTAAAGGAGTACGCTACATCAACACCAATTTGGTCCCTTAGTTTCAAACTTGGCAGGACTAGACTTGGCCTGACAGAATAACAGAGCATCAGAGCAACAGCAAACAACATCCTTGTCTTGTGTTTCCATCTCTCTGACTCCCCTTCTCTGTTGATGGTACTTGGGCCTCTGAGGTTCAACTCAGCCTCGGCCAATTAAATAGCTTCTCTTTTCGCTGGCTCTCATTACATTACATCATGCAGCCTTATAATACCCAGGCATACTCGCCACTAATGATAACACAAGACAAATTTCTCACACATCGCCTTGTTTTCAATGGAGACTCTAGCTAGTAGATCTTTGGCAAACAGCTTTGGAAAATGATTATTTTTGGATGCAGTTATGTTTTCATCGCTATTATAGCTATCACCAGGAGACAGACAGGAATGAGGGGGCGGCTAATGCTGCTCTGGATGCGATTTTCCAAATGCTAGACATAGTTTCTCATCCTCTGTGGGAAAGGTGGGATAAATTATTGTGAAGAAGTGGTATATGTATGTATTAATCTGAATTGATGTTTTTTATGGGAATTGTTTCATGTGTATTCATGGTGCCATAAAAAAGACAAACTTTGATTTTATAGTAGCTGAAATATTTATCAAAATGGTTTATAGTGGGAATATCTGACAAAGCGACAAGGTAGCTCATGAAGCACAGTATAATAATAAATAATAATAAAATCTTTATGAGAGCTATCTGGTTAAACGATGTTTTGACTACATTAGAGGTGGAATCCGGGTAAGAAGCTAACATAAAGATAAATCAAAGCAGAGGTCATCAGGACTCTTGTGACCCCAAGCCACTTTTCTTTCTTCATGACTGTTGGCACAAGATCCAAAGAGCGAGCTCCCTGCCTGCTCTGATTCCATGTCACTTTTCTTTTTTCAATGTTTAATGACCCTAGCTCATTAAAAGAAGCTTCACCTGATCCAGGACCTGAGGCCCTGCATTAACTCGTGCCCAGAGCGGGACTAAATCTGGTGTGGCCTTGTGCAACAGTGCAACCCCCTAGCAACCCCGTCGGAGGCAGAACAAACAAAGGCCTGGCCTGGCTTCCCCTGTCCTCTCCAGTAGGCAGAAAAGCTATTAATGAGGATCTATGGCCCAGAGCAATGGAAGCCCTCAGTCCCCCCAGCCATGTCCATCAGGGTACTTAGCCCCATGCAGTCATTAACTTCTGCTACTAATTGTCAAATTCATTAAACTAATCCTTCCCCAACATCCGGATGTCTCCCGTGGAAATGGATGGAGAGGGCTGAGTTATTAAGATGTCAGCTGTGGGGAAGATTAAGGCCAGCAGACATGCTCCACAAAGAAACGATACGGCCATTAAACTCTATATCAAGGTAGTGTGTGTGATATACTTTGTAATTATATATACATTCATCTTAGTAAGGGAGTTAAAGAGTGGTTCAAATGTATTCCCAGTCACAGACATGCCTTCAGTTAAGATATGTATCTGCCCCAAAGATACATACGCGACAATCATAAAGCAAAGAATTCGGCTTGAGAATGCAGCTATTTTATTTCAGCTCTTAGCTTAAAAGGTACTTACACATGCCACACATTCAGTCTGGGTAATATTCAACAGTCAAAGCCATTAACAGCAACCAGGGCAATTAGAAAGCCATAAAATATTAAAAATTCAATATTCATATGGAATACATCAGAACCCTTATTAGCTCTCTCTCAATGGCTGTCACAATGAGGTCTTAATTATACACCCTAACAATACACAGCTCCATTTTGCAAAATGGTGGGTTTCCAACATGCCTGTTTCAGACTGTTCTGACAACTAGGAAGCCAGCTTTGGCAGATCTTGGCTATTACAGAAACAAGGCCACAAATTTCCATTACAAAATCAGCTTTTTATCGAGTCTAAAATTGTTGACATGTACTTTCAATTATATTACTGCTTCCTGTATTTAGTATGCTTGTGTGCGGTGGCACGGAGGTCGGCAAGGAGACAAAGTCAAGAAATTAAAGTGGTTTGAATGACAGTTTGCTCAAGGGCACCAGGGTACCATCACAAGCTTTCCACTGTCATATTGACACCACTTCTAACCCCACACCCTCCTACCCCTTCCCCCTCTCTCCAACACTCCATCTCCTCTCCATCTCTCCTTCTCTTCGTCCCTCTCTCTCAGGATCCATCAAGTAAGTGACTGGACGCGACATGGTTTTAATGTTCTCTCCATTAGATCAGCTCTAGGCCTGCTGTAATGTAATGGGATTGTTCCCCCCTGTTCCCCTACATGGTGGGAACATGAAGAGGGGGTTGGACCTTGTAGCAGCTCAAGTAGATGTGTTACAGGGGATAGGGCCAGCTAGGGTCAAGCGATTGTGTTTAATGTAATGCGGACATAGTCCCGGGGCGTGTCGGGCTGTCCTGACAACTCAGACATGCCAAACTGACAGGATGCTTGGTGTGAGCTTAGTAGGAGGAGACACTGGTTATTTGTTTTAAATCAGCTTCCTCATTACCATTCTCTACAGACAGTTATACTCCAAGGTGACTCCCAGAGTTGGTGAAGGAGTGATAGGATGTGGAAGAGGTGTGTACAAGATAGAGGTTACAGACCAATTATAATGTTTAAAGTTACACCCAATGCTTACAAGATTACATACTGCTATTACTGTATATATTGAGGCTAAAACACTATGTACAGAGTCTGATCCATCAAAATAAAGCAACAAATGGACATGCAAGCTTAGCGAATGTCTTTGTAAAACAAACACTGGCCAAAACCTTGTTCTAAAAGGCTTTCAGAGACATTCCCTTTTGGTAAATTGGTGGGGCTGTCTGTTTGAAGCAGCTGTTGAAAGACGGGCTCTTCCTTTGTGCTTGTGGATGGGCTGGAGAGATGACTCACCACGTGTCAGTCCTCAACCGTACAGAGTGGTGAAATAAGAAAAACAAACTGCTCACAAAGCCAGCTGCTCATGAACCTAAATACCCCGACAGGTTCCTGAGATGATGCAGGTCAGAGTTACAAGAAGGGGAGAGAGGAAGTAGAATAGGGGAAAGTATTATCCTCTGCTGAGGCCACGGTGCAGGTGTGACCAGCCAACAGAGGATATGACATGAGACATTGTCTCATCAACGTGATGAGTGAGGGACACTTATCAGCCCACAGCAATGTGATAAGTGACAGGCCAGCATGCACTGGTTTGGGTTGGGAGAAGAATGAAAAAGAAGCTTCAAATTTAATCAATCATCATACTACTGTAGCTTTTCATGGCTGAGTTTGTATTTGTACAGTTTTCTAGCCTGAAGTTTACACTCACATACACACTCTTTAGTCTTAGATAGTGATTCATTTACAATGACAGATCTGTTTTCTGCGATAGAGCCTGAGCATAAATATGCCATGCCGCACAGCTGGAAAATGTAGAAATTCATCAGGGTTAAAAAGTAGAGAGATTAACGTTTCACGAGTTTCCACTAGATATATATGGTTACATAAACACAGGCCAGCCAGTCATCAGGCAGGGAGGGAGAGCGCCTTGGCCAAAGCAAGCACAAAGCCCTAGTTTCAGCAGGCCAAGGACAAGGAGGCTTTCCATATCTACAAGCATGGAAAACTAAATGTTCAGAAGCAGCGGGGAGACATAAGGTTGTTTATCGATGTCCATGAATACTTGCAATTCAAGCAAACAAGTTTAGTTATTACTGGCTCTCACAAAATGTAATATTTTAACGGCCGTTTCTACATTAAACAAATTGTCATTCTGTGCGTCCAATCTCAGACGATCAACTGTTTTGGGAAATTTTTAAGATGACAGGAAATCATGTAACTTCCTCCAAACATTCAAGGTCTCGCCTCTTATCATTAAAAGGATACAGTGTTCCAATAAATAAGCAACAGCAAAAGTTTTCTGTGGGGCATAAAATAAAGTCCTAATCCCAGCTCTGTCATAGCAACATTCCCACTCGGCTGAGGTAAAAGTGTTTGAGCGTCTGAGACAGGAAGCGCTTCCAGAAAGTGAGTAGGACAGAATCAAAGGAGGAGTCCTATGCCACAGAGAGGTAAACTGTGTCAGTTGCTTTTTCATGGTCTGTAACAACCACCTAGGCCACAGGGTGCATGCACGCTCATGTACTGACATCCGTGTATATACACACAGTCACGTACTGGCCTACACACACACACACACACACACACACACACACACCAAAATGTAAATGTTTGTCTGGTGAGGTCAGGTTCCAGGCTCTTGGCATCTTGGCCGTCCTGTCCTCTATCCTCCATAGCGCCAGAACAGACATCATGAAGGGTTAGGGGGGGGGGGGCCATAACCCTCAGAGACACACTAGAGGAAAATATAGCAATGATGCTGGTTTAACCCACTATCCAGACTCCAGACAGTGTTTTTCTACGGCTGGTTATGACATGAGCTGCGGGAGGTGATGGGGCCTGCCACAAATATTTCTTGAGGGGAATGGTTCACAAAACAAAACATAAAAGCCCTCTTAATTTCCGAGTAGATGAATGGCAGGGAGTTGAAAGACTTAGCACTTTTCCTTAGCTGTCTGTTATGAGACAGGCAGTATTGGGCCTGACTAGCTGTTGATACTGGTGAGTTTAAAAGGTTTTATTACACATTCAACCTCCTCACTGACTTCTGTTTTTCTTAAATGGCTGGATTATCCTTGAAACTCTCATGTGGGGCTGCAGAATAAAAACAACAGGCTAGAATCCAATGGCGCAATAAGTTAGCCTGTGGAAGTCATGTGAATCCAACTTCATATTTTCAGATTAATTTGAAATTTGACTTTTAGAAGAGAAAAAAGCAGAGGGTGAAAAATTTTTTTCATCTAGGGTGACAGTGAAGGCGTAACAATAGATCTCCAATGATCTAAAGTAGCAGCTGTTTTGAAAGGAAGGACATCCAAAGGCATTTTGAAGAAAAAGTGACAAAACACACACTGACAAAAATGAGAAAAGAAATCAAATTTGGTCTGTCAGGCTTGGAAAATGATCACAGATTTCCCTTCATTTTTAATAGGAATAATCAAACAAAAGAGAAATTATAGTAGTATATTTTCCATAATATTGTTTTTACATCAAGGCATAATAGAACATATTAGTAAATATCTCAAATGCAAATAACCTCTAGAAACTTCTACAATTCATCCAGCATCAAATAAAAATCAGGAGAAAAAACCATAAACATGCGTTCTTCACTGGAACAATGTTCAACCAAGCAGTGGTAGTGGCTCATGCCCTTGGCAAGGCGAGATAAGGCTATCAGTTTCCATCATCGCTAAACAAGATTGAGCAAAGTACATTAAGCAGAAAAATACAAACAAATTACAAAGGCTTGAGGCTAGACCCTTTATCTAATGTTTGTGGGGACTGTTAGCGTCAGTTGGAGGGAAATGGGCCTGCATCTAATAGATCCTGTCCCACCACTTCCACACGGCCAGCGAACAATACACAGTGCCATTATCTCAGCGCTAATGCTATCCTTCCTCATGTGCAAAACAAGCCTGCAATCTCAACCCCACTGCCACTGTGGCGACCAACATAAATACAAGCAGCCTCAGAACAAAGGAAAAGATAACAATGGCTATCACATAGAGAGGCGACACAGAGAGACAACTGTTTGAAGGAATCTCCACTAGCTCATGCAGAAATATATCCTTAAGTACGGGCACTCTTAACATTCACTGAAATTGTAATAAAATAAAACTTTCTACTAAGTGATTATCTGCCTGTTTTAGACTGCTTGTAAGCTACATCCAATAACACCATTTAGAGGTCTTTCTGCACCACGAACCAGCTACAACAAGCTTGCATTAGCTTTATTATTGATCTGATCTCCAAACCCTCGCTGTGACCCCAGAGGTCATGATTTATGTATTAAGCAGCTTTTTAAAGAAATCCATTTTCCTGTTGAGCCCCCAATGTACGTCTAATGCTGCACCATGCCGGTAATCAGAGGACGGCTGCGTGTTTGATTTTGACCACCCCTCCCCTTCCTTCATAGTTCACACCCCTCCTCAACGACTGGTCTCATAACACCTCAGCTCCCTAATCAATACCAAAGAGCTCCTGGTCTAACTGGAGATTCCTCTGCCTGCCTGCCTGCCTGCCTGCCTGCCCGCCCTCCTCCCCGCTTCTTTCTTTCCCCTCTCCCTCCTTTCCTCACAGCAGGAAACACCTCCATCAGGGTTTTCGCATCAACGCAGTGCCAGGCTTCTGAAGGGTCCGGATGAAAGTGTGACGACAATACAATGGAGACAAAGATGCCAATACAAGAAAGAAAGATGGAGCGAGGGAGAGGGAGGAATGAAAAAGAATGTTTGGACTTGTGGACAGACTGCCTCTGCGATCTCAGAGGGCCCCACTCTTGTCTGCTGATGTCGATAATGGAGTGGGAGTAGAGACCGAGGATGAGGGTGGGGGTGTGTGTGTGTGTGTGTGTGTGTGTGTGTGTGTGTGTGTGTGTGTGTGTGTGTGTGTGTGTGTGTGTGTGTGTGTGTGTGTAATAAAGGTCAGGAGAAACGGGGAGTGGGGGTGAAGAGGGTGTGCAAGTTTAAGAAAAGGATTATCTCACTAAAAAGGTGTTTTAACACACACCAACGGAAAGGAATGTTTCATCTACAAAGGCCTAAAGGTCTCTGTGCACCTCTTCAAGATTTTTCCCAGATATCTCCAGGGGAAAAGAAATACTGGCTTGATTAAAAAAAAAGGGACGGAGGAAGTTTGATGTTAACTGACCCGCGATATCAGTTATCCCCCCCCCCCAAAAAAACCTTAAAAATAAAAAAGTGTTTCTGAAAAGTCGAATGCATTACAGGGTAGGAAATTAGATTTGAAAGTAACATTTCCATCGTTCTCAAAGCTGGGTCTCAGTACGACAGAGATGTCACAGTGCTGCTAATTAGAGCTGGCAGAAAGGAACGTGTGCATAGATATCATCTATTGTTCCTCATCACTCTAATGAGCTTAAATGTCTTTGTCTTTATTCATCAGCTCAAAGGTTGCAGACTTGCTGCAATAGAGTCACTAGCTTTTTACATTTCATCTATTACTACATCAAGTGATTGAAGCTCTGGTAAGCATCTTCCCAAAACTCACTGCCATTCGTGTCCCATAGGCTGTGCTACTTTCAAGGCACAACATCTTTGAGTTGTAAAATTTTCTATCTGCTGAAACCCATCTTAAAGATACAAATATCTTTTAAAAGCGTAAAACAACGACTGGAAAACATCTTGAAAAATGAAATCACAGTTTCAAAAATACATAAAAACATCCATTTGTGTGCAACATCAAGTAGTGTGAGGTAGGGTTAGGCGGAGAGGAAAGGAGAGTATATAGATAAGAGCAGTGACAGCATTTCTTTCTACTGTAGAGTGATGAAAGAAGGAAAACTGGGGCAAAAAAGAGAGGCAGAGGTGTGCAAGGAGAACAGAGATAGACCTGTTATCATGTAACAGAGGCCCGGTTTTACCTGACCTTGAACACAAGCGTGCACATGCCACCACACACACACACACACACACACACACACACACACACACACACACACACAGGGTCACTGGGCATAAAGAGCCACTGTGTCAGGTCACAGAGCACAGAGGGAAGGATAAAGGACTTGAGGGATGTGATATGACTAATATGAGGGGTTCTGCAGGCCTTCAGGGGGACTGGTGTTACAGCCAGGGGTGACTGACACTGCTGATCTGTATCACACATCAGAGCAGATCACAGCAGAGGAGAGCAGACCAACAGCACACATGAAGTGTGGACACGGAGGCAAATCCTATTTCAAAATCCACACAAACTAGGATACTTTGACATGGGGGGGAAAAAGTGTATTTAAATTACAAACTACAAATCAAAATGTTTTATACTTACACAAAGTTATCTTTACACAATGTTTATATTCTAGCTTGCTTTTGTAGCCTTTGCAGAGGACAAAAGGACATCATCTATTCTTTGAAAACATACCCTTACAGCCATAGATGTCCAAAAGTGAACAATCCCCCCCGCCACTGACAAAACTGTTATTTCTCCCCCTCAAAGAGCAGGTTCAAAGATCAGCACCTAGCAGGATGGGATGGGGTGCGCTGTGGCTTGCATGTCTATCAGGTTACACACTTCAAAGACACACTGCCATACACAGCCAGTGATGAGAGCAAAGGAGTCACGGATAGGGACTGCAAGGGGATGGACGGCTCATTTTTTCTGTTATAATTGGCCTTTTTTTTCCCTCTATCAACAATGCTTCTGAAGAATATGATCTCTTCCTTTGAATCTTTTGAATGGCTCCAAACATTCTCCGAGTGGCCAAAGTGTAGAGAGTCCCTTTGGTTTGTCAGCTTCTGGAAATGAGCCGTAGATGGCACTGTTGGCTCATGCTACACGTGTGTTGCCAGGACTGCAAAAGGAGGAGGGGGGGGACAAACATCCACTTAAAACTCATCAACTCCGGATCTGAGGAAAAAAAATACTTTCATCTATGCTCAAGTGTCATTTGCCAAATAATCTTGTAACTTCTAATTAATTCAAACTGCTAGAAAGAATCTTTCAAAATATCACACTTTCCAAATAGAACACATTTTTTTCATGCTAAAACTGTTCTTTTCCAGTAAGGGTGATTTAACAGCTCATTATCAAAAGAAGTGTTTTTTCTCTCTTTCCCCCCTCATTTCCTTCACCAATCAACAACAACCAATACTGCATAGTGGAAAAATAAAATGTTCTGCCTAGTAAACCAGGCATATGTATTGGACATAACTGAGTGTGACCATATCCATGACTTTTTAAGGAGGAGATTTGAGGTGCTCTGACAGAATTTCTGCGTTTCTAAATAAAGGGGATGCAATGACTTGCATGACGTTACTACCGTTCACATGTGGTAAAAATGGTCCAAGTTAGTAAACCTAAAGATTAGCCTGAATAAAGCAGCTTCAGAGAGCAGTAACTTAAAATTTGAGATTTGAAAGTTGTATTCTTACAGTTGACATCACTCAGTGAGTGAATGAGTGAGTGAGTGGTGAGAGAGAGGAAGCCTGTTGTTTATGGTGCAGGTCTGTTGATGACGGTGAGAGGGGTAAACGTGGAGACGACTGGAGGTCTGCTAGCCTGCGAGGGCCCCATGGGAGTACAACTGCCCTGATCTATGGCCCGTCTGACTGGTGAGGTCAGACCAGAGAAGCCCTGGAAATGGGAAATTAGCAGCCCCTTGCAATGAGAGCGCTAACCACAGGCAGAGATGGTATATACAAGAGAGATGTCCATGAG
>NW_024040369.1:0-34467 GCF_014851395.1 Micropterus salmoides | reverse complement strand
CACTCCTGAATCCTGCAGGTTGTTGTTACTCAGGTCCAGCTCTCTCAGACAAGAGGACTGGGAGCTGAGAACTGAGGACAGAGCTTCACAGCTTCTCTCTGAGAGGTTACAGAGACTCAGTCTGAGGAAGAAGACATAGTTGAATTAAAGCAGGAAATCAAGACTGAATCAGGAGTAACCAGTAACAAGTTACTTTTTCCTCCATTTGAAGTATAGAGTTTTATTGATGAATAAATATCACTTACAGAGCTTTTTGAAGCTTTGACCACTGGCAGCAGCCTCAGAAGAGCCTCCTCTGAAGCAGAGTATTTCTTCAGGTCAAACACGTCCAGATCTTTTTCTGATGACAGTAAGATGAAGACCAGAGCTGACCACTGAGCAGGAGAGAGTTTATCTGTGGAGAGACTTCTGAACTCAGGGACTTTTGGATCTGATCAACTAGAGAATGATCCTTCAGTTCATTCAGACAGTGGAACAGATTGATGCTTCTCTCTGCAGAGGGAGTCTTTCAATCTTCTTCTTGATGTACTTGACTGTTACCTGTTTGGTTTTTGAGCTACTTCCTGTCTGTGTCAGCAGGCCTCGTAGGAGAGTCTGATTGGTCTGCAGTGAAAGACCCAGGAGGAAGCGGAGGAACAAGTCCAGGTGTCCATTTGGACTCTGTAAGGCCTGGTCCACAGCACTGTGGTAGAACTGTGTCACTGCAGATTCATCTTTCTTGTTTCAGACTTCTGGGAGGTTGATTGTTCTTCTGCCAGCAGATTGACACCAGAGTTGATGAAGGTCAGATGGACATGAAGAGCAGCCAGAAACTCCTGAACGCTCAGATGGACGAAGCAGAACACCTTGTCCTGGTACAGCCCTCTCTCCTCTTTAAAGATCTGTGTGAACACTCCTGAGTACATTGAGGCTGCTCTGATATCGATGCCACACTCTGTCAGGTCTGATTCATAGAAGATCAGGTTGCCTTTCTGCAGCTGCTCAAAAGCCAGTTTTCCCAGAGACTCAATCATCTTCCTGCTCTCTGGACTCCAGTGTGGATCTGTCTCAGCTCCTCCATCATACTTAATGTTCTTCACTTTGGACTGAACCACCAGGAAGGGATGTACATCTCAGTCAGGGTCTTGGGCAGCTCTCCTCCCTCTCTGGTCTTCAACACCTCCTCCAGAACTGTAGCAGTGATCCAGCAGAAGACTGGGATGTGGCACATGATGTGGAGGCTTCGTGATGTCTTGATGTGGGAGATGATCCTGCTGGCCTGCTCCTCATCTCTGAATCTCTTCCTGAAGTACTCCTCCTTCTGTGGGTCAGTGAACCCTCTGATCTCTGTCACCATGTCAACACACCCAGGAGGGATCTGATTGGCTGCTGCAGGTCGTGTGGTTATCCAGAGGCGAGCAGAGGGAAGCAGGTTCCCCTGATGAGGTTTGTCAGCAGCACATCCACTGAGGTGGACTCTGTAACATCAGTCAGGACCTCATTGTTGTGGAAGTCCAGAGGAAGTCGACACTCATCCAGACCGTCAAAGATGAACAAAACCTGGAACTCTTCAAAGCTGCAGATTCCTGCTTCTTTGGTTTCAGTAAAGAAGAGATGAACAAGTTCCACCAAGCTGTACTTTTTCTCTTTCATCACATTCAGCTCTCTGAAAGTGAATGGAAATGTGAACTGTATGTCCTGGTTGGCTTCGTCTTCAGCCCAGTCCAGAGTGAACTTCTGTGTTAAGACTGTTTTCCCAATGCCAGCCACTCCCTTTGTCATCACTGTTCTGATTGGTTCATCTCTTCCAGGTGAGGCTTTAAAGATGTCTTCTTGTCTGATGGTTGTTTCTGGTCTGGCTGGTTTCCTGGATGCTGTTTCAATCTGTCTGACCTCATGTTCATCATTGACCTCTGCAGTCCCTCCCTCTGTGATGTAGAGCTCTGTGTAGATCTGGTTCAGAAGGGTTGGGTTTCCTGCTTTAGCAATCCCCTCAAACACACACTGGAACTTCTTCTTCAGCTTAGATTTAAGTTTACGCTGACAATCTACAACAGAAGGTCCTGGATGAAGCAACAAATAAGATTAATTAATATATCATGAAGTCAGTATTTCACAATGTCATTCCTCTAACGACTACATATAGAAACATGTTTCCCTCCATCTGGTGAAATGACAGTAAATGTCCCGTTTATCCAGCAGCTTAAATCTTTAGAGAAATCCTCTTACTGCTCTGCAGACGCTCAGCCAGCTCATCCTGCTTCATTCTCCTCAGGAAGTGCAGTGTGATCTTCAGAAATGCCTCTCTGCTGCTCCTCCTCTGCTCTTCCTCCTCACCCTCCAACACCTCCTCATCCTCCTTCTGACTCTCCAAGCATTCTGGGCAATCTGAACTCAGACCCTTCTGAATCTTCTTCAGCTCGTTCTTCACAAAAGTGACAATGTTCTCCTCCAGCAGCTGGAACAGAATATTATATGAAGGACACAATCAAAGTCAAATCATGGAACCAAACATCAGATCCATGTTGGACAGACTGACAATCCACTGGTCTAAAAAGTGCAGCGTGGAGATTATTGTGAACAGAATAGATGGAAAAGTAGTTGTTGTACATGTACAGACCATAAATATGGAGTCCAGATGTGTTTGAAGCTGCTGGGCAGACTGACCACTGGGAACCTCTGAGCTCTGCTGGTCGACTCTGTGGAG
Organism: Micropterus salmoides; assembly: GCF_014851395.1. Classification (NCBI taxonomy): domain Eukaryota; kingdom Metazoa; phylum Chordata; class Actinopteri; order Centrarchiformes; family Centrarchidae; genus Micropterus; species Micropterus salmoides. The sequence goes on along the minus strand of NW_024040369.1, from coordinate 31,781 downwards.
GAATCATGAAGAGTTAGCTCACATTATGTCTGTCCACACAGAGACAGACACAAGGTCATTCATTTCAGTTAATTGTTGATTGCAACATTGAATCAGATGGTTTCCTCTCACATCAAAGCATCGGTGGTCTTACTGATCCGGCTGTGAATCAAATGTCCAGTCTGCATTTCTGAACTTTCACTTTACTGTTTTGGTTCACCAGCTTGTCTGGTTTAGTCTCTCCAGCTGTTGTTGACCTCTATAATACTTTTAACAGCAAAACACAGCTAACTGGATGCTACCTGTCCAGTGCAAATTGGTATGATTAAAAATATAGTTGTAGCAGTTTGAGTGAGAGAAATGTTACGATAAAACAAAGAAATCCACAGAATTCAGGATCAAACCAAAGCTACGTGTCATCAATGCTTATGCAGGACAACAGGGATAGGACCGAAACACAGACAATAAAGGCAGACTAATGATTGATTTTATAGGCAACTTCGCATTCGGATTAAGCAAAGAGGAAATACTTGTGATTTTAGCACACAATCACCATACTGTCAACCACATTGGGACTTTAGAGTCTTGGCCATGGATGGTATTCAGATTTTGCCACCTTCATCTAGGATTTTTTTTTCTCAGATTATTAACCCCCACCCTGGCTCCGTATTTTTTGGCCACATAATATATTAAATCATTGGCGTAAATTTCATCTCACAGTTTGTGGGGGACAATAAACATAAAATGTCACGAGAGCAATTTTTGAGGGGGACACAAATAATACAGCCAAAATTGTAATTGTAGGCCTATAGGATACATGTACACAGAGAGAAGTCTTATTACTTTTTTTTCTGGCCAACAACACAAAGTAATAGTTGTTTAAGTGTGACTTAAGTTCATAGGTTCACCACGCAGCCATATTATCCTAAATAACTTGCGTCCTCTAGGCTACATAGTAATTTTTTTTTTTCCTGGCATAGAGGATGTCTCTTTTTATATATATATATATATATATATATATATATATATATATATATATATATATATATATATATATATATATATATATATATAATTAGTGAAAACTCAGCTGAAAGGGGAAAAACAAGATCTGAGCCATCAACACATACGCCCTGCCAGTCATCAGATACCCCGCTGGTATAATAAACTGGCCAAAGGAGGAGATGGAGGCTACTGATATAAAGACGAGAAAGCTCCTCACAATGCATGGAGGGTTTCACCCCAAATTCAGCACCCTGAGACTGTACACCAAGCGTAGCGAGGGAGGCCGAGGGCTAGTGAGTGTCAAGACCACTGTCCAGGATGAAATGACAAAGATCCAGGAGAAGGGCTTAGTGAATACCTCAGGCAGCAGAAACCCGAGGGTGAGGTCAAGGAAGATGAAGAACCTTCATGGAGGGAAAGCCACTGCACGGCATGTACCACAGACAAATAGAAGAAGTGGTTCTGAGAATTCCTACCAGTGGCTGGAAAAGGCTGGACTGAAGGACAGCACAGAAGCACTAATCATGGCGGCACAAGAACAGGCACTCAGTACAAGATCAATAGAGGCTGGGGTCTACCACACCAGGCAGGACCCCTGGTGCAGACTGTGCAAGGATGCCCCTGAGACAGCACAGCACATAACAGCAGGGTGTAAGATGCAGGCAGGAAGTGCGTACATGGAACGCCATAACCAGGTAGCTGTCATAGTGCACAGGAACATCTGCCATGAGTATGGGCTGGAAGTCCCAAGGTCAAAATGGAAGACACCTCCTAAGGTAGTTGAGAATGACCAAGCTAAGATCCTGTGGGACTTCAAGATCCAGACTGACAAACTGGTGATGTCTAACCAACCAGACATCGTGTTGATCGACAGACAGCAGAAGATGGCAGTAGTGATAGATGTGGCAATCCCAAACGACAACAACATCAAGAAGAAGTCTATGAAGATTCTCAGTCATCCAGGTCATAGTTATCCAACGAAGGTTAAAATGAAGGGCAACTGGACTTGGTTGAAGCTACTGGAAGACGTTTCGTCCCTTATCCAAAGGACTTCTTCAGTTCTGACTGACTGGCAGGGAAACTCAGCTATTTAACCTCAGTGGGGTCGTTATCTCGGGTCATCGATACCGCTGGTTCGTTAGTGTTCCTTGTTGCTGTGACGACAGTCGTTACAGTCGTTGAGACTACCTGTGGCCAAGACTGAACGACCATCGTTGGTATCTTCACCTGAGGCCAATAGGTTACGTTTGTTGAGTTTCCTGGGAAGTGATGAAAGGACAGCATTGTAAGTGGGGGATAAGTGGTGGCGTAGACCCCCTCCCCTGTTCAATGACGGCTTCTCAACCCTGGTGTAGATGGCTTCCTTGACACCTCTTTCAAACCATCCATCTTCTCTGTCTAAAATGTGCACCTGGTGGTCCTCAAACGAGTGTCCTCTGTCCTTCAGATGTAAGTAGACTGCAGAGTCTTGACCTGAGGAGTTGGCCCTTCTGTGTTGAGCCATGCGTTTGTGTAGTGGTTGTTTAGTCTCCCCAATATAGAGGTCTGTGCATTCCTCACTGCATTGGACCGCATACACTAGATTGCTTTTCTTGTGTTTGGGTGTGCGGTCTTTGGGGTGTACCAGCATCTGTCTTAGTGTGTTCTTGGGTTTAAAAAACACAGGGATGTTATGTTTGTTAAAAATCCTCCTGAGTTTCTCTGATACTCCAGACACGTATGGAATCACAATGTTGTTGCGTTTGACCTTCTTTTCCTCCTCCCCTGTAGTTTTGTTCTTCTTGGATTTTGTGGTTGTCTTCACAAAGGCCCATTTAGGGTATCCACAGGCTGTAAGTGCCCCCTTCAGGTGGTTCTGTTCCTTCTCTCTGGCTTGGGCGCTTGTTGGTATGTTTTCCGCTCTGTGGTGCAGTGTTCTCATGACCCCTAGCTTGTGCTCCAGTGGGTGGTGTGAATCGAAGAGTAGGTATTGGTCTGTGTGTGTGGGTTTTCTGTAAACACCAATCTGCAGGCTCCTGTCCTCTTCAATGTGTACAGCGCAGTCCAGGAAGGCCAAACTGTTGTTGTGAACATCTTCTCGTGTGAACCTGATGTTACTGTCCACAGAGTTGATGTGTTCTGTGAAGGCTTGCACTTCCTGGCTTTTGATTTTGACCCAGGTGTCATCCACATGCCAGTCAGTCAGAACTGAAGAAGTCCTTTGGATAAGGGACGAAACGTCTTCCAGTAGCTTCAACCAAGTCCAGTTGCCCTTCATTTTAACCTTCGTTGGATATCAAGAAGAAGGAACACGAGAAGCTTGAGAAATACCAAGGGCTGAAAGAGGAGCTAGAAAAGATGTGGAAAGTAAGAGCAACAGTGTTGCCAGTGGTGATCGGAGCACTCGGCTGTGACCCCCAACCTGGGAGAGTGGCTACAGCAGATTCCAGGTAAAACATCAGAGGTCTCTGTCCAGAAAAGTGCAGTCCTAGGAACAGCTAAGATACTGCACAGAACCCTCAAACTCCCAGGCCTCTGGTAGAGGACCCGAGCTTGAGGATGACACATACCAGAACACACAATTTTTCTGAACTCACATAAACTACACATAAACACAATCCCATGTTTCTGTTTAAGACTGTGGATCAGCTGATAAAACCAACCCCTCCTTGTGCTTCAGCTGGAAGTAATGATGACTGTGAATTGTTTTTATCTTATTTTACCAATAAGGTGGTGTCAATCAGAGCCTCTATTACCTCGCGGCCTCTTACTCAGAGGTTCCTCACCAGCAACAAGAGAGTTTTAACCAGTTTTATCCCATCGACTTGTCTGAGCTTTTAAAAACAGTATCACAAATGAGAGTGTCCTCCAGCCCACTTGATGTAATACCTACAAAGTTTTTACTGAAAGTAATGGATTCTGTTGGGCCCCATTTGATCTCTGTTTTCAACAGCTCCCTATCTACTGGTTGTGTCCCTGATTATTTTAAAACGGCTTGCGTGAACCCACTTTTAAAGAAACCTGGTTTAGATCCCTCCCTCCCACATAATTTTAGACCAATTTCAAAACTGCCTTTTATTGCAAAGATTCTAGAAAGAATTGTGTCCAAACAGCTGCTCACTGTACTGGAAAATAACAAAATATTTGAAAAGTTTCAGTCTGGTTTTAGGAAGTACCACAGCACTGAGACTGCCCTGCTTAAAGTCACCAATGACCTTTTAATGTCTGCTGATGAAGGCATGTGCTCAGTCCTGGTACTCCTGGACCTTAGCGCTGCTTTTGACACCATTGATCACAACATCATGTTAGACAGACTGAGGCACTGGGTGGGGATCTCTGGTACTGGCCTAGAATGGTTTTCATCCTACCTGTCAAATAGGAAGTTTTGCGTGTCTGTAAACAACTCCTCATTCTGTCCGGTTAAATATGGTGTGCCTCAGGGGTCGGTCTTATGACCCATTTTGTTTTACTTGTATCTGCTTCCCCTTGGACATATTATCCATAAACATGGCATTTCTTTTCATATTTATGCTGATGACACACAAATATACTTGCCCGTCAGATCCACAGACCCTGGAATGCTGAGCTCACTTAACAACTGCCTTTGTGAAATTAAAAAATGGATGTCAAATAATAGCCTCCAGCTGAACTCAGACAAAGCAGAAATATGACCACATTACTTCTATTTTAGCTTCATTACACTGGCTCCCAGTATGTTTTAGAATTGACTTTAAAATTCTATTGATCACTTTTAAAGCTCTTCATGGCCTCTCGCCTTGTTATATTTCTGAACTTTTAGTCCCATACACACCAGCACGTACCTTGAGATCCTCGGGCAGAGGTCTGTTGTCTATTCCAGAGTCTCGACTGAAAACTAAAGGGGACAGAGCGTTTGCTGTCAGGGCCCCGAGGCTCTGGAACAGCCTGCCCGAGGAAATCAGGTCGGCTGAGTCAGTGAACTCAGTGCTGATTTTAATCAACTCAGAAGTCCCTTCTTAAAACATACTTTTATATGAGAGCCTTTCCCGATCTTATTTGACTTTATTATATCCCTTTTATTTTATTCTATTTTACTAATTTTATATTTATCTTAAACGTGTATTTTAGTCTTTTCAATGTTTTCATGCTTTTATCTTGTATTGTTTTTGTATTATTGTCTTTTGGGTATTCTTGTCTTTACACTTGTTAAAGCACTTTGTAACTTGTTTTTGAAAAGTGCTCTACAAATAAAGATTATTATTATTACCACCCCGCAAGGGGTGTGAGGGGGATTTTTTTATTTTTAAATATATATTTATATTATTAGATATTTAATGGAAGCAAGCCAACTGATCTGCCACTTAACATCATAATAAGCAAAACCCAACACAACGGTAGCCTAATATCGGTTCACACACAGGTATATTGCTGTGGTAAGAGATGCACAGATGACATTTTTCCGATTTTCTTTCTTTCTAGGATCTGTTACTGACAGCGTACACAAACATTTTTGTAACTGTTTATTGGAAAAATCTAGGATTCCCATCAGTCCCAGTATAAATGTTGGCTGTTCTCACTGGTTTAAATTGTACGGTCATAATGAAACACTGATTATAAAATAACATTTTCACTGGAAGGAGCTGAAAATAAATTGCACACCACTTTAATTCTACTTAATTTTCCAATTTATTTTTGTTTAATCAAACTACAGTAATCTGCTCACCTTGGTTTTCCCCATCAGACACACAAGCACCTGTCTCTCTCTGTCTGCTCTGACTTTATCTGTCAGCAGTTTTATTTAAAATAGCTAATTTTAGCCTGTGTGTGTGTGTGTGTGTGTGTGTGTGTGTGTGTGACTTGAGGTTACTGTCTGTGCACACATGTGACACATGCCGTGCAGTGTGTTTGTAATGTTCAATGTGAAGTTTGCCGACCTGCCGAGAATTGCATGCACCTCCAAATACTGCTTTTAAACACTATAATATTCTTTGTGGGGTTCATCAATGGTGATAAAATATTCGAAGTACATATTTTATGAACATTTAGAGCGTTTAATATTTTAATACACTTAGTAGCAGTACCATTCCTTGAGATTTTGTAAATATATGTGGTGATAACGTTTGATCAAGAAGCACAGCAAAGTGTCTGAAAAGGACCTAAAGAGGTGGATGCATAATCCAGCAGAACAGATTTTGTAGGCTACTACCTGCCGAGATTTGCATCCATTTCTTTTCTCAGCAGTGTAAGCAATTCTCGGCAGGCAGGCAGAATTCGGCATAACACCGGCAGAAAACTGGATATTTGACACAGCTCGGTCATGGGTCGGTGCCGAGTAGGCAGTGAAAATAAACGGCCTATTTCAGTCCCCAGTCCAAAACTGTTAAACAAGCTGCCAAATAAGCTCGGTAATGTTAGGTAGTAACAGAGTGGGCTCATGGAAAAATAATCGGTTATCATAACTTTTTGTCATGATTAATTTATGAATGACTCAGCATCATCTGTATTAAAGACAAAGCCATGCAGCCTGCTTAACATTACTTGAGCTCCATAACTACTGACGGATTTGAACTGGTTTTCTGCCACCGGGCTCCTGTGAAGGGAAGCAGACAGAGGACCAAACCACCGTGAGGCAAGAGAGGGGGACTCAAAATGTTTCTAAACTTAAAAAGCACTTCAATTGCCCTGTTTGCGTTTGTATTGTTTTACTATTTACACAGTTGTCTTAAGCATATATCATTATATTATTTGATGGTTTTGTTTTCCACGTATGTATCAAATCTAAAAATGGATAATTCTGTTAACACATTCAGATGGTCTACATCTCAGAAATTGGCCCCTGAATTTAATAAAGATTTCCTCTCTAAATCACTGAGGCTGTGGGGCTGTATAAATGTATAAGTTCAACCTACTCAGAGTTAACTCAGGGTTATCAAGTAAACTCAGGGTAACAAACTCTGACCAACTACACTGGAGTTAAACAGAACTATGACGGTGGATAAGATGTTGGTTAGTTGAGTTGGTGTTAATTGGAGTTGGTTTGCGTTCGCATAAAAGGGGCGTGTTCGGCTGTGCAGGCAGAGTTTTCTCAAACTGCGCATGCTCCATATTTTCCCCTGAAATGTGTAGCTTGATGGTGTCAGGATATGAGCAGTTTAAAGGCACGTTAACGGCTAAATCTAACACCGTGGCGGCCAACAAAGCCAAGGAGGCTTGTTATACCAAGCCTGCATGGAAGTAGCCATGTAGTAGTATTTTATTATCCAAAACTGGCTTCACTGCTCTCCATTCAAATCAGCGGGGTGGCTTTGTCCAGTAATATACTGTTTATGGTGGTGACTTGTGTGGACTGTGGAATGGTTTTAAGAGGTTTTTTATGCAGCAGTTGTTTAAACTCCAAATGTGTGGTCGATTTCTCAAGACAGAGCTGATTTAAAAATTGTCTACGACGTTTTCGGAGATGTGAGGTCATGCCTGCTAAGGGGTCCAATCTTCATCAAGTCCGCAGCTGTTCCAATTGCTGAATGACTGACTGCGTGCTCCCGTTCCTGGAAGTTTGTACTCCTGAGCCGAACTTGCCAAGTCAGAGCTTTAAAGTACAGAAGTCCGGACTTGGTATTGAGAAACAGCCAGTGTTCTTATAGTAGGCTGATTCTCTATTATGTATTTTATGGACTATTCTTTTATGTGTAATATGATTAAGATGTAAAGTTACACTGCTTATTATGTTCATTGCAATGGAAGAATTAAGCCAAAAAAGTCTATTCTATGAGAGAATCTTCACTTTGCAAGGCAGCAACATACCACACACACCTCTGCCGTGTATTATGCATGCAGTGAAAAGTTATATTTGACTCTGCCATAGGATTTAGCAGTGAGGAAATGAGTTTAGCCCGCAATCACTATATTATCATGCACCTTACAGACTTGGCCGTGGATTAGGCATCTTCAAAAGAAAACACCAGAGTTAATAATTAATTATGTGAAAACATTGAGGATAATTCAGTTATAGCCTACAGATGGGCTACATCTCAGAAACTGTCCGGTTATTTAATTAAAATCTCCTCTCTAAAATCACAGAGGCTGCAGGGCTAGCTGAACGTAATGCTGCTGAAGAATAATTTCATTTTAGCTGCAGTGGAACAAGTCATGATGAAATCTAAAAATATTTAATGAAGCGGTGGTAATAATATCCAACCTCTCAACATTAACACTGAGTACAGATGTGGTGTTTAGTCCAAGTGCAGGGTAACCTCGAGTTAACCACGAACAAAACCTGCTCGGAGCAGTTTAGAGATGCAGTGTAAATCACCATGGCAACAGACCTCGGGTAACACCTATGCACCTTTCGTAGTACGGGTTAATCAGAAAGTTACACCCGATGTCACAAAGTTACTCCTGAAGTTACCTGGATAAGCCAGTTACCTCGCTTTGTAGTACAGGCCACAGGCAATACAAAAGATAACACAGGAGAAGGGCCAGTGTGCACAGGAGGAACAATTCAGCCACCACCAACTCTTTCAGTGGACATATGGGCATGTCAGTGTTGTTTAGGGACAGACTGGAAAACATGTGGACCTGTCCTTTAATCCTAATCTGGCTCTAACCTTCATCATCATTCTAGGAGAACATGGACATTATAAGGACAACTGGTCAGACTGGATTTAATGAGGACAAACATCAGCAGGGAGCAACATGAGGAGGGAGACATGAACATTTAGCTCTGATTGGCCAACACTGTTTAATACTGACTGATACTTACTGTCTGTCAGACACATGTCCTCGCTTAAAATCAACGAAATCATCCATTGACCGGTCACTCTTGAAGGACATGCAGCTGGGCTCAGGTCCAGGTCCAGGTCCAGCAGAGTCTGGTCCCTGCTGCTGCTCTGGGCTTCAACACAACACACACAGAGCTTTGAGAGTGAATAATGATGGTGGAGTGATTTGAGTCCTGGACAGTTAGAGATCCTCATCTCACCTCTGAGCTTTGGTCTGGCTGTCATGTTCCCCACACAGAGTGCTTTTAGAGGGAGGGACTCCCTCCTCTCTGTCCTCACACTGACTCATGCTGCTCAACTCACATCCACTTTCACCTGGAGAGGAAACACAAATCATTCATCTGCACATCAACTCAAATCCTCCTTTCCATCATTTCTCCTGGAAAAAGATCAGCTGCTCCTCCACTGATTGGCTGCTAGTTTCTGTTTCATATCAGTGGCAGCTGAATGCAGTCAGACAGCAGCGTGAGGCAGAGGAAGCTGCCATCAGCTGCTGGACTTCTACTATCAGTCCACTAGATGGAGGCATGAAGCTGCAGCACACACACCATGCAACTTTACATTCACTCACACAAAGATATGAAACATGAAGCAAACTCTAAAAAAGCGCTACAGGAACTGTATGAGGTCATCAGGAGTCACATGATATAACAACCAGATGGTGTTTTTATTGGAGCTGGTGATTTTAATCAAACAGACCTCCAACTATTTCATATAAACTCCACCAACATGTCCACACCCTCACCAGGAGAAGTAATACCCTGGATGATGTTTATAACATTTCTTATAACAGCATAGATGTTTGGAGAGTCATTCAGACCACCACAGTATAATTTCATATCACATGTATGGAAGTATGGTGTGAGAGGAAAACCAGAAGAATCAGAATCAGCTTTATTGCCAGGTATGTGTACACATACGAGGAATTTGACTCTGGATTGTACATTGCTCATCTTTGACTAAGTCTTTGCATGTCTGGACAAAGACTGTAGTGGACTATTCTCCAGGCCATGTTTGGTGTGGAGTTGCATTGTGACCTCGTCACATGGAGTTATATATGACCAACTGTAAAAAGGGTTGGTTTAGCTTTGTTCAGTGCAGATCCTGGGGTGCACTTCTGTTATCCTCTTGGTCTGACAACACAAGTGAATAAACAGCCTGATCTAAAACTGCACTTGTGGTCTGATTGAGAATTCAAAAGAGACAAGAATGTTCCTCTTCAGGTTTGACAGGAAATGTTGTGTTTGACTTTACGCTGGTGGAGACGACGGTTTGAAAAGAACAATGCAGTTTGTTTTCTGACAGTTGAAGAAAGGAAATAAACAGCCGTTCATCAGACTGTTTGATTCCAGTAAATCAATAATCCAACAACATGCAGAGAGTTCTCACATGAGTTCTCCAAACTCTCTAATGAAATAAGAAGTGAACAAGTACTACAAACATTAGACAGCAAGAAACAAACCCTGAAGGGACTAAAGACAAACTTGGTGTCAAACTATCAAACAAAGCAACTTACAGTTTCTTCAAAGCGATGTGATGAAGAACACTCTTGAAATCAGCAGAGAAAAGATGAGCTGTTTCCTGGAATGGAAAGAAGGGCTGGAACAGGAGAACATTTTCACAATCAGTTGAGCTGGAGGATCCAAGAAAACTCTCCTAAACAGTGGTGCTGACGTAACCATGTGTGTGCTGGTGTTGATGGGACTGAGGGCATGACAAACTGACATTAGAGCATTAAAGAGTTTTGCTGTATCATCTGTTCTGCAACAAGAAATTCCTTTATCCTTGACCATTTTTTGAATAGTGTCCCGACCCCCCTGTATGTTTTCTTTTTTCCTTTGCGTGAGTGAGGGATGCGTAGTGTGTTTCTGTTCTGTGTTTTTTTGTGTTCTCTCTCTAGTGTCTCTCCTACAGCCGGACTTTGCGTTACCACTGGCAAACCCTCACCAGTGAAAGTACATCACTGTCTCCGTCCCCTGACTCCCAGTCTTTTCTCTAATAAAACTCTCCTGTTTTTGGGTCCTACAGAAAGCCTGACAGAGTGGCTATAGTCCAGTCAGAAGTTTTAGATGGAGGCTGGTTGTTGTTGAAGAGTCTTTTGATAAGGGTTGATGGAAACTTTGAAAGAGCTCGTCTTAATTCTGTTCTCATAGGAAGGCCTGATGTGGCATGATTGAGGTGTGGCCCTGCTCCTGAAACTCTGCTCAGATAGCGCCATTAAATGGAAATGGTAAATGTTAATCAGGATGCTCGTGTAATGTCAGATTAATTCATTCATTCAGAAAACCACAGATGTAAAGACCTTAAGTTCATTCTCTGCTAGCTTTTGTTCCACAAGTTTTTAGTTCTTGAAATTGTTTTTAGCAATGCTAGCAACAAGGCTCATGACACCAAACAACACTGAAAAATAAGATCATGAAGCCACAATTTTAACTTTTTTAGATGTAAAGAAAGCGACAACACGAGTCAGCTCTGCACTGAACAGAAGGGCTTCCTGTTTCCTGTCTGTGCAGTGGATGAAATATGAACCAGACCAAGAGTCAACAACCACGCTAGCATTAGCTCATAGCAGTGATGCACAAATATTCGGTTTTCACTGGCTTGCCCTGCCCAGCCTCTCTCTGTACCACATGTGATTATCAGTATACTGTAGGGGAGGGGTAGAGCAAGGGGAGACTGTCCCATTAGTCTGTGATATCGATCTATCGTACGGATAAAACAATAAGCGAAACAATACTTCCAGAGCTCCAGAGCCCAAAACATTGTGTTTGAGGCAGCCCTACTAAACACAACGTACAGCAGAGGCTGATGGTAATGTCATAGTCTTGCAAGTATTTGGTCAAAAACCAAACCTGACAATACAAACCAGGGAAAACATTATGATCTTTGCTTCCTAGAGGGTCTAACATCACAACCCGAATGTTCCTAAATTTGTCTCAGGGAAAAGAAACAGCTCGTGTGTTTTGCACAGAGAATAAAAAGGAAATCATAAATATGGTCCTAGAAAACTACGCCATAACATTACAGCAAATACAAAGAAAAATAATAGAAAACAATGACATATTTCAAAATATTGATAGGGTAAGCTTATCAACACTGGACCGTGCGCAGAAATCATCTCAGGATGAAGCAGGTCTACAGGGTGCCATTTGAACGCAATTCAGAGTCAAAGAATTGCGATATAATTATGTGAAAGTGAGTCCCACAATTGATGCATACTCTCAACACTGAATACAGTAAATTATACATTGTAATCATAATATTGTGCTTCACAATAGTGACCACTCCATGTCTATTTCTGATATTGTCATGTGTGTTTCAGAGAGTCCTTGAGCTAGAGGTGGCTGCAGTGGAGCACCAGTTCATCTTCATTGATGAGGTTGGGTTCAAGCTCACAAAAAAGACCAAAGAGGGGAAGAAATGTCATCGGCCAGCGTGCCATTGTTGAAGTCCCTGGCCAGCGCGGAGTGAACATCACAATGTGTGCAGCGATTATCCATCACCATGCTGCCCTTGGCCCCTACAACACCGCCCATCTGATCACATTCCTGGACACCCTACACAACACACTCATCAGATCAGGTAGACGGCCCAGAGCAGCTCAGGTACGTTGTCATTTGGGACAACGTAAGTTTCCACAGGGCTGCTCTGGTTCGGAACTGGTTCACTGCCCACCCACGCTTTTTAGTTGTTTATCTCCCTCCATATTCTCCATTCCTCAATCCTATTGAGGAATTGTTTTCTGCCTGGAGATGGAAAGTGTATGACCAAAATCCACAAAGGCGTATACCTCTTCTCCAAGCTATGGAGGATGCATGTGGAGATATAGCAGCTGATGCTTTTCATGGCTGGAATCGCCATGCTAGGCCATATTTCCCCCGCTGCTTGGCCAGGGAAAACATTGCTTGTGATGCGGATGAGGTGCTGTGGCCAGACCGCAACAGAAGAGAGGATGCAGCATAGTTTGTTTTTAGGTTTACTGTAACTGTGTACAGTGAATTCTTCTGTTGTTTTGTATGTGCAACTTTGTGTTGGTTGGGAATGGGATGTACACTGTGTACACTGTTTTTGTGGGACAAATAAAATATATTTGTTACCGTGTATGTGTGTGTTCTGAGTATAAAAACAATATTCTCAAATATTTTACAACACACTTGTACTTGTACACACATGTATGTACTGTTTGTAGTAAGTGTAACACTGAACAAAAAAAAATGCCTAAGTCATTATGATGAATGGAGAAGAAGTGTTTTCCATTCATCATAGTGTTTTACATTGAGCACATCAGTGTTCAGCTGGTTCTTATGAATGTCTATTCATATGATGGTTTGTGTGTCATTTGAAAACAAAATACCTTTTTGAGAAGAAATAACATTGTTTTGAATGTAAAGTTTCATTTTGCAGGAGAATTGTGTGTGTGTTTTTTTATTTGTGTGTAGAGTTCTGAGAATATGAAGCATTCTTTCAGAAAATGTGTGTAAACAATCGAGAAAAACTGTAAAATCTAAGTTGTTTCCTGCTGCTGATTCAGATTGAATTACAAATGAAATCCTTTTGGCCAAAAAGTCACAGATCATAGAATAATTACTGAACAAATTCATGAATATTCAGATCTACAAACAATAAATAAGAGACTTTCTTCATCAAAGGTGTGCCATGTTACCTGTCAGGTTGTCACGTCTCAAGTCTCCTATTTGGTCTTAGTTATGTTAACAGGCTGTGTTAATTGTACGTCTGAACCACCAAAGACCCACAAACAACTTCTCATTCAACTCTTCTTTCAGTAGAAATATTCAGAAATTACTCTTGGAACTACTGATGCTTTACATGGATTAACAGTGCTTTGTTATTGGACAGAGTTGCTGCGTCTTCTCATTGTTCAGGAAAAATAAGAGTAGGAAGCATCCTACCCAGCTACTCCACTTCTAACCAAAAAATAGCCTCATAGAGCTGATGGGAGTTTTTTTTTTTCACTTTAAAGTTCTGTGTTTTATTTTGAAGGCCAAACACTCAAGAAGGAAGTCTTGATGTTTTATAGTTTTTTTTTATAGACAAAATAGCATTCAAAACTCTCTTAGGGGAAGAATATATATATATATCTCCCAATAAGTACAATCCAATCACTGTGTGTGTAAATGAAAGCAGGAGTCCTACGAACAACACATTTCTACTCTACAGCAGCTGGCAGCAGAGACCTGAAAACTGGTTTTCCTGCATTCCACCACTAATGACAAGGTTTGTTGGCACCACTTCAGTTTCGACTTTAGTTGTTGTTTTTACAGTGACAGCGACTCAAAGGAAACAAGCAAACATTCAAAATGGCTCCTCTCCTGCTGAGCTACTCTTTAATATTCTGAACAGAAAACTCAGAGACTAAATCTCTCAACTCTCTACTAAAAACATTTTAAATTCTTGCAAGAGAATGCTGCATTAACAACTTTGAGATTTACTGTCTTTTGTCTTTGAAATGTAAACATTTCTTATTACGTACATAGAATTATTAAATTTACTTCCAAAATAAGTGTCAGATTTCCCATCTAAGGTCTTTTTTTTCTCTCAAAACTCTGAACACAAATCCACAAATTCCCCAAACATCCTATTTTCAGGTCAAAATGAAGCTTTACACTCAAAACCATTCAATCTTACTGAAAAAACAAACTTTGCCCTCAGACATGACACACAAGCCCTCAGAAACACACACACTACACAGTCTGACACATTGGTGAGATCAATTCAAAACAATACTACAGAAACCTTTTCACATGAGGAACACAACAAAAGAAATAACCAATGTAAACATGTGACCATTTTTTTATTCCTCAGTGTACTGAACAGTTCAACCTACCAAACAACTAATTATTGTGCCCCAGCGTCCTGTCGTCTGGGACAGGCCAGAGATTCTCATCCTCCACCTCCCTCAACCCCTCCTCCTGCTCCCTATACCTCTGCCTTCCTCCCGCTCTGCCTCTACCACTTCCTCATCTTCCTCCTATCCCATCTCCTCCTCCAACTCCTCCTCCTCCTCCTCTATCGTGTCCTACACCTTTTCCTTCAGATTTCTCTGGATCCATTGTTCTAAAACTGAATGAACTGACTCTGGACCTTCTTTCTTTCTATTGAAGCTTCTGATTGGTGTGTTATCAATTTGGACTGTTTGTGTTACCACCTGGGTTTGCTGTGAGCTAACTGAGCTCAACCTGTGCTGATTGAGTGAAATGAAGGGATTTGTGTGTAGAATTTAGAGAAATGGGTGTGCTTTTTGAAAAAAAAGAAATTTCAGTTCAAAAGCCTAGTTATAGTGTTTAAGCAATGGAGAAAAAACTGTAAACCAAAAAACAAAGCTTTTTGAAAAGAAGACAAACTGCTTAGCTGAGTTTATCTTGAGTGAACCACAGAAATGCTTCAAATTAATATTAAGAAATATTGACTGCCCCCGCGGCCCTTGACAATAGATGCATGGAATCCTGACTGCATGAACACAAGGACGGCAAATACTGACAGAAAAGCTAAACAGAAGAAATTTCACCCAGTGTGAGACGGGAGTTGTTGATGAGAGGTTGAAGCAGTGTTTGTACACCAGAGAAAGTGGACGCTGAAGCTCAACCATCTTGATAAGTCCTATAAACACTATAGGAGACACCATTGACTAAATGAATGAGGTTGGCAAAGAAACAAAAGTGTTTAACATCACATAAGCTGCGTAACAAGTTGTTCTTATTATTGTGGCTAAATTTCACTGCCTGTCCTAAAGCCACTCCTCTTTATATGGACAGTGAGACAATCACAGAGGAAAAAATGAGCCAAACTAATTTAAATCTTCAAAGAGCCTGGATTGCCATTACAAAAAACAACATGAGACTCACTCAGCTTGTTCCTGTGGATGTCCGTCAGATCAGCAGCTTGATGGCGTCTCGTCCAAGTCCGTCTGTAAAAACAGAGACCTGCTCATTAATATCACGGTTACTCCGCCAATAATCAGCCCTGTAAACTGAAGCTGCTGTCTCTCCATCAGAACTGGTTTTATCAAAGTATGCAGTCTGACTGGTCTGCACATTATGCCACTGGTGCTGGAAAGCAGCCTGCATCACTCTTTCACAACCCGGCAGAAAATCTTTCACTTTTCATTTACAGCTTATTAAACTTGGCTGCTATTTGTTTTACATGTCAGACGGTGAATTCATTAAACAAAATGTCGCCTGTGAAACTGATCTTGGCTTTTACGCAGCAGCTGTTATTTATTCAGGAAACATACTTTTTGAGAAGCACAGGGAGAAAGTAAGAATGGGTGGATTAAACACAGGTTTCTCTCTAATATGTAGACTTACTCTACTTAGTTCAATAGGCTGGTCCTGAGTGATCTTATCAATACCATCATGTAGATAAGAGTTGAATATTTGTGTTAAACAAAAATAAGTAAACTATAGATGATCAACATGCAGAGCAAAGTGCATTCCCTACCTGATGCACAGCCATGAACCAATTATTATTCCAAAGAGAGACTTAAGCAGCATAAACTTGTGAAGATCTCTGGCCTGCACACATTGAACAATATTAAAACACAAAGAACTGTACTGTTAACTTTTACTTTTCTTGGTGGTATTTCTACTTCAGTAAAGGATATGGGGTTTTATACCCCACCATAGTCAGTTCTTAAGAAAGAGATACAGGGCTTTGCTCACTTTTATTTTGAAAATCAGCAAAGAAGTGGCACAAAGTCAGGTGTAGGCTAGCATGTTAACTTTTTCTGTTGCCTACCACATCCGAAAGAATAAGATACAATCTGAGTTAGTTAACCACCAGAGGCTGTGGGCTCTTCTCATGTCCCTATTTTGTACCTCCTCGACCCTCTGTCTTCCTTCCCGTGACCCGAAAATCGTTCTCAGTGCACCATCTGGAAGGACGGCTCAATTCCTAAAATGCACCTGAAGGAGCGAGGATGTTTGCCAGAGCTATACTCGAGGCAGGGATGGTACTGGCACTGAAATTCAGCCCGGGAGGGAGAGGCCTTTTATACGTGCACACTTTTCGGTGGGCGGGCATAAATATTTTTTGCAGCTCATTTCCCCATCAATGAGCTGCAGAGGAGATTCCTGTGCTTCTCATTCAGGGGAATCCATTTAACACATTCCCTGATGACTATAACCTTTGAAATAGCCGTCGGGGAATGTGCCATTGGATTCCTCGGAATCTCTTCATAACAACTTTGCTGAAGAGGATAATACAAACTCACAAAAGAAGAAAAAAATGTTGTTGAGAGCCAGAGTCAAACACACAGATGTGCCCTACCAACTGAGCTAACCAGTAACACAGACATTTACTCTGAAATTATCTTAAAGAAACGCACCCCTGTATTCAGCTATGGTTTGTTATCTCGACATCAAAACATAATTTTCCCGTTATAATGGGAAAATGGAGTAAAAAATATATATTTTATTGTATGGCCTCTTAGAGCTTCCGTAACAGTGAGAAGAATGATCAAATTATTAAAATGCAGTAATTATTTTGGTAAAAACATTCTGTCCATATTTCAATGTAAACAAGTATCTGCAGCTGAACTGGACATTGATGTCTGAACACAGATTTTGGCACCAAATAAAAATCTTAACTCAAGGTCCACTCACTGGATGGATTTGGAACAGTTAGATGTGTTTAAAAGTGAGTAAGTCGACCTTGAGTAAAGATTTGTTGATGTCAGACTTCTGTTTCAAAGGTTTCATCACATTAACAACAAGTATGAGTTCTCAAGAACTACAGCTGACACGAGGTTTCAACAGCCTGCTGATGGCTGAGACTCATGGGAGATGTAGTCATTAAAAGAACTTTTGTTTCTTGTTGTAAAAGATGTTTTATAGAAATAGTTAGAAGCTTCGCCCAATAATAAACCTATTGAATCTAATTTTTAAAAAAGATTCAAAGAGTTAATTTAATTATGGCATCTATAGATCAACATTTTCTCATAATACCATTAATTTTAGCTGTTTCCACATCTGAATATTTCTGTTCACTCTCTTCGTCCATGATAAAGTTATAAAGTGCAGCTTGTTGCTTTTGCCTTCTAGAGTTAATCCTAATCCAATCACAAACTTTAAATCTTTTATTTTTAACTTAATATCACACAGTTTTGACTGACTATCCCCTACAATAGAATCTACATGTGAAAACTTCGACTTATTCTTCTCATAAGTTGAATTTCTATCGTAATTTTACTCAATAAGTAGATATTTTGACGGAGTTGACTTTTGAGTTTCACAATTCTGACTGAATTAGAATTTTCTGTTTTACTTACTGCTGGTTAGGATTGTTTATTTCCTGTTGAAGGTTTCATACATTTCAGTGGACGATATAAAAACAACACAAGGAGATCCGGTCTGGAGTTTCAAAATAAAAGCCACAGAGACTCACTCAACGTCCAACTTTAATTTCAGAACAAAAAATGTAGGAATAATATTCATTTTTATTTTGTTTTAATACACATTTTCCCACTTCGTTGAACAACTCCCAACAGGCTTTTACAGAACATGACATGCGTTCATTACAACATGACTGATACAAACACTGATAAAACGTAAGAAGGAATTAAAGCTGCAAGCAGCGTTGGGCGGGCCCTCGCACTTGTAAGCGCGTCCGCGTGTGAGCTGGCCGAGTTGCACATTCTGGAGTTCTGCCGGTGCGGCTGTGAATTTCCTACGCGGTTCCGACGCCGCATGAATGTGCTATATGTCACTTCCTGTGTCCCCTATGTGGAGCTACATAGCACTTGCCGCTATGAATATAAATCGGTATTGGCGTGTAGATGTCTGCGGGGTGGGAGAGTTATCAAGCACGTAAAGTTTGTTTCAGATGTGAGCATGTACACTGAACAATAATGTACACAAACAATAAAATAAATTCCTTTTATATTTCCCTGCCTTGTTGTTTATGTGTACATACAGAGGAAGAATGTGAGAACAACACACATTTCATCGTACTGTGTGTTAGAGCATGGGAGAACAGTGCATACTTTTAATACAGCCCACACCCCTAATACTGTGTAACTATAACAAGTAGAGAACAGAAGAAAAAGATGTTCTTTCTTTACAACTGTCTGCATAGCTTATTCATATTGTATAATGAATGAAAATAAATAGGCCTACTAGGCTCCTCTCTACTTTGACATTTAAGATTAGCTCTTTTGATCCACCTTCATACACATGTGACATTACTGTACAACTTGAGAAAGGTGAGTTGTTTTCTGCTCCAGCCTGCCTAAAAGAAAAGCGTTTTTGGGATTAAATGGACTTTATTAGCTGCTGCAGTGCAGGATGAACTCAGAACAGACCCATTTCTCACCTTATTATTCTAAACCATGCAACGAAGAAGAAGAAATGCATAATAAATCCTGGGACAAAATCTGTCCACAAATACTGTACAGCATGTAGTCTGATGAACAAGACTTGTGTTATAGCTGACTTGGGCAGTGAAATGTTTAATTTTTTTAATTCATGTGGTCATAGTTGTCCACAACTCAAATCAGAATATATGAAGAAATGTTTTATACCACCTCAAGAAGGCTTCCTATCAGAAAGGTAGGAAGGTATTTCAAATGTACAACTGCAGTCCTGAAATCTAAGTAAAGTAATTTCCCTGACATTTTTGTGTTACTTTACTTTTAATAGACGCATGTAACAGGTTTTATACTTCCTGTGAGTATAATCCAATCAATCTTATTTTCATACTGTATATCCGATGTGTAATTTGATAAATTGTGTTGTATGTCAGAGAAGACTCTGACTGCAACATGCGTCTTTGTAAAGAGAGAAACGGACAGAAAAAGTCTCTAACTCTGCCTGTCAGCTCGCTCTGCTCCATTAAAACTGAATTTACCATACAGAATTGAATACGAGTGCACTCCAGATTTAGCTGCAGCCAGCTGACCGTGTGCTTCTCCCTTTACCGCAGTTCTGTGTCCATGCATGCAGCAAACTGAAAGCACTGTCTGTCGGAGCGTCTACGTGAAAAGAGAAGGAAGAAATTGCTGGTAGTGTCTTCAGAGTTGTTAAACACCTCAGCGCACTGAAGGAAGCCATCTGACTGTGTGAGGGGCAAGATCGTTGATGTCTGCAGGTAGAGTAGGAGCTCTCCTGTCTGACTGGTCCACCAATAGCAGAGAAGATGACCCCTTGAGACACAGCCCCTCCTCATTTGCATAATGAGACAGAAATTTAAAAAGGACAGGCAGAAATAAATACCATGGGTGAAAATAAATAAGGTAGAAAAATACAAAGGAAGAATAAAACAGACAAAAATATTAAAACACACATAAATAAATACATTAAAAAATTAGTAATAATAAAGTTGAAGATTATAACAGAGAATAAATAAATAAGGTAATTATAACAAAGGTGAATAAGTAAAGGAACTAATTAAAATATATACATTTATGTCTCCTTGTATAATTTAATTACTGCCAACATTTATTTATTTACTTTATTTTTTTGTGTATTTAATTGGAAGCTTATTTGTTTATTGAGCATTTATTTATTTCTGTATTTATTTCTGACTGTGTCAGGATCGGTCCTCCATAGTGGGGTGGGAGAGTTATCAAGCACGTAAAGTTTGGTTCAGATGTGAGCATGTACACTGAAGTTACAACAACTTCATGTGTCATGGCGAAGACTTGATCTCTGACGCCACGCCACGGACACACCCATTGACGAAAACTCGCAAATAGCACAACTTTTCATCTTCAATGCCATTAGAAGGCACAGCAGAAATTTGAGGTCGGTCGGACTAAATCCCTAGGAGGAGTTCGTTAAAGTACGAAGTGTGTAAATCATCCAAAATTTGACGTAAAATTCAAAATGGCCGACTTCCTGTTGGGTTTAGGCTATGGCTCCAAGAGACTTTTTTGTGCGTCTGGACAAGATACACGTACCACAGAAAATTCGTGCACGTAGGTGAAACGTGCGGCGGGGGCTGCTTCGTTAAAAGTCACTTCCTGTTGCCAGCAGGTGGCGCTATGACTGTGGGTGAATGTCAGCATTACATGTGTTCAGGGCGGGACTCTCATCCTAGATGTACAGTTTGGTCCAGATGTGAGCATGTACACTGAAGTTACGACAACTTCCGTGTCATGGCGAAGAGTTGATCTTTGACGCCACGCCACGGACACGCCCATTGACGAAAACTTGCAAATAGCACAACTTTTCATCTTCAATGCCTTTAGAAGGCACAGCTGAAATTTGAGGTCGGTCGGACTAAATCCCTAGGAGGAGTTCGTTAAAGTACGAAGTGTGTAAATCATCCAAAATTTGACGTAAAATTCAAAATGGCCGACTTCCTGTTGGGTTTAGGCTATGGCTCCAAGAGACTTTTTTGTGCGTCTGGACAAGATACACGTACCACAGAAAATTCGTGCACGTAGGTGAAACGTGCGGCGGGGGCTGCTTCGTTAAAAGTCACTTCCTGTTGCCAGCAGGTGGCGCTATGACTGTGGGTGAATGTCAGCATGTACATGTGTTCAGGGCGGGACTCTCATCCTAGATGTACAGTTTGGTCCAGATGTGAGCATGTACACTGAAGTTACGACAACTTCCGTGTCATGGCGAAGAGTTGATCTTTGACGCCACGCCACGGACACGCCCATTGACGAAAACTTGCAAATAGCACAACTTTTCATCTTCAATGCCTTTAGAAGGCACAGCAAACATTTGAGGTCGGTCGGACTAAATCCCTAGGAGGAGTTCGTTAAAGTACGAAGTGTGTAAATCATCCAAAATTTGACGTAAAATTCAAAATGGCCGACTTCGTGTTGGGTTTAGGCTATGGCTCCAAGAGACTTTTTTGTGCGTCTGGACAAGATACACGTACCACAGAAAATTCGTGCACGTAGGTGAAACGTGCGGCGGGGGCTGCTTCGTTAAAGGTCACTTTCTATTGCCAGCAGGTGGCGCTATGACTGTGGGTGAATGTCGGCATGTACATGTGTTCAGGGCGGGACTCTCATCCTAGATGTACAGTTTGGTCCAGATGTGAGCATGTACACTGAAGTTACAACAACTTCCTGTTTCATAGCGAATCATCGACGCCACGGACACGCCCATTGACGAAAACTCGCAAATAGCACAACTTTTCATCGTCAATGCCTTTAGAAGGCACAGCAGAAATTTGACGTCGATCCGACTAAATCCCTAGGAGGAGTTCGTTAAAGTACGAAGTGTGTAAATCATCCAAAAATGGCCATAAAATTCAAAATGGCCGACTTCCTGTTGACTTTAGGCTATGGGTTCTTGAGGCTTTTTTTGTGCGTCTTGACATGATACATGTCCCCAGAAAATTTCGTAGATGTAGGTTGAACGTGAACGAGGGGCTAATTTTTTCCAATTTTCTAGGTGGCGCTAGCGAGTCATTTTGCAACGCCCATGTGCGAAACTTGTAGAATACAAAATTTTTCACCGGTTCTGACATGTTTGCAAATTTTGGTGAGTTTTCGAGTATGTTTAGGCCATGTCATTTGGGCCTACTTTGCAGAAAAAAAAAAAAAAAAAAAAAAAAAAAAAAAAAAAAATAATCCGAGCAAATTCAATAGGGACCTCGCACGGTCGTGCTCGGGCCCTAATTACTTAAAGGTTCACTGTGTAAGTTTTAGTGACATCTAGTTGTGAGGGTTGTGAATTGCATTGCTGCAGAGGTCAAAGGGGTGGGGGGGTCAGCCTGTCAGCGCTCAGACCATACGCTGCACACTGCATCAAATTGGTCTGCACGGCTGTCGTCCCAGAAGGAAGCCTCTTCTAAAGATGATGCACAAGAGAGCATGCAAACAGTTTGCTGAATACAAGCAGACTAAGGACTAAGGATGCACTGAATGTTCGCCCCCCGTAATTAATCGGACGAAAATAGCATAAATACCACTTTCGGTTTTCGGCCTAATAAGTCAAAAGACTGATTAAACCGTACCAAACAATTACGTTACACAGGCTGAAGAGAGGCTGTGAACTCTTCATTTACACTGTACGAGAACCAAGAATTTTCATTTCGATGCATCACTACTAAGGACATTGATTACTGGAACCATGTCCTGTCTGATGAGACCAAGATAAACTTATTTGGTTCAGATGGTGTCAGACCAGACCATGACACTCCCACCGCCATGCTTGACTGTAGGCAAGACCCTCTTGTCTTTGTTCTCCTCCCCTGGTTGCCGCCACACACGGTCGACACCCACCTGAACCAAATTAGTTTATCTGTGTCTCCAATTTGGACATTTTCACTTAGGGGTGTACTCACTTTTGTTGCCAGCGGTTTAGACACTAATAGCTGTGTGATGTGTTATTTTCAGGGGACAGCAAATGGTAGCAAAGTGTCATTTCTTCGTGTTATAAACATGAAAAGATATAATCAAATATTTACAACAATGACATACTGTATATAGTGTGGTGTTCAATATACTGTATGTGCATAGTTAAAATCAATTTTCTGCCACCACACGTAAGTTAACGTAGTTACTGTTCAAGATTTTATCTGATATCAGTCTCTGAAACAGTTTACCCCTAGTTTCCCTCATCTCAAGCTTAACAAATTTAGAGTTTTCAAAATATTTCTGAAACAGGGCCCTGTTGTGACCAGGTAGGCAGACAACAGTCGGAGAACGCACATATTTATTTCAATTTTAAAACACTTTCTTTGCAGAGGCCTGTAGACTAGTACAGTTATAAAATAGAGAAACATTTACCATAATAAGCATACATAATAAATAAATAAATAAATAAAACACACATATAACATCATAGTCATCGTAGTCCAGTGCAGCTTTACTAATTGGGATGAGTACATTGTCAGTCATACAGTGCAAACGTAATTCATGTATAGAAGTTTTATTATGTGTGTATAGTCATGGGATGATGAAGCTCTCTACCTAACATACAGAAGAGGTCCAATGTCAATAAACATTTATAGATCACCATTTGCTTGGTTATAAATAGTATTTGTTAAATTCATTTTGAAAACCTGTACTGCTAAAACACGTTTGTCCTTTTTTTCTGCTAATACTCACATTTCTACGAGGTTGGAAACTACAGACATGGAATTTAAATATAAAAATGAGTCGACGTGTTTCTCTCTCTCTCTCATAAACACCACTGCACAAATCTGTCCAACACAATGCTCGCAATGTCATAGACCCAGCTTTAGAAAAGTTATTAGAACATCTGGCTCGTGATGTAGCCTACAGAACATTCTCTACTGAGTTATTGCCTGGGGGCTGTTGCTTTATTATTCTAAATAGACATTACATTGTTAGTGTAAAGTTGTGGTTATAGTCCTTGATTTTGATTTACTTTTATTTTATATAGTTCCAAAGCAAAAATCTTTTAAAGTTAGTGTAAACCAGTGAATTATAGGATGGTTTACCCCTGGCGTTGTGGTTAATGGGAACGTTAGCCAGTTAGGCTGTGTTGGAGAACAGTAATTCACTTGAAAGATATTTAATTTGTTAAATGGTTTAATTAGAGTTAGGGGGTGACAAAAATAATCGTGACTAGTCGACTAATCGAATAAATAATTAACAGATTAGTCGACTACGAATATAGTCATTAGTTGCAGCCCTACATTTAGTGAGATGAGAAATGAGTTCTTGTGATATTCTTCTGGCAGCTCAGATGATCCCCAGTGTTTACTTTAATGTCAGATCCTATTTACGCTGGGAAGAGGGTAGTTCATCCAAAAGTTGGCCGCAGTATTTATAGCCTACGCGGGTTTGGTGAGCTCAATTTGGCTGTGAGGGTGACTCCGACAAGAGTTCACGCTGTGACGGAGTGGAAGTGGCAAGCGTCTAGTTTTAGTGAAGGCACTAGCTCTGCCTTGTGGTCAAGAAGACATAATACCACTTGCAATTACTTTGAATAACTTTGTACTAAGTTCAGTGATTAATTTATTACAATAACTTGAAAGATTTCTGTAACTGTGATCCTGTAAAGATTCAACTGTGATCTGTTCAGCAATGAGAATATTTTTCTAACAGGAGGAGACTGTCCCTCCTACAGCGAACACAAGGACACTGAGGCACCATAACAGAACCCAAAGCCAGGATAAAGAGGTTCAGCGAATGTGGTGTTGAAGGTGTGGAGGTGGATCAGTGTGTCAGAGGAGACGCTATAAAAGGACAGAGTGCCAGCAGGACAGTCCACATACACTGCTACTCTGTTAGAGACAGAGGAGGAGATGGATCTTCCTATCTTATTGTGACAGACAGAGTAACCATCATCAGAGCAGAAAAGTGTCCAGGACTGACTGTTCCATCCAAACCTGCAGTCTTTAGTGTTTCCTCTCCTCCTGATTCCTCCGTAACTCACTGATATATCAACTCCTCCACTCCACTCAACCTCCCAGGAACAGCGACCAGTGAGGCCATCTCTACACAGCAGCTGAGGCCAGTAGTCAAATCTGTCTGGATGATCAGGAAATGGCTGAACCTCGTCCACACGTGTCACCGTCCTGTTGTTGTCAGACAGTTGGATCTTTCGGTTTACTGTGTCTGTGTCAAATGTGAGTTCACAGGAATCTGATGGAGAGAACGAGACAACACAGCAGTAGTTATTGATCTATCATCTGTTCAGTGATTGACACATTGATGATGACATTAGAGCTTTGAAATAGTGATGTCATAGTCTGAAGATGGTTGAATGTGTGCTGCTTTGTTCAAGAATCAAATGAAAAACACACTTACACTTCCTCAGACCTGGTGTCAACCATTGGACTCCACCAGGCTCCATCCTGAAAGGAAGAGGGGGATCAGTCCAGAACATCCTCTTTAACCATGAAACATGAATATTACATTCCTCTTATACACATGTACACAATACGTGCATCTGGCCTCCTCCTCCTTGCTCTCCTCCAAACCTATTCATCTGTTCACTCTCCTCATATACTGAGAACAACCGACAGAATATTGGTGTGTTTGAAAGAGGAGGACAACATCTGATAACACATACAAACCTTTTTTTGGATCATCCATTCACCATTATGAGTCCCACTACAAACCTGCCAGATAACCAAGTGACAGAGACTCCAAGACTGGTTCCCCCCCATAACATCACAAGTTTCAGAAAACCTTTTTCTGATAGAAACAGTACCATTTCATCCGTTGGAATTCTTTGTGCAAGTTCATGTTACTATGGTTTGTTGCTGAATTTATTTCTCTAATGTATATTACAGCAGTAAAATTTCTGTCAGGATCACTTCTGTTTCTACTGTACTGCACACGTCCTGTTTGATCACATTGACATTTAAAGCAGAAATAATGAGTTTATGGAAAAATGCTTGGAGATTTAAGTTTACCATAAAGAGCAATGAGAAACAGCGACTCATAGCAGAAGGATTAAACGGTTTGAAATGGATAGGCTTCTCTTGTATAAAATAAGCATTCTAGGCCAATGAAACAATATATTTTTTTATTCTCTGGAGGTGCACAAAAAAACCCTTCTAAGTTAATTTGCAGTGCACACAAAAAGAACCATTATTTAGGATAATAAACAGAGATTTCTGTTTATGTAAAAGAACATCTCAAAAATGTTGTACAGGTTGTTCAGGAATCATATTAATTAATACTTGCATGCAGTGCAATTTATTCTCATAAATAAGGTGAACATGAGGACAAAGTCCATTATAACTGATACTGGTTTTGATACCTCAGTCATGCGAATATGAGTACATATATTGTTATCAGATGTTCGTTTCCTTATGGTATTTGAGCCATATGCTGTGTGCTAGTTTGTGGATGTAATGTGTTGCTTGTAAAAATGGTATGGAAAAATATAACCGGGGTAGGGGAGCAACGGATTGCATGTAACAGCGTTAAATAATGAGGATACTTACCAAAGTCCAGCCCAAAGGGAGTTCCCATCTCCCACAGAAAGCTCTGCTCTGAAAACAGCTGGTTTGTAGTCCAGCCCTTCACTTCCTTTACTTGTGACGTCACAATGAAAACGCGTCATAAAGCTTGCCAAGCGGCTAGCGTGGTCAGGCACGCCCTCAAACCAGGCTAGTCTGATTAGAGGCCCTTTGGCTCAACTCGCCTTTGTTTGGTTTTCCATTGTAGAAATGTTGTACCTGCTTCCAGGTACTTTTTTTCATATCACCTCACCGCTAGCAAGGTTCCAAGCGAGCTGAGGCGATACTAAAATGTAACGTGAAAACATGACAGAATGTTGACTGGTCAGAGAGAATACTCACTATTAATAATAATAATAATAATAAATAATAATAATAATAATCTCAACAGAAAGTTATCCAGTTTTCAAATGGAATTTCATCAGTAAATCCAATTTTGAGAAGTTTTGGAAGTGAGAAATCAGCTGTGTAGATTTCGAATATTGACAGTTTTACAAGAAGTGATGGCAGAACAAAAATGTTTGAATATTGTCGGAGTTGAGGAGCTCTTCAAGTGGCTGCAGGGGAAGCCTGTGCCCACCCACGAGAGAAGCGTGTGAGGCCGGCCAGCCGCCCGCTCACAGAGCCCTCTGCTCCCGCCGTCACAGGCCGCTGCATTATTGAAACGTTTTAAGCGTAGATATATTTTAAGAGCTGGTGTGTGTCGCATTGAACGTTACGTCGCGGCAATTGTGTGTGGCATTGCTATGACGACAATCTAAGTCTCTGGGTACTATCAGCAATGGAAAACGGAGCAGGGCCGAGTAGAGTCCAGTCTATCGATTTGCCCTATGGTAGCATTTTTCGGCAAGGCAGCATAGATCGTCAGAACACCGGCAACAGTTCAACGTTTAGTCCTGATGGTAAGATGTGGAACAATGATGTTGTGTGCTTGTGGACTTGAGGGTAACTTATGTGCAACTCCCAACAAAGATTTTGTACAAGTAAGATGCATCACTCTGTAGCTCAAGAGCGGAGCGAACACATAGGGTGAAAAGAGAGAGTGAAAGTGAAAAAAGTTGAAAAAAGTGAAAAAACACTATGCTTCAACAGCTCATAGAGAAATCTTTTCATTGGACGCTAAATGAATGCAACAAAGTCAGAATGAGTCATCAACAACTTAAAATGGTTTTCCAAATGTCATCAAGAGCTACCTACAGAACAATGTTTTTTGTCATTGATGGGTGAGATACTGCCATAGTGGTGATATAGTGCAAAACATATATAAAAACATTTAAATATGGATTTTGGGAATAGGAGATTTTTTTATTCTATGTTTCACTAATAATACACTGAGCAGGCAATGCATCATTAATACTTCTCATTTGCCAATTTGGCATTGAAATAATCCAAAAGTAACTAAAAGTAATCAGATTACTTTACTTTTACTTTGTGGTACTTTGATTATGTTATGGATTATATTTTTAAATAAGTAATTAGTAATTGCACTGGATTACATTTTCTAAATAAACCTCCCCTATTTATGGAGTAAATGTTTTAGTGTACCGCTTATATTGTATAAAACAGGTCATATTAGTGGAGTGTAGCCTAAATAAATGTTTAAACACAAGTGGAATGCATTTGGTTGACTCTTTTTTCAAGGAGAAAAATCTAAAATTATGTACCAGTGTGTCTTACATACAGTATCTCACAAAAGTGAGTACACCCCTCACATTTTTGTAAATATTTGATTATATCTTTTCATGTGACAGCACTGAATAAATGACACTTTGCTACAATGTAAAGTAGTGAGTGTCCAGCTTGTACAACAGTTTAAATTTGCTGTCCCATCAAAATAACACATCACATAGCAGTCCATTGTCATCTGAGGGCATCCAATACCAACGCCTTTGGAAAAAGTGACAAAACGTAGTTATTTGACGCTAAAGGGTGTGATGCGCACCCATTCACACCTGTGACCTTGTAACACTAACAAGTCACAAGACACCGGGGAGGGAAATTGGCTTATTCACTTTTATTGCCAGTGGTTTAAACATTAATGGCTGTGTGATGTTTTATTTTGAGGGGACAGCAAATTTACACTGTTATACAAGTTATACAAGCTCACTACTTTACATTATAGTGTATATTCTTCTGTGTTGTCACATGAAAAGATATAATCAAATATTTACAAAATGTGAGGGGTGTACTTTTTTAGCCTCTGTCAGAATTTGCTTTCCTTATCTTTATGCAATCAGTACATATTAATGAGGGGCATTTCCCTGACCATTTATAGGCATAGACTAGGGGTGGGAATCTCTTGGCACCTCATGATTCAATTACAATTCAGAGGGCTGTGATGCGATATTATTATTATAAAAAATGATTATTGATGCATCTTGATGCATAATCTCTGGATAATTAGCATTGAATTTGCACATTAAAATCCAAAAGAAACATCTCCTAACAAGCTTAAAAGGACCAGTTTGCATCCTAATTTACTTCATTAATCTAAGCGCCATGGTCCTTCTTTTCTTTAACAGTTTTCAGACTCTAAAATACTAAAACTAAAATATAAATTTGATTCAGGATGTACAGTATGTATACAGGACAAAGCTGTACACCAGTTTAGTCAAAGCTTGTAATTGATGTTCTCAACCCTAGACAAGGAGGTAAGTTAGTAATGACATACAGCTGAGCTAATTAATATTACTTCGTTACTGATTTAGGTGACTTTACATAACAGCCAAAAAACGTGTTGTAACTTTACAGGGGGGATGTTAGCTAGTGCCTTCACTTACAAACTACAGACTTATTAAGGGACACACTGTGACCTACACTGCGCGTTTATTGCCAGACTGGAACTAAATGCTAATATTTCTTTGCTAACTTTCACCGTCATGTCCTGCCGCTTGCTCTCTCTCTCATTTGCTCAGCAACACTCTCAGGATACACAGAGAGATCGCCAAGCGTTGAGTTTTACCATGCTCGCAATGTGTGAGTTAAAATCATTACTTGTGCACTGACATTAATGATTGTGTGACATTTTAGTAGGGTGGTTATTCATACCGCAGAGGTGGTGTGCTGAATACAAGGGAACACTGGTTTCTCGGTTATGTGCACGCCACAGATGGTCCGGGCGTTGCACTTCCACGAGTTTCACCTTTTGCGTTTCGTCAACATCATCAATCAAGTAACATTTTAATATTTAAAAACTAAAATATTTTTGTGCACACGCACTTCCTGTGTTTTGTCCGTACACAACCTTTAGGAGTCCTTTCCTACATACAGTTCTATAAGACCCCTGCTCTATCAGACTGACTGACTGTGGATGCAGTAGGCCACTTCATACCGTAGACTCCAGTGTGTATCATCCAGTCCAGCAGCCAGCAGCTGACTCACACCCGAGTCTCCTGGATCATTGTAGCTCAGGTCCAGCTCTCTCAGATGGGAGGGGTTTGAGCTCAGAGCTGAGGCCAGAGAAGCACAGCCTTTCTCTGTGATCAGACAGCCTGACAGCCTGTAAACACACAAAAGAACACGTGGCAGATCATCTGAGGGTCCTGCAAGTGGCGGTTCTTTACCAATTTTATTGAGGGGGCCAGGCTGGGGCCAGTTGTTTCATCAGAAGGGTACATTCAATCTGGGACAAAAGAGACAAAGACAAAGTTCAAGCTTTTGAAATGTCTTGATAACTATATAAGTACCGGTGCTGGTCATATAATTAGAATATCATCAAAAAGTTTGATTTATTTCAGTTATTCCATTCAAAAAGTTAAACTTGTATAATGTATACATTCATTCCACACAGACTGATATATTTCAAGTGTTCTTTCCTCTTAATTCTGATGATTATAACTAATGAAAACCCCAAAATCAGTATCTCAGAAAATTTGAATATTGTGAAAAGGTTAAATATTGAAGACACCTGGTTCCACACTCTAATCAGCTAATTAACTCAAAACACCTGTAAAGGCCTTTAAATGGTCTCTCAGTCTAGTTCTTTAGGCAATACAATCATGGGGAAGACGGCTGACTTGACAACTGTCCAAAAGGCAACTACTGACACCTTGCACAAGGAGGGCAAGACACAAAAGGTCATTGCTAAAGAGGCTGGCTGTTCACAGAGCTCTGTGTCCAAGCACATTAATAGAGAGGCGAAGGGAAGGAAAAGATGTGGTAGAGAAAAGTGTACAAGCAATAGTGATAACCGCACCCTGGAGAGGATTGTGAAACAAAACCCATTCAAAAATGTGGGGGAGATCACAAAGAGTGGACTGCAGCTGGAGTCAGTGCTTCAAGAACCACCACACACAGACGTATGCAAGACATGGGTTTCAGC
Source organism: Micropterus salmoides (assembly GCF_014851395.1). Classification (NCBI taxonomy): domain Eukaryota; kingdom Metazoa; phylum Chordata; class Actinopteri; order Centrarchiformes; family Centrarchidae; genus Micropterus; species Micropterus salmoides. The sequence continues at coordinate 875 of NW_024040369.1, read as the reverse complement.
TGTCGCATTCCTTGTGTCAAGCCACTCTTGAACAAGATACAGCGTCAGAAGCGTCTCGCCTGGGCTAAAGACAAAAGGACTAGACTGCTGCTGAGTGGTCCAAAGTTTTGTTCTCTGATGAAAGTAAATGTTGCATTTCCTTTGGAAATCAAGGTCCCAGAGTCTGGAGGAAGAGAGGAGAGGCACAGGATCCACGTTGCTTGAAGTCCAGTGTAAAGTTTCCACAGTCAGTGATGGTTTGGGGTGCCATGTCATCTGCTGGTGTTGGTCCACTGTGTTTTCTGAGGTCCAAGGTCAACGCAGCCGTCTACCAGGAAGTTTTAGAGCACTTCATGCTTCCTGCTGCTGACCAACTTTATGGAGATGCAGATTTAATTTTCCAACAGGACTTGCCACCTGCACACAGTGCCAAAGCTACCAGTACCTGGTTTAAGGACTATGGTATCCCTGTTTTAATTGGCCAGCAAACTGGCCTGACCTTAATCCTATAGAAAATCTATGGGGTATTGTGAAGAGGAAGATGCGATACGCCAGACCCAACAATGCAGAAGAGCTGAAGGCCACTATCAGAGCAACCTGGGCTCTCATAACACCTGAGCAGTGCCGCAGACTGATGGACTCCATGCCACGCCGCATTGCTGCAGTAATTCAGGCAAAAGGAGCCCCAACTAAGTACTGAGTGCTGTACATGCTCATACTGTTATGTTTTTTATACTTTTCAGTTGGCCAACATTTCTAAAAATCCTTTTTTTGTATTGTATTGGTCTTAAGTAATATTCTAATTTTCAGAGATCCTGAATTTGGGATTTTCATTAGTTGTCAGTTAATCATCACAATTAAATTAAATAAACGTTTGAAATTATCAGTCTGTGTGT
>NW_024040368.1:0-29667 GCF_014851395.1 Micropterus salmoides | reverse complement strand
AGACAGGAAACATGAGAAGCAAGACTACAACTCGGTCATCGTATGAAACCAAACAGGACTGTGTGATTATGTAGCATCTATAACAACTAGGCCACCAGGATGCCCAACACACCTTTATTTCCAGGCACGTTCCCACTTCTCTCAAGAGCTTCACTGAGTGCATGTGGAAACCACACGGAAGGCGTCACGCTAGCATGAGAAATGCTGTGAGGGAACAGCGCTGACATCAGGGACCAGAAAGAGTCTATATAATCCGCTTTCATCAAGCCTCTGGAGACCAGCCTGGCCCCAACACCAGATGTTTGCTAGCAATTGTAGTTTTTTTCTGCTACCATCAGTGAAAAACTACACAGTTACTGTGTGAGTGTGTGTGTGTGTGTGTGTATATGTGCATGCTTGGGGGAGGTTGTGCACGTATGTGTTTGCATCCAAGATATTGTTCGTAACCATGATTAATTACTAATTATCATAATTGTGGTATAGGTTAACCAACAGAGTATTTCTTCACACACACTGTTTACATGTACAGTGTTGTTGCCTTTCTTCATGACTGTAAGCTGAAGAAGGCCGTGACCATTCAATTAAAGTGCCTACGCATATATTGTGCAAGGACATCCACCACTGATACTACTACTACTAACATTACATCAAAGCTTATAGTCGATTACAGGAAGAGATGACACAATGGCAGCAAAGAGTATCAGCAATGCTTTTAATTAATTGTTACAATTGTCCTTGTCTTACAACAATATAGTTTGCCTCTGTACAGTCATAATGTACTGTGATCCATCTGTATGGTAATTGTGTATAAAGAGTGTGCCTGCAATAGGCCATCCTATCACGCCACCTTGCACATGACCTGCCTGAATAAGCAGGGCTTCCTGAGTGACAAGGTCATACGGGGGGAACTAACCCTGCCTGCAGGAGGGTTCAGTTACCTCTCCTAAGTGAAAATTTCTACTACTTCTTCTTTGGAGCAGCACGTTCACCATTAATGCGGCCTGTAAATACCATGAGAGGGGCCTGTGGTTGAAAACACTTGCATAGTTTGTTAATCTGACCAAAGTGACCTTATTCTATCAATGACCAGAGGCACAGCAGCTCCACCTTACACCTTACGGAGCCTTGTTACCCGGAAACACAAGCTGACCAATTCATATTTGAATACACCTTGAACCCTTTAATGGTACCCTCTATTATTTGGCAGAGCACATTTTGAAAAGTGTTATATTTAACTCAACCTGATTGCACCATCTTGAGCACTTAAGTATGTTAGGTACAAAAAAATACACGAGACCTTTTCAGGAGGCAGAACCATCATTCTTGGTTTGTGGCTTGTTTATGGAGGATTTTAATGCAGGTCGATTGCAAAGAGCTAATTGGACATAGTCATGTGAATCCAAATCCCAAGAAAAGGCTGGTGACTTTGTGATAACATTTTCTACTAATTGGTAAAGATGTCCATTGCTGTAATGGTAAAGATGCAGACAATGTTTTAACCAAGCAGGTAACACTTTAACCTCCGCATTTAGCAACACTTTACAAACATGTATTAAATGGCTAATAACAAAAAATAAAAAGACATTTTAAGTGTTAGTAATGTATAGTATTTGTAAATAACTTGCAATTGCAACTGCTTCTATGAAGACATATTACATATTACTATTATTACTGTAAACTGTTTACTTAATCATTTGATATTTATACACCTGCATCCACCACAGGAGGAGTAATAGTTCTTAGGATATACATTAATTAACACTTATATTACTGCATTATAGTATGTTAGATTTTATTAAAGGTTAATATACTGCGTATAAATGCTAAATAGGATGGTTAAAGTAATGTAACATTTCTGATAATAAAATACTGTGAATACAATAATGTTATTTCATTGATCATTTATTAAAAAATATTATATCAGTATCATTTACCTGATGTTTGCAATGAAAATAAATTCACTGATGAGGTATATCCAGGGTGAAACTTATAGTATCGGTAATAATGAATTATCAAAGATTAATTTAAGCACAATAACTCAGTTTTTTTGTTATACTTATTACTGTAGATGGACATGTTGGTAGAGGCTCAGTTGAGGGAAGAAAAGTTATTGTTAGTGCCCAAAGGAACTAAAAATTATTTTTCCATTGCTTTTACTGGGTAGGACCATTACAGGGTTAAAGAAGGACCACCATATGTGTACAGCAAACGATCTCTACTGTAGGTATGACTAATGTACTGTTGATGGGAGGTCTCACCTGACAGCCCGTATGAGTGTCTTTACTGCTGGGATTACGTCCTCCATGGCCACGTCACAATATGGTTTGTCTTCCACGCTGTCCTCCCCAACCCCCTCCACTGAGCCAAAACAGAGGAAGATATATTATTATGCAGAAATGATCCTTTTGAGTGTGAGTGAAAAGTGTTTGGATATGTGTGAGTTGCCTACCATCAGCGGGTGGACGTGGTTTGAGGCGAAGGGAGGTGCGAAAGCGTGTGCGGTCATTGAAGCTCCAGCTCTTCTGGACCTTCCCCGGGCTGGTGGCTTCAGGGACATTCTCCTGGCTGGGAGAGTGGCGGACGTTGGAGCCCGGGGGCAGCGGCGATGCCTTGTTCCGAATGTTTTGGGATGATCGGGAATTGTTCATCCTGATCCGATCCCGGAAGCCCATTTTACCGCTGACAATGAAGATAAAAAAGTCAAATATCTGCACGCACAGTATTCCCTTTGGATCATGACGGGGTTTTTCTCAATCATCACAATGTCCATGCCTTTGACCTTAATGGAAAGCTAAGCTGTGTTATCCGGGGAGTTTAGGGCAGCAGCAGAAGGGCAGCCTGAGTTTGTTAGAAAAGAGTTTGTTAGTAATAGTGAATTAACACAGAAAATATGGCCTCTGACTTTTGTAACAATCATCACAGAGACTCCCCAACAAACAGACAAAACAGGGACATAAACAGACATTTACATTTTGTCTCAGGCAAGGACAGACTAGCTGACTTATCACGGCGGCAGACTGACCGCAGGGACCCACTCAATATTGCTAAAAACTGATTCTGCCCTGAGGATTTGCTCTTTTAATGTGCCTATCATAGCACCTGATTCAGCGAAATCAAGACTGAAACCTGATTCAAGACTTGCAGTAGTGCTGGGACGGCAGAAAATGTTCCACCCACCATCAGAATAAAGACACGCTTCCTTAATCCCTTCAACGGAGTGAATAAGCATCAAAATATTGGCTTCAAAGTACTCTATACAACTCACCACAACCCAAGGCAGGCCAGTATGTGAGGCCATCTATTTACAGGAGGAAAGCCATTTGGCGGCCATTCTCTCCGACAGACTGACTCCTAACGCTGCTGTGATAGCATGCTCTTGAGACCACTGCTTCTCTGTAGCCACTTACATGTTACATACTGTCACGGATCCATGAGGAAATGCAAACATCATGCACCACAGAGCAATTCCAGCCCCAGTTCACTCTTTTACTATTTTTTTTTTGGAACGATGATATACTCTTTGTTGTGCGTGTGTTATGGCCGGCCATTTAAATTAAAATTTAAATAGTTAAGGGATGTTGGTGTAAACAGCATTTCATACAAGGAAGCTGAAATGCTTCAGGTAGAGTGAAGAGAATGGGGAAAATAGAGTGAAAGGCCTTTGCATGCTGTCGGGAAGGGAAGTAAATGATTTGGATGCATCCAGGACCATAAACTTCACTGAATCGTTCCAAAACATTGGAAGAATATCGCATGCAAACAGAAACATTTTAGCACTTAAAAACCTTTTAAAAACACACTGATTTTGTACAAAGGTTTTATGACTAATCGGAAAAAGGAAAGCATGCTGAATCATTTAAACCTTTTCTCCAAGAAGATGCTTTAAATAAGCCAAGCAAACTGAATTGAAAACAAGTCAAGAGCAGGTCAATTCTTTTGACTTCAGCTCCAATTTTGGAAAAGTTGTCACTTATTTTTGAGTGGATATTTTATCTCCTCATTTCATCAGAGACGTCTGATGAAAGATTTTAGATGTCAACTAAAAAAGCATTTTCGTCATATTGTCATAAACCATCAAGGACTGTTGTGTTTTCAACATATGGCTTATCATGATGTCCAAGCCAAACGAGCAAAATCAGCCCCAGTTTCTCAAGCACATAAGACTGAGCTGGAAACAAGAGCATGTCTTGTCAGTGAAGAATTCACTCAAGCATTTGTGGACCAGAGTATAGTGCCTGTTTAAGTATTTAATTGGTGCAGGATATGGTTGAAAATAAGACAAATATCTGCTTTGACAGGGTATTTAATTTATCTAATTCTTCTTTATGAAACTCACAAGCTGTGAATGGTTTGATGCTTTAACATGCTTAAACATTTAGCAGGCTGCCGCACCAGTTCACAAATTTTTGAGTGTTTCAGGCAAGGTGTGCAAGGTGTGTGAGTTAAACGAGGAGAAGGAGTGATGTTATTGATCAGATGACGTTCTAGCGTGCCCCGTGCACAGGCTTGTTGCCATGGATACCTCTGCTTGCGGCCAGCGTGAATCCGGAAGAGACCCCGTTTTTTAGAAAGGAGCTGACTGAGGAGACACACAAGGCAGAGGGAGAGAGGGTGAGGGGAAGAGAGGAGTGGAAGAAGGGACGGGTGGGGTGAGGGAGGACGAGAAGTTCTGGGACACAACCTGGGTACATGGTGAACCCGTGAAAAACCATGGAGAGAGGTTGAGACGGCGGGGGAGGGTGAGGTGTGACATCTCAATAGTCCAAATAGCCCTTTCCTTTCCTGATCTTGTTGCCTTACCTGGAAAGCTGGAAAACATACTTCTGAGAGGCAGTTTTGGATTATAGAGACGCACTCAGTGAGAAGTGAGGAGGTCGGTTTGAAGGATCATGCAAAGGTAGTAGGTAATGTTTCACCTGAGTATATTCATCAAGACAGCCCATTAAACATCATGGTGTGACAGCAGCTCCTCAAATCGAAGACATTTCTACCAGCAAAACTTGAATTATCCAGTAATTCATTCACTAATGTGCTTCTGTCATCTAATGCATGCAATACCATGAGTCCCTTTATTGCCCTGCCATTTGTTTAAGGTTTATGTTGAATCGAATACAACAAATCCGTTCTAACTGTGAATACCCTCTAATGAACAAGCACAGCTCTTGACTTGAAGAACAAACCTGCATGGAACTTCTGCCTTCCTGAGAACGGATGAAGGATGGAGGATGGGTGGCATGGAAAAGATACGATGGAAATAAAGGGAAAGAAAGAGGAAGACAGGAAGAGGCAACCAGTAAGTGAACAGCAGGAGGCAGTGGAGATGAGCTAGAGTATGAGCTAAGCAGACAAAGATGCAGAGAAGAAGGGGGGGCCTGCAACACAGTGGTCTCAGATCAGCATTAGTGAAACATTGTTAGATACACAACACACCCATGCAGAGCGCCAGAAGCAGTCAACCCTGATTTTCTTCTATAGGTCCCTGTTGGTACTGTTGTCATTGTGTGTGTGTGTGTGTGTGTGTGTGTGTGTGTGTGTGTGGGTGGGTGGGTGTGAGCATGAGTGTAGGTAGAAATTGGGCCACCTGTCTGGATGCACTGTGAGGCTGTGAGAGGTAGCGGGGTGCGTACCTGTCCCCAGACAGGTAGGGGGCGCTGTAGGGCCGAAGCCCAGACAGCAGCGTGTGGTAGGAGTTGTGGAGAACCTTCTTGGTGTTACGCTGTCGCTGGAGGTGACTGAACAGTAGCGTCAGTTCTCTGACACGCCACGTGCACAAATAAACAAACAACAACAAAAATAGAAAATGACAAATGATCAAAAAAATAACAAAATATGAACAACTGACAAAAAGGCCAAACTTATGGTCCAAATGCTCAAAAGAAGAGGGATTATTGAGAGAAACGATATGTGAGCATTTTAATTTAAGATATTGCAAAATGAAAGTTTTGGCTTGATGACATTTCTATTTGTGTTTCTCATGCTCCCCTCCTTTTAAGCAAATACAAATTAGTCAAATTAATACGTAAATGCAAAGTATAAGAAACCACTGCGTAGGACAAAATTGAATAGTGGTGGCAGAAGCATTTGAAAAGGTTGGGCCCAAATTTAATTTAAATTATTCATTTTAAAATGAGAGTAAGCACCATTCCTTTTTGCTTAAACCACCACAGACCTTAACTGAAAAGGGTTCTTGATGGACAAAAAGTAGCATTTGTGATACAGTATGTGCTGTGTTTTAGCACGATAATACAAATGTATGGGCAGGGACTACACAAATATAAAACTAAATACTGTACACAACTCACTATTTTGTGACACAACTCTCAAATCTCTGTCTGCATTTCTTACAAACAAATGACCAAAGACAACCACAGATTTCTGATAGCTGAATCTACGTAGCCTGATGGGAATTCCTACCTGAATGAAGGCAACATGCTGTCATAGAAGTACCATGTAGCTGTTAGATAGGAGTGCTTAGCATCTGTAGAGTAGAGACGCCACGCAGCCTAAAGAAAGACACAAATGCACAACACCGAAACACAAAGTGAGAGTTAACCTGACTCTGCACTTGAATGTGAATGTATTAAACAGCCTAAACCTTTCACTGTGGCCATTACCTGTATCAGGTTGGCAGCAGGCATCCTCCTCTTCTCAAAATGCTTCTGCCGGTGCTGCTCCTGAACCTTCAAAGCAAAGCCCGAGCCCAGAATTCCCTGAGGGTCAGAGGTCAAATCAAAGTCAGGAGTGCAACTAACAGCGGGAGAGAAGACCCACTAAATTTAGTTAGTGCTCACAAATTCAAAAATAGGCACTGGGTGTACTACGTGTAGCCTATGTATATACATAACTGTGTATATTGTTTGATTTTACTTAATTTATGTTATACGTTACCATATTCTAATATACTTTTAATTATCTGTTAAATTCTCTCTGTATAGCTTGAAGTGACTACAAACTGTCTTTTCGTTATACAACCTTATTTTTCTTTATACAACGTTATTTCAAGGCTTTGTTACCTTAAAATATAAATATATAGATGTGAATATATATGAGACTTACAGCAGGCAGGGCAAAGAAGGAGACTCCCAGAAGAGCGAAGCCGGCAGCTAGGAGCCGTCCCTGCCAGGTGCGAGGGGTCTTATCACCATAGCCAATAGTGGTTAGAGTTATCTGAGGGGGTGAAAAAGTATAGATGATCTCATACACACAACATGATAACAAAATGTAAACTGCAATGGGCTGACACACTGCACTGAGACACAAGACCTGCTTTCTCTTAGGAGTGTTTACTTTAAAAGCTAGGGGCTCCAACAGGTTTAGTGAATGGTATTAAAAAAATATTACATTAGTTATCAGAAGGAGATCACATAGAATATCATAAATGTGTGTGATTTGGTTAAAGAGAGTTCAGAGGTACAGTAGTCTGGGGGGATCAAATTACATATCACGATCCCATAGGCATCCAGGAAATGAGCAAAACTAAAACAAGTAAACGGGGGTTGAGGGAACAAACTTTGTCTGAGTGGAGGCCAACATTCTCAGACTTTGAAATCTGTTCCATATCTAAAAACCTAGAACGCCAGTTAAAGTTATTCACAGAACATACACTACTCCCTAGAAAACTAGAACACTGATTTACACCTGTCATTTGTGTCATATTAATTCTATAGGAATCTTTGTTAACTTGAGTGTCCACATGTCATCAATCTTTTTAGAATTGTGTTACTTTAAATAAGCATTAGCTGATCTCGTTAAAAAAATTCTTTACTCCTACTCCTTGACCTGTCACTCCTTCATGATTCTCATATCAATCTGAAGTTTAAGCAATTTATGGATTTGCTGCTGCTCAGAAAACAATCTTTGGGCGTTCCCTGGTTTCTTAAAATCCTAGGTTACTGCTGATATCTATGTGTAATTACTTTGGTATATATTATTCTGCTGAATATATACGTTTGTAGTAAATCTGGAAAGCTTGACAACAAGAACTGAACAACACTCTACTGATGACGCATGGCAATCCCCCTGAACGGACATCATAAACCTTATATCTCAAAACTGAAAAACAAACACTTTCCCAAAGGTCTTTTGCCTATTATGCACCTCTTTATGTTTGCATTGCCCATTACCCTCTTGTTTTATATCTATAATATTTTGATGACAAAGTAAAATATTATTTCTTCAGCCACAGTGATCCTGTGTGCCTGTGTGAATTGTGTAGTACTCACAGTCCCCCACCAGAGGGAGTCTGCATAGGTGTTGAAGTCTGAGTTGATGTCTTTCTCTGCCAGGTAGACCAGGAAAGAGGCAAAGATAAGGACCAGGAAACCTATGTACCAGGCTGTAATCAACTCCTGAGAGAGAAACAGGAGAGGATGTATCAATCACACCTGTCAGCAGCAGCAGCAACAGCATCTTCTCCATCATAGTCCCTGCTGTCATTACCATTTCACTTTCATCATTATTCCCATCATTATCACATTTGGCTTTAACTTTGACTTGGCTGCACGGTTCTGTTTAGATAGCTGATGCATCAGTTAATCATCATCATCACTGTGTTCTGCAGATAACCGGTGGGTGTCAGGTGTTTAGGTCAGCACAAACTAATTGCCAAAAATGAGCAGCTCGAGGGGAGTTCGGTGTTTTTAGGGTAGTGAATGTGATCAAGTAACAACTGGTCATCAGAAGACTCACCACATATGCCTCAACACTGAGAGTTTTAAGTTATTTATCTGACTAGTAACCATCACGACCATCATCACCAGCCTTTTAATAGTTGTTTCCTAACTCAACCTCTATCCTGCTCATTTAATAATCCGTATATGGCTACCATGCATTTGTATCCTTTTAATTTCCAATGTCTGCACAACTAACCGATGTCTATGAATTATTCTTAAATATAAAGCTGAGCATGTGTAAAAAGAGGACTATATTTAGCATTCCCACCTTGCTGTGAGCGTAAACCACTGAGCCCAATAGTTTCCAGGTGCCTCCCCTTCGGTCCATACGAACCATACGCAAGATCTGCAGGAAACGCATGCTGCGCAGTGCTGACGTGGCAAAGATGTTGCCCTGCGTCCCTGCTGCTATCACTGCCAATGATGCCACAAATACTATGAAGTCTATGGTGAAGACGTCCACAGAGAAAAAACACAGAGAAAAGAGGTGAAGACAAGTCTGTATGAGGTTATAAGATTTAACAAATTTTCACACGTAGGACTTTGACATAGGACTTTGACGTAGGACTTTGACGTAGGACTTTGACGTAGGACTTTGACTCGGGTTGGTGTCCTCTTCACACACACATACAAACCTATGACACAGAAGGGCTTCCTGGCAAATCTCAGCCGTCCCTGCCATCCACGGTATCTGCAGCAACAGCCAGCCGCCCAGATCCTGATGAAGTACTCCAACCCAAACACCACAATCATGACAAACTCCTACAAACCACACACAAGTAAAGGTCAGTGACATGCAGTAGTCAAGCTCAGTGTTTCACAGATTACCCAAACAAATGTATTCCCCACCAATAACCTTTTATGTATTTATTGTTTTATGTTTTCAAAGTTCAGTGTCCTTCAGTTATGTGTGACATTCTGTCATCTCATAGTTTTTGCATAAAATTATGCATGTCAAAAGTGTCCCCTTAACAAAACATCCAAGGTATTCATTTTATTTCATGCAACATACTGGTGTTTATGGATCTTAAGCTATTTAGACATATGTCATAAAAGTTAAAAAGCACATGTGTGGTGAACATCTAAGTCTGGAAGTGAATTTTCCACCCTTTACAATAACACATGAACACACCCCCCTACACTGCGGACAACTACTCATTATTTCTAAATCTGTGTGAAACACTGATAACTGATGCATATTCTTCACACGATGCTCTGTCCTCTATCTATTAAACCTTTGTTATAACATAATATTTGGTGAACAGGCTGGTAAAATAAAGGCTGAAATGTTACAAAGCAAGAATTTTAAGTTCAACACTTAATTGATTAACTTTATATTTTATGAAAGATGAAATGAAAGGATTATAAAAGTTCTAGCATTAACAGTCATAGCCTATTAACATGCCACTTTGTCAGTCTTCCCTCTATCTCTTTGTCTTTCTTGCTTTCAGGTTTTTACTGAATGGGCAGTTTAAGATGCACTGAACCAATCTATCATTAGAGCCAATGTTCGTGTAAGTAAAGTCCACTAATGGGTAATTGCCTGCTAATGGCCGGGTAATGGATCAAAAGAGAGAAGAGAGAGAATGTGAAAGTCAAAAGTCTGACCATTAAATAACACGTAAAGATAAGCAAGGTGGGAAGAGAGACGGGATGGAGAGAGGACAAGTCAGGTTCAGAAGGAGAAAGCAAGTGTCCATTACCTTTCACTAAAGCAGCCGACAAGAGGCAAAGGGAGATTATGGGATAGCTATTAGGATTAGTGGATCATGTCTGTGATTTCCTGCACAGTCAACAACACCTGAATCCTCCCAGCTGCTTACATGGCTGTCTGTGCACAACGTACGCAAACACGTACGGATACACTGCAGTAAGTGAGATGCTCTATGTAAAAGGACAGCGTATAAAAGTGGATGGAAGCTGAAGTAGTCATATGTGTCTGCCTTTTTATATACAGTCTATGGTGTGTGTGTGTGTGTGTGTGTGTGTGTGTGTGTGTGTGTGTGTGTGTGTGTGTGCAACAGCAAAGGAGCGAGAGAGAAGGGGACCTACCAGGATGAAAAGACCTTGGTTGGCAAACTTTTGGTGGTCTGGGATGGTGGAGAACACAGACAACACCAAGCAGCTCAACACCAGCAGAAAACTGAAACACCAATCACACACAGGTCAGTAGACACATTTGAAAACAAACATCAGAAATAAGAAAACTCTTTGGGTTTTATTAATCCCTTCAGAGAAAAAACAAATGGACTAAATAAAATTCATTAAAAATGCTTTGTTCACTCTCTGAGTGATTAACCAAGAGAGAAAAACAAAATTGCAAATAAGCAGGAAAAGATTTGTTGATCCATAACATAATAGGAACATAGCATGCCAAGCCATGTATGATCAGTGGCACAAGAATCAGAACAATGTCACCAAGTTTAGTTGTTTTATGTTATTGAATATACAGTAATAAATATACAGTAGGTATTCAATTCAACACAGTGAATCTGAACATTTACTGTATATGGTTTCATGTAAACTACATTTGAGTGCTGTTAAACTTAAACTCAAATAATCTCATTCCAGCATAAATAAACTGACTGGATGATAGACTCTCTATGTGCTGAAGTAATTTATTGTACTGTAAAATGACTGGTATTATAGCACTTCTTTCAAAGGAAGACTGGAACCCTGCAGCTCTGCTGGCACAGAAAATTACTGTCCCACAGATGTAATGGCCACTTCAGTTAGAGAAGTACTTCAGAATAAAGCACAACATAAATTATGGTGAATGGTATCTTGTGTTCGAGGTGCTCTCACGTTAATATAAACACTTTGTCTCTTCCACGGCACTGGAGAAGTGAGTCTCCACTAGACGATCTCCATCATTAACTCGGGTTCAAGATGAGACAGAGACGAGCAAATCATTTTTTCCTTCTGCTGAGGATCGCACTGTCTAACACCTCTTTAACTAACCAAAACTATTATCACATACATTTCTCGTTCATAGTGCAATTCTCAAAGTCAGCTATTATATTCATGAAGAAAAATGAAAGATGTGGGAGTTCCCTCATGATTAAAACTTAGGAGCCAATAACAAACTACCTCTCAAAGTATTCCTTCCTGTTCAAAAATGTCCTTCACTAGGATGATGCATTAAGTTCAAAGTAAAAACATTTATGTTTTAAATGGTGTGCTGCTGAAAAGAAATATGTTTGCACTTATGTGGCAACCGCCACACCGTGTCCCACTTAACCAGTGGGAAAATGTATTGTTAGATGTTGTTTCAGAGGAACTGTCGACAGCAAAATTAAAAGGATTAGAGCAAGATCAGACCCCAGATGTGAAATTTAGATACATTTTGGAAATAATGCCCATGTTGTATTGTCCTTATCTGTCAATGATCTGTTATCTTTTATAGTTTTTTTTGTGGTTGTTATCACGTGTATTTTGTAAGAATCATGTAAGATGACAATTGGCAGGAGCTTCTGGTAATAAGTTGGAAGTGGGAAGAGGGGTTAATTAACTAAAGATTGCGGAGGGCAGGCTGGAGAATAATGCTGTGGATAATTAGTAAAAATAATATTATTGTAAACATCACAGGTTAGGTTCAGTAACTTTACTTAATCAGTCTCATAATGATTAAGAGATATCTAAAGAGATAATAAAGATTTAAATGTCCGTTACATTTTATTTCCTATGGTTAATAATGCTGCAGCTAGCAGATACAGATCTGTATTTCGTATATTTTAACTTACGGTTGTATCTACGGAATTTCTTTTTTGTGACTAAAAAGGACGCATTGTATCCCCAAATGCTGTTATATGAACATGAAAGTGAAAATATACTGTTTTAATAAGTAATATTTATATTAATAAAACGAGCAACTGTTCATGACCTTCACAATCTTGATGACAGAGTAGTACCATAAGTTAAAAGGGTACGCTTTAGTTTAGATTAGTTTCATGATCATCACACTGGCTGACGAAGCAGTCAGAAGCCTAATGGAAAATATACTTTACACTGTAGTGTCGGCTGACCCCAAAATGTTTGCTGGCCTCAAACTCCTCGTTTGACACCTTTACTGCAGCTCAGTGACAAAAACCAAAGCACCATAACAATATATCTGTGACCTGAGAATTACTGTACGACCGCATGCTAGGTAAAAAAACATAACAGCTGAGAGGGAGACAGAAGTGAGAACACACAACAACACTGCCTGCACTCTGTGCCATGTGAATAGCAAACAGCAAGGCAGGATTAGCCAGGTGGCAGCTGCTGGTCCAGCTGGTCTTGATGTCAGCACCCAAAGTTAGAGAACACTTGTTGGACACACTGAACCAATTCTCATGGTCTCACACAATGGTGCCCTTTCTCTTCAATTAGTAATGCGATCAACAAGTCTCTCACCGAGCACTCACATTAAAAAGCTGCTTTAAAAATTGGGTGCAAGTCAAACAACAAAAGTTGCAAAGTAAAAAACAAATATTGGACAGCATATTATAAATATGTTCTCAATTATTGATTCCACAGACAAATTTATGAAGGAATACATCTAAAAGGAACATAAAAAAAAGAAGAAGAGAAACTTGCAATCCACAGATAATATAAAACATTCATCAGCCATTTATCAGAAGAGGAAACCATAAGAGTGACCCATTTCTTCTCAGACTAAAACTTTCGCCTTACATCAGATCAGGCAACAGGAAGAGATGTCGTAGATTTTGTCCTGCACCCTGATGATTCACAACCGGTGTGTCCCACTTTATTTACAGTAGCTCGGCAAAGGAGAATGGCAACAGCAGTATCAAGTGATAAGACAATGTAGAAAAAATCCAAATCTGAATGTCTTCTCTTGGTCACAGTACTTATTGTTTTTTACTGGCCCTATGGAGTCCACCATGTATCCCATATAAGACTATTCTTTACTGACCCAAATATGTGAAACCATGCTATTGTATGTTGAACTCTAATGCTTACCTAAGTCACGTTGTAATAAAAAGTTCACATGAAATACCATCTAAAGAGGTGCCAGTCTGTCACTCTCTTCAGACAGAGAAAGTGTCTTCTGGCCATGGGCTGCCTAGGATATTACCTTATTGCTGTAGAGAGTCACAGGCTGTGACCTTTGGCTTACTTTAGTTCTGCAAATGAGTCTAATGTGACCTGTGTGATACTACCCAGAAAGGTACCACACGGTCGGTCCTTCTGTATTACCAGGGGGTACGTGGAAAGATTGTGGAGAAGCTCAAGTAACCAGAAAAAACAGAAATTATGATTTGTTTGTGTTTAGGAGAAAAATAACCAACTAAATGGAACCAGCCAAACTAGTGTAATACTGAGCTTGTGTAAATTTATTACATAACCACAATGACCACTAATCTACCAGCTACAATAGGCTAACTGCACAGTACACACCTCCCACCGACCTTAAAGCCACATGTTGCCACTAATAGTGCTTGAAAACTAGTTAGTTAGCAAGCTAGCAGAGAAGTCAAAATAGATAGATAGAAATAATGGTGAAAGTGGTTTGAATAGTTAACTAAGAGAGAATAAAAACATAAAATAATTATCCTAAAATCAATTGATAAACGGTTGAAATAGTTAGCTAAAGTAATGGATAAAATATTGAAATAGCTCAAAGTAATAGATAAAATGTTGAAATAGCTAAAAATAACTGATAAATGGCTGAAATACTGACATAACTAAAAGTAATGGAAAAACAGGTGAAATAGTTAGCTTCTGCTATACTTCAAGTGGTACAAGGAATGCAAAGCAAATCCAATTGACAATTCAATTATGTGTAAACAAATATTATTGTAACAATATCAGCTTTCTATAGTGTTACTTAACGTTCACTTTAAAACCAACTGAAATGAACACATTATAACATGATGGGTGTTGATGAGAGTGTACTTCCATCCAATAGAGATTACATCAGACAAAAAGGATGAGTACCACTCTTGTGGAGGATTATGTAACTTATTAAGACCAGCGGTGATTCATACAGTCAGTCTGAAAAGGCAGAAAAGCAGCTTACGCTGCATACAAAAACAGTGTTTTGTCATCACATGTGTGAGGAGTCAGTGAATGAGCAACTTCTTCGACTGTTTTTGTTTCGTCTGCCTGCCCAGGCGCAGTTTCCAGATGGTGAGACACTACGAAAGACAAAGTAGATCTTAGACAGCTAGAAAGACACCGGACACCACGAATAAACAGACACCCCCAAATTACTACTGTATATTTCTCAGCCCAGTGATGCATGCACAGAGGAGAGTTTCTGCTTCAGCCTGGCGGAGTTGGCTTGAAAAAACGCACCCAGATGACTCTCTGCAAACAATGCATTTTGGTCATTCATCAACTGTATAATGTGCTGACTAAACTGTCTGTCTTTTTCCCCTCAATTAACACAAAGCACTGTTTGTATTTCCATAAGGAGGAGATAGTTGGGACAGCATCTCAGGTGGATTCTTTCATTGAGTTGTGCTTTATGACAGGAAACAAGTTACGGCACAGATAGTCTGATCAACAGTTTGGCTTTTACAAAATGCAGACGCCACATTCCCGTAGAAATAAGTTATGAAAGAAACTCTGCATTTACCTAAATATTATTCTATCCCTTATATACAGGAACTCCAAAACACCACAATGAGTTACTGCCAAAACAGCTCACCATATGTTTATGCAGCCAGTGTGCGTAATCACAATCTACAATCCTGCTGGGTGTCGTGTAACAAACCCCGCAAACCTCATCGCATTCAGACCACAAGCCACAGGTAGACCTCCAATCACAGCATCTGCCAAACTCACATATGGATGCAAAATACCACTTAAACCGTCTACGATGAAGTCCTCCAAACAAGTAAATTTCAGTGTCCTGTGTTGTGTCCTGTGGCTTTACAGATGGCAACGTCAGACTATTGGTCGTTCTACCACTTTGGTCCAGACTGAAATATATCAACTACTGAATGGATAGCCATGACAATGTGTACCGACATTTGCGGTCCCCGGAGGGTGAAACCTTCTGACTTTGGTGACCATATGACTTTCCTTTAGTGCCACATGAGGTTTGAGTGAAAGGTTTCAACAGCTATTCAGTATATTGCTCCACACGTTCATGTCTCCATCAGGATGAATTATAATAACTTCACCTGACTTTATTTGACCCACCATCAGGTCAAAATATTTTTTTGTCCAATTCTTTGGTTTATGACCAAAAAATGACAGCCGAAGGGAGGTCTATGGCACAGAGGGATAAGCTAAATCAGGGTTATTTCATAGGATTCGTTGACAGTAAGACATATATAGAATATCACCAGAGAATGGAAATCCACAAATGTTGTCCTCTTTGATCACCTCATCTTTAATAGTGTTTATCTACAGTTCCACAGACTGGATGGAGTTATGGGACCTGGGAACGCCCGCCAAGACGACGCCAATGACGCCCAATGAATAAATTAAAAAATAAACAATACAATAAACAAACACATTAATAAATTTATACATAAAAAATGAAACAGATGAGGAGACAGGCCACGCGTGATGCATGTTGAGAGGGAGTCACATTTCTGCTGAGGGCACACTTTCATCCACCCCAGTACCACCTTCCCTCCCTCCTTTCACCAAATCAGCAGGGATTCTCAGGGGGACATCGGGAAAAAGAATCTGCTCAGCCCTGAGTGCCTCAACAAAATATCTTCATATTGAAAGATTTCAATATAGACATCTGGAAAGGATGTAGATAGGAGAGAAAGTAAATACCATAATAAACATTGCTCTCATGGCCAAGACAATAAAATAAATAATTAAATATCTGTTTAGAGGTAAAGATCACGATGTCCACTCTGAATACTTGAACACAGTATTGTGTCTCCTCCACTACAACTAGCCTGGACATGTGACCCAACTCAAGGAGGTGAAGGGAGCATAAGGCGAAGTGAAAGCTGGACTCATTACACGCATTATAAATGGTTATGTTAATGTATATAGGCGCCACATGTCACGCAGCGAATCAAAAAGGCTGCCATAATGTAATGAATACAATTATTTATGAAAGTCAGCCACTCAGGAGGTTTACTGCATTAGTAATTGCTTCAGAACTTTTAGAAAGAATAATGCATGCTCTGCTATAAACACAGAATATCTGACTTTTCTCCAAAAGCCAGCCAAGTGTAATTTGTCTCATGGCCACTGTGGATGATCAAGAGAAATGCAAGCATAGGGAGACAAAGAAATAAAGAAAGAAAGAAAGAAAGAGTCTACATAACTCCTTGC
This sequence comes from Micropterus salmoides, assembly GCF_014851395.1. NCBI lineage: Eukaryota > Metazoa > Chordata > Actinopteri > Centrarchiformes > Centrarchidae > Micropterus > Micropterus salmoides. The sequence continues at coordinate 12,736 of NW_024040368.1, read as the reverse complement.
ATGTTCATCTATAAGATTGTCATTCATTCACATCCCAGGTACAGTATCTTCCCTCTGAAACTCTAACCGATCACTGTTACACACGTAAGCCTCTGTATGTATAAAGTGCATACAATTTGGCTCACGGCCTGTAAAGCTCCAGAGGGCTACTGGGCTGCTGGTGGGGCAGACAACTAATAAATGTACAGCCTACACGGCAAGCAGATTGCTTTTAATGGAAGCTTTTACTGCTGCTTTCCTGTAAACATGCACAAGTGAAGAAGGCAGATCTCACATTACTTTGACCGGACTGTGAAAGTATTTAAAAGATAAATAGGTATCACCAGTGCTAACATATATGACTTTGTGTGTTGCTGTATTACACTGTGTGTGTGTGTGTGTGTGTGTGTGTGTGTGTGTGTGTGTGTGTGTGTGTGTGTGTTTCTGTATGTGTGTATGAGGGTAGCACTCTCTGCACCAAGCCAGTTGGCATGTCTGAACTGTGGGAGAATGCTCTTTTGATTCAATCAACACTGGATGATAAAGCAGCTATCAGTTACACACAACAGAGGAGGCGGAGGGAGAGGAGAGGGCGATGAAGAAGACTGAGAGGGAAGGTGCAGAGAAACAGATGAAACTGAGGTAGAAAGACTTGAAGACAGATGGTATACGATTTAGAGAGAAAGGAAGAGGGACCTGGAACAATGCTGTGAAAAGATTAAAAAAGAGAAATGGGAGTGGTTGGGAAAGAGCAGGTGAGAGATGAAGTTGCATGTAACGTGAAAGTGGGTCCTGGAGTCATGTCACTATGTCACCATGTCATACCTGTACCTGTACCTGTACATGTATGTATAGGTGCACGTGTATGTGTGGCGCCAGTCCTGATCGATGAGTCTCTGACAGCAGCTTTCAGGAACTGACCTGTGCACACGCAGCAGGTGCACAAACACGTCGCAAACAAAAACAGAACACGCACACAGTCCAATTACTGAACACACACTTGCTGTGACACCTTCCTCAAGGACACACACAGGTAAACATATAGACCGGCTTAAACAAACATACCAAAAAAAGCTTGATTAAAACATGGGATTTATTTACATTCAAGGCTGACAGACATGTACATGAACCTATGTCAAATGTCACCTTGGATATGTAGCACTTTACTGTGTTTGCAAAAGTGCTACTCATACACACACCTCTAAGCGCTCCCTACACAGTGCTAACAGGAGCTAGGCGCTAACAAACAAGAAAGAGAGGAACTATTGAGCCCTCTCCGGAAAAGGGGTAAAGGGAGGAAAGAGGCGAGTTAGCGGAGAGTGAGACGGAGGAGTGAGAGTGTCGTGAGCAGGGAAAGAGAAGGGAGGGAGAGGAGAAAGGTGGAAACAGTAGAAAGATATTAATAGCATTTCTCTCCTTAAATAGCGACTGCAGGCAAAATGTGTGTAGGTAGGCTGCAGAGCACAGCGTAGCACAACTCAGAACAGGCCAGTCTCTGGTCCTGTTAGGTATCCCCTCCTCCTCCTCCTCCTTCTTCTTCTGGGACAGCAACTTTTAAAGTCAGGAAGAAAAAAACAACCCACAAACAAATAAGAGATGAAAAGTGCTTTTTCACGAGAAAAGCTGACAGAGCGATTCAGAGGCCCAAGTACTGGCGCATGCCTCAGAAAGAGAGAAAGAGAAGTGAGAGCGGTGGAGAAAAACAGACATGGGAGTGTTGTGTAAAAACGAGAAGATTGTGTTTGTTTTTCCTCTGAATGCCACAACCTTCAGTAATATTATGTGTCTAGAGCAATTATTTACATAACAGAGTGAAACAGCGTTGTGTAATGAGTTTTTGTCACACTGCTCACAAAGGCGTAACCTTGGTAGTTTGCATCACGTGCGACGCAACCGGACACTTCCGCACAAATAATTTGCTATATTACACACACAGACTCTTCACACGTAAATGTGCCACACACTCTCCATTGCACACACACACACACACACTCTCACACACTCACCAAAGAGCCCCCGACTGCCACGCTGTTCCATTGTCTGTCCACAGATGATGCATTTCAAACAGAGTGGCAATTAGACTGATACATTTTCCTTGCTGGAAAATGTCACTCTCAGTCACAGCAGCCATGAAAGTATCTGCCATCAACACACACACACACACAGAGCCTGCACTTAGCTAATGTTACATCACTTCATAATCAAGTCCTTTGTTCCCTGCCTTGATTCATTGAAACTGTTCCTTTAGTTGCATGAAACCGGTAAACAGGAGGATTCTTCCTTTCGTGTTTGTTCCTGGCTCTCCGAGAGACAGAAATTACCTGACCCCTGCACTCTGTGAGTTCCTACTGTCTGTGTGAGGATTTCAGTGCTTTCAACCCATACAGAGAAACGTTTCACTGACTCTCTTCCAGAGAATGAGGCTTAATTACACCAAAAAAAAATCTGTGAATTCCAACATTTCATTGAAACGATATTTTAATGGTTTGTTTCGGATGCAGCCTTTGTAGTTCCCAGGCCTTGTTCCAAATGCATTCATTTTGGACAGAAAACACCAGAGCATAAACTCCTTTGGTAAATCTCCGGTTACACAGGATCCAACTTAACAAGCAGTGCCTTAGTCGGGAGATTTAAAAAAACAGACACATTAACACCACACCTACTATTCACCTCCAGCCGAATATTTACAGTAGTATAAAATATGACTTTCAATGTTTTTGACCCATTTAACACAACAAGTTGCCAGGTGAGCAGAGGTGTTAAAGTTCTTCAAATAATAACTTCCCTGGTTACACAAAAAGGGACCAGAACTCAGGAACATATCATTACCTAATGATTCATTAATATAGGTTCTCTGTTCTCCAGTAATGTCTCGGGTTACATATGTAACCCTTGTTCCCCGAGAAGGGGAACGAGACACTGCGTCGGTGACGACACTATGGGAAAGCCTCTGGGCGTGGCAGGGCTGAAATCATGAATGAAACTACTCCAATCCTATTGGCGTTGCTAGAACGGTAGCGTGTGACGGCATAACTGGAGGCGTATATAAGCACGCCGGCACACCGGACACATTAGCTCTTTGCTATGAAGTAAGGCACTCCAGGCGGGGCGAGGTGTGGCGGACCGACGCAGTGTCTCGTTCCCCTTCTCGGGGAACAAGGGTTACATACGTAACCCTAAACTTTCCCCTTCGAGGGAACTAGAACTGCGTCGGTGACGACACTATGGGAACGAGAATACCCACTATGCCACGGCGAAGCCTCCGCCTGCCCCCCAGCGTGCAGTAACCCGTAGGCACGACTAAGAGGAGAGGGCACGGGTGCCGGGTGCAGAAGGAAGGTCCAGACTGTAAAACCAGATGAAAGTGTAAGGAGCCAGCTGCCTCACACAAATCCTGGAGCAAAGCCCCTGCGAGGAGGGCCCTAGAGGCCGCCATGCCTCGAGTAGAGTGCGCCCTTACGGCCATAGGTGAAGGTAACCCGCACACCTGATAGGCCAGGGAATAGTCTGAACGGTCCAGTTGCTGATCGTGTGTTTGGAAGCGGGGAGCCTCCACCGGGAAGACCTCAGAGTGTAAATACTCAGCGCTCTGACAGGCCAGAGCAGATGAAGTCTCCCATCCTCCGCCATCACATGAGGTGGGGGATGAAACGTCTGCAGCACCGTGGACCCTGCCAAACTGGACAGAACCTTAGGGACATAGCCCAGACAGGGGTGCAGGATGGCTCTGACCCTCCTCGGGGTAAACACCACGCATCGAGGAGAAACCGAAAGTGCCTGGAGATCCCCCACCCTCCTCAGAGAGGTGATAGCAGGGAGAAAGGCCATCTTAAGGGTCAGGTGCTTGGCCTCAGCCGACTCCAGGGGTTGGAAGGGGGCCTCAGCCAGCGCTTCGAGAACCACTGCCAGGTCCCAAGTGGGAACCCTGGAACGAGTCACGGGTCTCATCCTCCGGGCTCCACGGAGGAAGCGCATGACCAGTGGAAGCCTCCCCAGAGGCCTATCCTTCAGAGGGGCGTGGAACGCTGCAATGGCAGCCACATACACCTTGAGTGTGGACGAGGAAAGGCCAGCAGAGAAACTGTACTGGAGGAACTCCAGTACCATAGTCACCGGGCAGGTAACTGGGTCCACCACCCGTTCTCTACACCAGGTGGCAAACACATTACACATCAGGCCGTACATCCTTCTCGTGGACGGGGCTCTGGAGCTGAGAAGTGACTCGACCGCTTCTGCCGTCAGGCCCGCCTCCAGGAACTGCGCCCCCTCAGGGGCCAGACCCACAGCTGCCACAGGGCGGGGCGTGGGTGAAAGACCCGGCCTCCCGCCTGGGACAGCAGGTCTCTCCTCAGGGGACCTGTCAGGGCGGGCCCTCCAAGAGCGATATTATGTCCGAGAACCACACCCGGGCCGGCCAAAACGGGGCTACTAATAGTAGGCTGACATCGTCCTGACGGACCCGCTCCAGAACCTCCGGGAGCAGAGCAACTGGGGGAAAAGCATACAGACACAGCCTTGGCCACGTCTGCACCATGGCACCACAGAACCACAGCGGACAGTGCGTAATCTCTCGAGACGCAAAACAGGTCCACGTCTGTGGGACCAAACCTTTCGCACAATAACTCCACCACCTCGGGGTGGAGTCTGCATTCCCCGGGCCTCAGCCCCTGTCTCAACAGCAGGTCTGCTCCCTGATTCTGGGTCCCAGGGATATACATCGCTCTGAGAGACAACAGTCTCTGCTGGGACGACAGGAGGATCTGATGTGCCAGCTTGCATAATGGACGCGAGCACAGACCCCCCTGGTGATTCAAATAGGCCACCACTGCCGTATTGTCGGTCCTGACAAGGACGTGGTGACAGCGGAGGGCGGGCAGAAACTCCTCAGAGCTCTGAAAACCGCCAACATTTCCAGGCAATTTATGTGCCAAGAGAAATGATGCTCCTACCAGGAACCTCTCGCAAAGCGGCCGTTCATGACCGCGCCCCGGGAACCAAGGTTTCCTCCATACTGACAGGGAACGAAGGCACCTGCTCGTAACCCGTATCAGATGGAGCGGATTTCCCCTCGGGGAGAATCCCTTGGATTTTAACCACCACTGCAGGGCTCTCATGTGCAGCAGGCCAGAAGGTATTATACTAGACGCTGCTGTCATGGGGCCCGCATAGTCGTTGAGTCCCACATCACCCCTAGGAACGTAGTCCATTGGGCGGGCGTCAGCAAGCTCTTCTTCGCATTGAGCCGCAGCCCCAAACGCTGAAGGTGGCCGAACCGCTAACTCTCGAGACTGGGCCAGAATGAGCCAGTCGTCGATGTAGTTAATAATAGACAGAGTAGAACCTGCTTACATTAGCTTATTACAGATATATCAGTATTGGTGTAGATGTTGGTCGATAAATAACATTTATTCAGTACAGAAATACCAAGCTAGGTTTGAGGTCACCTTTACATAGTTTGTCCACCAGAGAGCTTTGACAAGTTGATTATTCAACTCTAAAATGTCCCGCTCAATAAGTATCATGGTTACAAAAAGAAAATCAAAGGGATCCGTATCAAGACTGTTCATGTAATGTGTTCATGTTTTTGTTTTAAATGACTGACAGTCTATATATTGTTATTGGATATCAGATATTGGATAACAGATATCGGAACTCCTAAAAATTGATATCAGTATTTGCCACCTACACAAAGAAAATACTGAGGACATGGCCTTGGTGTCCTCAGTTGCTCTGACACTTCTTGAAACAAGTAACACTTATCAGTCCACAAGTTTCAAGAAAATGTTGCAAGAAAAGCTGCACTGCAAACTAGAGAAATGACCTGTCACTTGTTTTGAGAAAACAGGGCTTGGAGCCTCAGCTCAACACAACAGGCGTCTTAAATATGTATTTGCAGGATAGAGGAACTTTAACAATAATAATATCTGCACAATGTAACTTAGTACAAAAGCAATACAAAAGTACTACACCACAAACTACAGCCGCAAAAATCACAATGATTGCTTTGGCCAGTTATTGCAGATGTTGCTGTTATTGGGTCTCATCTGTTAATCTATATCATGAGTAATATAAAACCCTGTCCTCGTTTTCAGCCTTGATTCATTAAAGAAATTGATTTATGACTCATAATTAAGCAGCATTTCATTGTTTGCTTGACACACATTATCGTCTAATTTTGAATCTGTGCAGATACATTAAATTCTCATACAAACCATCCTGTAAGTTTGATTGATGTTTTTCCCACTGTTATGCACTGCTTCCATATATATGGTGCATATCCATTATAGAAGAAGTGTACTTGACACTGGTGGTTTCTTTTTGCCTCAGTGACATGACTCAGTGCAAATATGTGGCATGGCTGGTTAGAGACTGAGGAAATATGTCCAGTGTGGACCACTAAATGGAGCGAAACGGAGGTATAACTACAGAGGGAGGATGAACTCATAATGTGAGTGTGTGTGTGTGTGCGTGTGTGTGTGTATGTGTGTGCATTTTTTTGTCTAACGAGAACTGGATTAATAGTAATTACACATAATTTCTTGGTGATTGGTGGTGCTTTGACCAGGTGGGGATATCAGATGAGTGCAGTTTAATGACATCAGGACAATTCAGTGTGAAATTGTCCACATAAATTATAGAAAATGTATGTGATGACGGAAAAAGAGGCTGGGAAAATGAAACTATGTGATTTATATGCACAAAATTGACATCAGTTGTCCACTAAGCTGGAAGAAAGGGTGACCATCGTAAAAACCTGATTGAGCTTATAATCAGGCATGAGCACCGACCCGTGCACACACACACACACACACACACACACACACACACACACACACACATAACCTCCCACTAGAGCCCAACATCACACCTTCCCAGTGGACGTGCTCCATTGTTTATACTGCTTTTTTTGCTGCTCTTTGCTACTTGTTGTCAGTGAACTGTATACAGAGCTTGGAGATGCGACCAGAGTGGAGGCGAAGTGCTGAGATAGCTCTGACATTTAGCTGTGGTATTGTTAGCACCAGCTAGCCAATTAGCACAGAGTCTACAAACCCTTTAGTAGGTGCACCAGTGTGCTTGTAAAACGCTGACATTTCACCATTTCACCACTACCAATGAGTGAGTTCAACCTTCACACACAGCAGGGTTGGAGGTTGGGGGAGGGTCTTTGTTGATACCAAATGGCAGAGAAATCTTGGCACTTTCTATCTGTATCAAAGTATTCACTAAAAAAACAGAAGTCACACCAGTAGAAGTCAGGACTCAACCATGCCAGAGGTTTATTGGAGGTGAAACCCCCCACAACCCAAAACACACATACACCCTACACTCTGTTACCCCCCTCCTTGACCAGGGCTACGACTGAATTTCAGACCGATCATCATTACTCTGTGACAGGTTTAACCTTGTTGCCACTGCAGCGGGGATCTCCAGTGATGGATTACAGAGGGTCAGGGATGTCTTTTGAGGATTGAGAAACAACAAAAAGAAAGCAGTGACTGTAACATTTGAACTTAGGGTAATGGGATTGGCCCAGCAGTGTGAAACAAACTGGTGTGAGAAAATGAGCTGCGGTCACACACAATCCCGGTGGTCAGCGGATCTCGAGGAGGTGCTGACAGGATTTACAGAGGACACGATGGTTGCAGTAATGTTAAGGTCACTGTTACTAATACCAAGGGTTGAGGGCATAAAGCACTGTATGAAAATGATCTACGATCACATCTGAATAGTGTAGTAAAGCTGTTTGTGCAAATCAGCATTTAACTGGGGGTCCAATCAGCGAAGCGTTGCTGCGGGAACCCATTGTTTTTGTTATCATTATTCTTATTGTTTCTCTCCACTAACAGTTTGTGCAGCAAAAAACCCCAAGACTTAAAAACACCAAAGTTGGCAGATGGGTTGCAAATTCCAGTAACTACTCACACATAAAATTACACTCATTGAACTTAAGGTGGCGCTGTAATAATCAAGTTTATATTTTCGCAATTATCTCGAAAAAGGGTCGGCTTAGTTTTTCAAAATATGCCAACTCAATTAACATCTATATCTCCATAAGTCTTAATTCAAATGCTACCATAACTGACACAGACATTCCCTGGATGGTAGATATCAACTTATTCAAATTCAGATCAGTCAAATAGTGGGTCCACAGTGATATTCACTACCCTGTACATACCCTGTATGTACAACATGTTTTATTTCACCAAATGTTCGATCACACTTGACATAAGTATTTGACAATACATCCAAAACCAGCAGAATGATTTTGTTCAGAATGTCATAACCAAAATTTTGACTACAAAAATACCCCGGTCTGACACGTGATGTCATTGCTTAAAATGCGAGAAGGTGTGTGGAAGCCATATCTCCCCAGTGGCTCAGTCAGTAAATCACCTTCTCCGGAGATACAAAGGTCTAGGGTTTCATGTAGCAATTAATGCATGTAGTGTGTTTTAAGTGCTTATTAAGGTATTTTTCTGTGCTAAAAGTGTTTGTTCAGCAAAAACTAGAAACACCAAAATTGGCAGATGGGCAAATTCTACCCACTACTCAGGCACATATAATGACATTGACCTCATTGACCTCAAGGTGACATTGTAATAATCAAATTTACAATTTTGCAGGTATGTCAAAAACAGCTTTATTAGAGTCAAAATAATTCCATCATTTTAATCTCTCAAGTCATCTTCATCTGGTCTTATGCTCTAAAAGTAACAAATTTAGAATTTGTTCTCTCCATTTTTTCAAAATTGTATTTTCTTATTTTCTTCATCTTGTCATTAACTGCTAGGCCAATCTTCCCAAACATTAGTCAGGATCATCTATAGAATTCACCGATCTTCAGTTGTTAAAGAAAATTTGATACGTCAATCTTAAGCCAATACATTTTTCTCAAAATAGCAAAAAAAGTAGTCATGGGAAACACGTCTTCACTGAAGGTCCTAAGCTGCAGTAAATGTTTCTGATTATTAGATTTATATACCTCAAGAACGCATCAGCATATAGTGACGACCACCACTAGCAGACTGACTGTCGGTAGTGTCGGGAGGTTTCCCAGTGGCCTGAGGGCAGTTAACTGCCGTTAATTGTCAACTTGACCAGCAGCAGCAATAATCTAGCAAGCAGGACAATCGGCGTATCCACCATGTCCACGCTATCCCTTTCTCTGTTTCTCTGCCGGTGATAAGAGCTTCCACATTGCTCCCTCATACAATGAACAAAATTATAAAACCAACACTTTTGTTTTTGCCCCCATTCATCATGAGCTGAACTCAAAGATCTAAGACTTTCTCTATGTACACAAAAGGCCTATTTCTCTCAAACATTGTTCACAAATCTATCAAAATCTGTGTTAGTGAGCACCTCTCCTTTGCCGAGATAATCCATCCACCTCATGGGTGTGGCATATCAAGATGCTGATCAGACAGCATGGGTATCGCACAGGTGTGCCTTAGGCTGACAATAAGAGGCCACTCGAAAGCGAGGAAACACAGCTCTATAGGGTCACTGGCTTCTGTGCGGTACTGAATCTCTGCAACTGTATTTTTGTTATAGACCAGGCCAATAGAAAATATTAACTATAGACTATCTAGCAGAAATTACTGAAAGATAGATGTGTGTATTTTTGCTTTATGGACACTGGGGACTGAACATTAAAATCAGTAGGGTTTTTTTGTAGACTATGACTGCTTTTTGGACTATTGCATTATAGGCCTAATTACTTTCATTGTTATAGGTTATGTTAAGTTCAGTGAACGTGTGTGTGACATTTTTAGACACTTTTGATATGATTGATGCTTTATACATATACAATTTCAACATCTGAGCAAAATCTCATTCTAATCTTAGGGTAGCTCTAGGCTTATTTTTTGTGTCTAGCCTTGTACATTTGTATGTGCTATGATTAGTGTAGCAAGCCTAGGTTATTTTACTGGAGTTTTGAGGGTGCACCCATAGCCATAGCATACCTTGAAAACTCAGTGTTCACATGGGCTACTTTAATGATCATTCCCAAATGTTTGTAGATGAACATAGTGGCAAATACTATACCTGGTTTGGTACCCGTTCAACAAATCAACAAATAGGGTTAGTCCACAATATTAGTGGTCTGGTAGTTGGCGCAAACAGGGTAGCCTGGGATGAAGTCTGGCCTGAATTATTGTGCCAGTCCACCTCTGACTACCACGGTCAATTATTTGAAAAAAAGTAATAGTATTGATTCTTGTTAATAAGACACAAGCATCCAAATGCCTGCAATCTGCTCAGACTCCTATCATTGCTCCTTCCTGTGCTATATTTGGAATTGATATGTGATTATATTATATTATATTTAAATAATATATATATAATTTAAACCTTTTCTCAGTCACGCTAAGTTAAAGCCAATCGCTGCTCTGCAGATTTACAGATACATATTTAACTTTATATTTATCTATATTTCTTTAAATATAAGGAAAAATGATAAAAATAACAAAAGTTAGGATAAAACAGTGGGCCATGTAAGCCTGCTGTTGATGTGGGGAGAGAGAGAGCACAGTGACCACCACAGTGAATATGTACAGCGATCCACACGCAGCCAAAACCTGTCCCTTAAGAATGTGTTCAGTCTGATTTTAGTTTTATTGGTCGGCTCAGACCAACGGAAAGAGTGTTTCTTTGAGCTCTGTTTATTGAGTCAAATCTTTCCTTCACTTGCACTGATTGTCACGTTTTTTCTGACTACTGAGCTCCTGAAAAACTCTCGAACCAACCATTAGTTGTCATGTCATTAGCTGCAGCATAACTGTATATTAAACAGTTTTTACTACAGTTATTTTGTTATTTATTGCTTTGTTCTTATGTTTTAGTAAGCTTGAAACTAACATAAAACATAGATAATAATAACAAATAATTGCTTAAAATGCACATTAAGGGAACAATCATGATAAACCTTGAGGCATCCCTGATCTGTCCTCAAGGCACCCCAGGGTGCCGTTCTGCCCACTTTGGGAACCACTGTGATACAGTAGAGAATCAGACAGGAAATGTGAGGTCTTAGAGGAAGGTGGATGCAACCATGGATATTGCCATCTGTCGATATATTAGTTAGTCAACTTTTACTGACATGGACTTTCTCAGTGATCCAGGACTTCACTACAAACATTCTGACTCTTCCCATTGCGCTGACTGGAAAATACATCATTTTAATGGCTTGTCGGGGGCCAACAGTAATTAATCAAACGTGAATACAAAGGCTAAATGTGAGGAAAAGTCCCCAACCTACCTCTGAGTGAGCAGTAAACCGATATTTACTACACTTTTTCAGTGCATTGTGGAAATTGTTAGCAGAAAGTACTTTTATTGTTCCATGGCACAATATAGTGGATAAATTTCACACCCTCTGATTCAGACACTTAAATAAAATGGTGGAGGATACATATACTGTAGTGTACTACATAGTAAATAGGGAGTGATTTCAGACAAAGCTTATGTACTTTAACCAGTGCCATGGAAGTAGTAAAGTCAACACATGTACCCTGTAAAAACACAACAAACCATCTCTGCAGTACTGCCACTATGTTGTCTGCTGGTAACCAAGGCAGCGACCCCATGACCCTAAGGCTGGAGTTCTTCTTTGATGGTGATGCCTCAGTTGGTATGGGAGAGATATGCAGGAGCTATATGGGTGGGGACTTTCTGCTGAGGACCCAGAGTCTGCCTCGCTATCTGTCAGTTAACATTATCTCTGCTGTGATTAAGGTCAAACACTGGTACCCAGGTCACATCACATGGAGGGGCTGCACTGTGTTACTACTCAGTCCAGTGTCAGTGCTGCTATCCCTCTCTGTCAGACTAAATGTTTGTGTGTCTGTCTCTGCGTGTCTTTGTGTAACTGTCAGTATCTTTATGTTATGTGTAATTTTAAGACAGACTCCAGAGCCATGTGAAAAAAGGCTTACATCACCCTGCAGCGAAGCCCCGCAAACACCCCCACATTCCACACAAACATGCCACACACCCGCCGTGACGTTGCTATTTTCCACAATTACTTCCTGAGCTGCACCTATGGAGACAAACGAAATATGTTGGCCAGTACTAAGAATTGCAAGTTGGGGAAAATTTCACTCCTAATAAGTTGAGCAATATCACAATTCAAGTCAGTGGGCAAAAGAGCACAGCTAATACAGGATGCTTTTTTGTGTGGGATAAAGGGCACTGCTTCTCATGTGCTGCTGCATCCGCTTACAGTAAACATACAGTATTTTTTTCAAATAAACTAGGGACAGATCACTCAGTAAAAACTCCTGACCCTTGTTCACTTACTAAATATATTGCAAAACGTATGTTTTCAACACTTGAACTCAAGGGCATTGGTTTGGTCTCACACAACGTAGCCTCTGGGAGGGCACATCAGAATGATCTAACATGACTCATTCCAAAGATAATGTGAACGATGTGAATGTGAAGTTCGTTCAAGTATTGGTAGGGACAATTCTGTCCTCTCAAATATTGGTAAGGACATGCCCTTGGACTTTGCCTTCTGTTTGCCAAAATTTGGGTCATAAAGTCCCACTCCCTCCAGGCCGTGCTTGTAAATAACAAATTGTTCTGAAGTGTCCAGCCTGGTTAAATAAAGGTTTAATAATAATAAATAAAAATCTCATCTATGTAGTGTTATTTTTCCCCTCTGACACATCCCTTTGCAACCAAAACACGAAGCAGGATAAAGAGCATATTATACCAAGACCCTCCTTCATGTTCCTCCCACACGAGA
>NW_024040367.1:0-33504 GCF_014851395.1 Micropterus salmoides | reverse complement strand
TTTTTTATTCTTGTAGCAGGCAAATTGTTCAGCTGGTTATCAGCTACTCAGCCGTAACATCCGGGAGTTACAAGATGTGAATATTTAGCAACGTCTTCTCTCCACGTTACGACAGGTTTGTGGTGCAACCTGTTTTAATTTAGTGATGCATACATTCTGACTTAGTAAAACTTTCTTGGCTAATATTGAATTTACAAACAGCTGGTGCAGCTGGCTCCACCTCCCTCTGTCTTTCTTTCTTATAGAAGAGTGAAGGGCTATCTGGTTGTATGTGTTTGCTTGTAGGTGTGTTTGTTTGTGTGTGCGTGTGTGTGTGTAAACTTGTAGTAGAAAAGGCAAGACATCCTGTAAACATCTTCACTGCATAAACCTGTGGAATGTATTGAGACAGTGTATATGTATGTATGTGTGTATTCTTGCACAATAAGATCACAGGCAGTGGAGTCAGGAGTGGTCTGTCCCTTTGTGTTTTGTTGCAGGCAGGCAGTGTATATGTGTGTGTTTTTGTAATGTGTGCGTCTAGGTGGGCCGGTTCAGGATGCTCGACATGGATGGAGCGATGGGGGGGGCGGGACTGCGTTAACGGGGGAGGCGGGACCAGAGCTCTCGTTGCCGTGGGGAACGGGCCCCCGGCCGCTGTACTGGCCGATGAAAGAGCCGTCCTCGTTGAACTGGATGTCCACGCTGTCCCCGTATTCAGCCAGAGAGTCGTCACTGCCCAGCTTACTTTCCGGGCACAGGGACGGCTGGCTGTCTGAGCGCTTCTCATCTGGATCACTGAAAGACAACAGAGGGAGAAACACCGTCAGTAATTACTGTAAACTCTCATATAAAAGCTGGAATTCAAATAATAGGCCATGGCGAGCAAGGACCTAAAGGGCCGGTCCCTGATAGAAGCACACGGAAGGAGACTTGTAAGGGAGACCGGGGGGTTGTAACCCAGGTCAGTTGTAACACATCCAGTTTCTCCAATCAGAAACAAGTTACGAATCACCTGATTCACTCTGCACATGCTCAGTTTAGTCCTTATTCTGCATGGGAAAAAGTAGCAAACTGTGGCAGCACAGCCAATTTTATAAGGTCAAAAATTATTTTGAGATAAAAAAATTTTGCTTCATTTTTTTTTTCAGCTTTGTAGTTAAACTCATCGAACATCATGTTTTTTTGTGTCTATGTAGATATCCTTTATGCAAAGTTTTAGCTGAAAGGTAAGCTAGGTCATGGCTACAAGAGTCTAAAATAGTTACAGCAGTGTAAATGTTACAACCTACACCAAGATTATATTTTGTTCTATTTATATGTTTTCTTTGAATTTCTGGATGAGTCTGACACACAGTAATGATGAATTGTTTTTTATTATGTTCAAATGTTAGTGTCAGACCTGTAGGCTTCTCTGGGGGCCCATGAGCCATGTGCGCTCCTGGAGTGCCATATGTCGATCACCACTGTGACGGTGCAAACAAACAAGCACAAACTCACACTAATATTCAGCTGGTGCAGATTTGCACAGTTTGTTAAATTGTATTATTATATTCACTACTATGTCACTGTTACTGTAAAATAAAATTATAATTTAACTGTTGAATCTTGAAACCTTTACAAATCAGTTTATTCTCATATTCCTTATTGCTACATTACATTTCACCACAGTGTATTTACAACTAACCCAGACTATGGGTGCATTGTAACGTTTAACTCCTTGTGTTTGAGACATTTTCTGTCTGTGTTGCAGAGATGACAGCCACACCGTTTAATAGCACAAATGTTACTAGTTTCAGATTTTAAACATACTGGTTTAAAAGAGCTCCAAGATACAGAAAGAAATGTCAAAAGTGTTACAACAATCCCCGGTCTCCCCTACCTTACTACAACAGCCCACATACTTAATTTAGTATAAATATAATAATAACTTAATAATAATATGATACTAATTTCATCAGTACAACAACGAAGTCGTGGAATACTCGTCACTCTGCTGCTCTGGGTTTGTCTTTTTTAACAGAGAAAATGTTTCCTACTCCGGTTAATTCCAGCTCTTCTTTGTCATACTCCTGATCAATGTTAAACTGTCAACAAAACCCAGGACTTCCTGTTGGATTTTTTACATTAAAAGTATATCTATTAAATGAAGGCTGCAAGTAAAATTCAGAAGTAAGTGTTGAGTTTTAATTTATGGTAGCTTAACATTGTTGAGGAAAACAGGCAAAGTGGAACACCTGACAGGACTCTTGTTGCACTGACAGAATTACTGCAGTGGAAATGGACTTTATACTGAATGTGCGAAGACAAAGATGAACAAGGAGGAAGCGTTAAGTGTGCATTAACTGGGGAACAGGGGAAATTAGGAATAAAGGTCGGGCTCTCTCTACCACTGTGGTAGTTTAATTAAATTAAATGACACACCATCACAACACAGTCATGGGCACAAGAAGCAACACATGCATGTGAGAGTTAAAGAGGCAGGTAACTTCCTCACCTCTCCAGGGATCTGCAGGCACAGCATAAAGGAAAGAAAGAAAAGTGTAAAAAGGAAGGAGAGCCGGGAGTGTTAGAGCTGTACGGCTTAATGAAGCAAGCAGCTAAAAACATTAGTACAAAAAAAATTAAATATCGAGAACATATCGAAATGGATGGAACAGTAATTTATTTTTAAATTAAACCGCTCAGATTCCTGTTTGACTGAATCAGTGATGCATTGTTACAAAAGTAGGTAAAGCAGCACAGGGCCAGAGGCCGGACACTGAGTCGATCAAATAAGCTCCTGTCTTTCCTCTTAGAAGCAGTGCACTCTGTAATGGAGAGGAGAGTCCACACTGGCCTTTCCTGAGAGGAAACTTGTGTTCAGACTATCACAGCATCATCATAAATCTCAGTACACTTAGGAGAAAAGCTCATGATACTGACTACTTACAATAAGTTATAAGTACCTATAAGTATATAGGTACAATTAGGAAGGTAGGTAGGCTACTTTACTTTTCCATTGTCTGCTACTTTATACTTCTACCCCACTGCATTAAAGTCCAACATAAATTACACTTCACATATCTGCTCTGTAAAGCTCTCAAACTGTGAGAAATGTGTGTGAAAAAAAGTCAGAAACCAAAATGAAGAAATGGAGAAAAATATTTATATATATGTTTAAGTTTCATGATGATTCTTTGCATTCATTTGTTGCAATATTCCTAGTTCTTCATCTTTGTAATATGGACAACTTATACCCATACAGTCAATAAAACCCCTGAATTCAGCGGCAGAGCAGACAGTCACACTGCCAGCAGCCTGCTACACAACACAAGAGCCACAGACACTGAAGTAAGCTAATTAGCTGCTCAGCTGCAGCACATTAAACAGCATGTAAACATACCTGCAAACATCCCTTTGTTCTGGCTAGATGCTGGTGTGGTCCAGCAACTAACACACACTGTCTTCCCATGACATGTAGCTACATTCACCTGCCAGAGCTCAGCCTGCCAGCTGCTGTAAGAGCCATTCTAATATTTCCTCAAATACATTTTGTCATTTCCTTATAATAATAAAACACTATTAATGTTCATATGCTTTTCTGTTTCCCTTTGGAAACAATTACATGACTCAGGGTGAGGAAAGACCCACCTGTACTCCTCATCTTTCATCGGACGAGCTTCTGAGTCCATCTCTTGTCTTCTTTGTCCTTCACTGTAGGAAAAAAACAACTCTGAGTAGACAGTCTGATTGTACCTCAGTGTGTGTGTGTGTGTGTGTGTGTTGTTTGTCTTACCTGCGTATTTGCCGCCTTTGCTGCGTTTGATAAGGCAGAGGATGAGCAGTATCAGCACCAGTAGTAAAATGGCGCTGATGAGTCCTATCAACCAACCTTGGGCGGGGAACCTATTGGGCATTTCCGTCGGCGCTGAGAGACGGACAGAGATCATCAGCAATACTAGAAAATGATTAATACCAACACCCCCCATCAACCCAAGCAAAGTTAATAATAATGCAATTTGTCACTCCTATTCTTTTCTGGGCATTATATACTTTAAAGTTTAGGTAATGTAATTAAAGGACATTCAGTTAAATTTTTCAGTGAACTAAGCTGTGGGTTACTACTTGAGCTCTGTTTTTAGCTTGTATTTGTTTACAAATTGGCACGTTAAATGTGTGCTAAATAGCTATTACCTCTTCTGTTTGCAGTGTACCCATGGACATACAGAAAGAAATCTTTAAAACCTGATGAAGACATATTCTGAGTTATAAGGACAGTCTTTTTTCTATTATTCGGAGATTGTAGATGCCCTTGGCAAATGGTCGCTTGCAGCTGCTTTACCATAATCACCTCGCATCACTGCTGCAGCTCCAACTACTGACTGTGATAAAGGGCCAAATCAGCGGCTAAACTACAACTTCCTCTGGTTTTCAGAACACCAGCATGCACCTGTCCCTCTCACCACACACATTATCTCAGGTCTCTCCCTCCATTCCACTGTTCAACTGCGTCACCGTGTACTGATGGAATTAGTGCTGTGGACAATTTACATGCCAGCTCTGTTAGTAGGCTGCAGGTAATTTCACGTTCCAGCCAGAATTTACAGTATCAAGTTAGGAAAATCCAAATATGTGTGTTTGTGCATGTTTCTAGACAAATACCTGGTCCTATGGTCCAATGCTCATCTTCCCACTGAGTGTCGTTTCCGTGCATGATCACAAGGTGGTACTGAGTTCCTGGTTGGAGGCCTGTCAGTGAATAGAAACCCTGCGTGGAGTTCACCACTTCTGACTCCTCCCACTGACCACCGGCTGCAGCAAACACACACACACAGGAATGTCATTGATTAGTAAAGTTCTCCTCATGAACATTTCTTAACTCTCTTCCTCTTCTGTCTTTCTACCAAACAATATTTTCACGCGTTCGTCGTTGCCTCAGGTACGTGTTGATCTTGGAAGGCAGGTAACTTTATAAATGGATAAGCCTAAAAGCACATGTGCACATTTAATAATTGATAAAGGAATCCTCTTTTGTCTCCATTTCCTTCTCTGCTTCCCCCTCCTCCATTTTTCTTAGTCATTATGCAGAAAAGTAAAAGCTGCATTTCTCCATCATCACCTTGTGTTCCTCTCTCACTCTCTCTCTCTCTCTCCCCCCCTCCTCCTCCCACCCTAGTCTTACCACTTTTCCTGAGGTAGCGGATGTGGAAGGCGTGGTTCCTGCGTCGCTCTCCGGGCACCCAGCTCAGGTTGAGTAATGTGTTACCGGAAACTATGGAGATGTTGGATGGAGGAACTGAAAGGACACAAACACAGTTAGAGGTTTTGGAGAAAGGAAGGGGGACAGGAATGAGGAATTTATGAAAGGTGCGGCTAAAGTTTAAATTCTATCAATTCAAATTGTAAGGCAATAACATATAAAAGCACTTGGCTGTAAAAAAAATATCTCTTTGATTTCACCTCCTTCAAGCTGGGTGGCGCCCCTCCGTGTGATGGCGGGTCCATCTCCAGCGCTGGTGCGTGCTATGACTTTGAAGATGTAATAGCTGCTGGGGTCCAGATTGTCCAACTCAATTTGAGTCACACTGGGATCATTGATACTCTCTATCTGCAACAGGTGGTCTCTGGTCTCCACTTCTACAGAGGAAACACAAACCAGGAAGATGTCAGCAGTGGTGGGATGTAGGTTTGTTGAGTACCTTTTTGAGGTACTTGTACTTTACTTGAGCATTTCCATTTTATTCTATTTTATGCTTCTAGCACAGGTTTGAATCCTACTTAAAGGACAGGGACTACTTTTGTCTATAGGTAATCACACATCTGTGCTAACAAAAATTTCTTGTTGAGGTCCCACAAGGCTCCATTCTGGGGTTCTTCTGTTTAACATTTACATGCTTCCACTGGCTCAGATTATGAAAAACAACTAAATATGTTACCATAATTATGCAGATGACACACAGATTTACATAACCATTTCACCAGGGGACCGGGATCCCATACAAGCGCTGAGTAACTGTAATGAGGAGGTCAACGATTGGATGTGCCAAAATTGAAAGTCAGTGCTCAGCTTCTATCTGTAATAAGAACCAAAAATCAAGCCAGAAATCTTGGTGTAGTCATGGACTCAGACCTGAATTTAAGGAACCGCATTAAGACAATTACAAAGTCAGCCTACTATCCCCTGAAGAATATATCAAGGATTAAAGGACTCTCTCACTACTGTAACAGCGTCCTTACAGGGCTCCCTAAAAAATCCATCAGACAGCTGCAGCTGATTCAGAACGCTGCTGCTCGAGTCCTCACTAAGACCAAAAAGGTGGATCACATCACTCCAGTTCCGACTTCCTGTCTGTCAAATAATTTATTCCAAAATACTGCTGTTGGTTTTTAAAGCACTGAATAGTTTAGGGCCTAAATACAATTCTGATCCCCTGCTTCATCATGAACCATCCATGCCTTGCCTCACCTTCTACTCCTTTAGACTATAATTCTTAAACTGGCAGTTTCAAGTCAAGAGGAGAATCCAATGGAAACATGACTTATGCCTTGCCTTTTTTATGAAATAGAATATAAATTCATCCCACCCAAATAAGTTTTCTACAGTTGCAAACCTTACCTCGTTGATACTGCACCATGTATTCCCGCAGCATGCCATTGGTTTCAACTGGAGGGGTCCAGTAGAGAATCAGCGATTTCTCTGATGGGCTCTCAAACGTCAACGACGCAGGAGGACCAGGAGCTACACGGACACATGGGACACATGCGTACAGCAGTTAGCATATCTGCTAAATACATCCAGAAGAAAGTACTTACTGTAGTCATTTAAAACAAAACATTGCTTTTAAACTCACCTCCTTCTGGGGTGCTGAAGTGGTGAGGGGGGGAGTGAGGGCCCTCCCCTTTGCTGTTATAGGCAGTGACAGACAGCTCATAGCGAGAGTACAGCTGCAGCCCTGTTACCTCCTCTGAGGTCTTCATGCTGGGTACCAGCACCACCCTGTGTCCCTCCTGCCCTTGCTCAAATCTCCCCTCTTTCTCCTTCCCCTGATGCTGTTTTCCAAGAGACCTCCGCTCCCTCTGCACCTGGGGACCCAACCTCTTGATGTAGAGCTGACATGGAGGCAGACAAAATTAAATTAATGTACAGGTCAACCAGTGTTTCGAGCAGGACAACAATGAGGGATTAGTGATGGAACTATAGTATGGCTTATCTTTTGCTTTTGTACATTTACAACAGCTGAAACTGTTAGTTGAGAAAGAAAATTCATTTGCAACAATTTTAATTAGCGAT
Organism: Micropterus salmoides; assembly: GCF_014851395.1. NCBI lineage: Eukaryota > Metazoa > Chordata > Actinopteri > Centrarchiformes > Centrarchidae > Micropterus > Micropterus salmoides. The sequence goes on along the minus strand of NW_024040367.1, from coordinate 26,252 downwards.
TGTAGTCTTTTATGAAGCAAAAATACTAAACATTCTCAGGTGTCAGCTTCTTAAAGGTGATGCTTTACACTTTTCTCTGTTTTACATCATTATCAACAGAATTTGTACAAAATTTAAAGGTGTCTCTGGGAAGTGGGGCTTTCATAACAAATATTATAATCATTTGGTCTACAAAGCTTTAGAAAGCAGAAAGCATCATCTTGTTTTGTCCAACCAATGGTCCACACCTTAAAGATATTCAGTTTATAATTATGTTAAGAAAAAGTTGCATATTTTAACATTTGAGAAGCTGTTTAACATTTTTCTCTCAATCAACGATTGCTGCAGTTCTACTAGAAAGCATATCACGAACTGTGGATAACTAGGAAGTTCTCAGACAAAGCATACATCTGCACAACCCTCTGTTTTAAATTGTAATTTAATTAACAGAAATACTTTAAATATGCATCTGGATATAGACATTATGATTTTTGGAGAACACCCAAATCCTGTCAGTCATTGTTAGTCTTAGTACAGGGATGGAAAGTTAAGCATTTTGCTAATAAACTAACTAAGGTGTATTTATCTGTTATTAAATTGCGACTGCCAAAGGCAAAACTTTAAAATGTCAGAAGTCAAAAGTTTAGATAATAAAATTTTGGCAATCCCCTTAGAGGAGAGGGGACAAAGAAGGGAGGCAGAAAAAATTGCTTAAACGTGGCCACATGGGGGTGCTATATGCACCACCTTGACTCATGGCCGAACTCTCCACAAAATGTTGTTGAATTCTGTTAATTTTAAGTCATAGTTTCTGTGGTATGAGCCAACAGAGAGCACAGCTACCTTTCTTGCTCAGGACAAGAGAGGAACCGGTACCTTGTATCCCAGCAGCAGACCTCGGACATTCTGGGCTTCGTTCCACTTGACTCTGACTGTGCTGTTCATCACGGTTGTTGTAACTCCAGTAGGAGCTTCCTCAGGCTCTGAGAGAAAGAGTGAGAAGAGGAAGATGATGAGCTTGCCGGTATTCAAAAAACAGCAAAATTATTTAAATTAAGAAAACATGTGTTATATTCTAGGCTACTACTGTGTGATCCTTCTTGCATGAGTTTACATTGTGTATTTTTACTATAAATTACTCCAGACATTATTTTTACTAAATAAATTAGCTTGTCATTTGAGTGAAATAGTCAGACCCTGTAGGGTTGCATGGGCCTGCGCCACCCAAATTTGTGACAGTAGCACCCACTTGAATAATGAGTGGGTTATTGATATTAATGAATTACATGAAGTGTTAACTCAAAGGGCTCCAGCAGAGAGCGCACTCCCAATTCTTAAAACTTGAAACTGAAAAATCTGTTCTTGTCTATTGCAGTCGGTACTCAAGTAACAAGAGTCAAGACTCAATGTTTCTTCTCAGCAGATCTTTTCAATGCTTGCAAGCACGAGCCATCATCAGCCTTACACCAATATGACTTGCAGGGACTTTAAGTTTACTTATATTTAGTTACCCGGCAACTTAAGCATGATTTCACAATGTTGGATGCATAAGACTCTTCTATTCTCAATGCATAAAGCAAGAGAGCAAGGCAGGATAACAATTATGGGGAGAATTTTCCCTCACACTGGCATGAAGTTCTGTTTCCACTGAATGCCTATCCATCCCTCATTAAGGATCTTGAGTCTTGACCAAAAGACATTTTTTCTCAGACAACTGGCAGCAACTATCTCACTGTCTAACTGCATATTTGAACGCCTGCTTTCCCCCATAAACCAGATCACAACAGACCACAGCATTCATGTTGAAAAGTTACTACTTTAATTCCAAAGAAAGAGAGAGACATTGGATACACTGTGAAGCAATCTTATTGTAAGATGATTTCATTCCTTTTATATGTGAGAATTTGGGAGAAATGGCATTACTCAGATCAGACACGACATCTAGTCAGATGGAATTTTTCACTATTTTCAAAAACATCTGACTTTTTTCTTATTGGCCATGGAGACGTTTACTTGCATACTTAACGTGCGGGCATCACATATGAATATTTTCTCAAGACGCCCCGGGTACCCTTAAGCATCATTGTTGTACGTGTAGGGCTCCGCGATCAAGTTAGCGAGAATAAATATGCAATGGTTGTTTACACTTTCAAAATAAAACTAGTGCTAACGTTGTGAAATGTCGCAGATCGGTTAGGTTTAGGCAACAAAACTATAGGTTAGGTCTGGCTTAAAATAACTACGTTACTTACGTGACTTAAATTATGTAAGTTAAATAATGCTACTGACGTAACAACGCTAAAAGGAATCAATGTCAAGTTTTTGTTTCATGTGGGAAACAAAAACCGGTCCCCTGGGTGAAAGCCCAGTTCTGAGCCATCCAACAGGAACCACCTCCAGACTTTCTCCAGTCATTTATAGTTGTACTTTTAGCGTTGAACAATGGCATTAAAGGCCTTTACCCAGTGTGTTGAAAAATTGCGCTAAAGCTGCCATGTGTGTTGTTTCCAGACGCCGAAGGACGTGACAAAGCGTAGATATTTGACGCTCAGGGAATGAGAACGGGCTGTAGATGCAGCTAATTACAATTTAATCTGATTCATAGAGTCTGCTTGACACCAGAGACGTTTCACTCAGTGAACTTTCAGTCCAGATGGAAATTTGAGGTGCTAAATTTCATGCATATGTTTTGAAACTGAACTTGTTTGTTTGTTTTCCTTTTGGGGGAAAATGACCAACAAGAATATAGTGTACCCACATAACCAGTTTATTTTATTTTTTTCTTCTTAATTTAACTGTTAACCAGTGTGTAGTGCTTGGTCGCATCATTCTTTGTAATGATGTTTGCACCTAAATTGATTGTGTGTTTTGCACAGCTATATTTGCATATTGATGATTACTATACACAGTGTTATGTGTATTTAATCACTTGCCCACTGCACAGTTTCATGAGCCTGATGCTGTGAGCTCATAGATGTTAGCTCAGACTTGCCCTCTCATCACTATATCTCTGGCTCTGACACTAGAATGAATGATCCACAGTGTTATGGTGACGTACCATCCTCTCCGGAGTATCCGATCTCAGGCTCTGGTTCCGGCCCGTCTCCGAGTGAGTTGACAGCCCGGACTTTGATTTCAAACGGCGTGTACGTTCCTGTGTTGTTTATAACGACCGGCGGAGACTGTACATCAACATTTTCCCAGTGTATGCTGCTCCTCCAGCCTCCCGCCATGACACCTTGTACAGGAAGCCCTGGCCGTTATGGAACCGCTTGTCCATCTCCTGCAAAGACACACAGGAACATACAATTAATTTAGACACATTTTGGCGTGCATCAGAGCATGCTTACACACAGGTGCATACAAACTGAAGTACTCACATCCCATGCAATGATCAGAGTCTTTGGGTCTATGGACTCACTGCGCACACCAGTGGGGTTACGGTCAGGAACTGAGGAAGGAGGCAGAGGGAGAAAGACACTTTTACAGAGATAGGCTGAGGAATAGTATTTGCTTTCTGTACAAAGACTATCCAACAGTTACAAAACAGCCAAACAGGACTTTAAAAGTGTCAAAACAAGTTGTGGTTTATAGGGGGGTTATGTGCCTGATTATTTCTTTGCTGGGTGCTAAGCTAAGCTATCCTGGGTGTAACTTCACATTCAGCTTAACATGAGACTGCCATTGATCTTCTCAACGAACTCTTAACAAAAAAGTGAATACTGGGTTTTCTCAAATAAACCGGGTCTCAAACATTGGCTGGGGGCCATGAACAAATAAAGGCTGGCCCCTAATACATGGTGGATAAACTCTTGGTGCCTGCGGCACAAGATGGCAAGAGTTAAAAGTACTTTATGAGAACCTTGCAAGTGACTGAATTTTCCACAACAGTATGCAAATGTTTCTCAATAAAAGCTTTGTGAGGAAATAAAGGGAGTCTGCATGGAAACTAGAGGGATTTTAATTTGAAAACAGATACAAGATACCCCTTACTTATTTCCCAAAATGTTGAATTATTTCTTTAAGAATTAACTTAACTGAAAGTAGAAAAAACAAGTGTGGGACTTTAATGAAAATGTCATCAAAACATTACAGACTTTCAATCAAAATTACAAATCATAACTGTGTCAGCACCTGGTGTCACTTACCAGCTGGTGGCGTGCTGTGGTGTTCTGAGGGCTCACTGGGGTCACTGCGGCCGAGTTCGTTGACGGCGATGACCCGGAAGCGGTAGGTGCAGTATGGGTGGAGGGTCAGCTCCAAATGGTTGAAGGCCCCGGGCACTCTCTTCCACTCCTCCCACTGCCACTTCTTTTGCTCTGTGTGCTGCTCTTCCGGGCCTCCACGATGAACTCTGAGACAGACGCCATGATGTTAATACTACATCCTGTAAAATAACTATGGACCCTGAGCAGGAAACTGACAGGATAGCCAGAGGGACCCCTTTACTGACAGGCTATAGCAAAGTCCCCACATACGGTATGGCGCAATGTTGGTAGCAAACAAACCAGAATGACTGAGTGCTTGTAAGAAGGTCAACTTGAGTTGTTTTTGTGACTTAAGGTGTAGAAAGTGCAAAAGTTATTGGTGGAAACTGTTTAATATCTAAAGAAGGATAACTGTCATGATTTGTCTTGCTGCCTCCCCAGTCCTAGTGTGTTCTGACTGTTTCCCCTCTCCCTTATGCTTTTGTTTTGTCACCTGTCTGTCGTGTGTTGTGTGGGCATAACGCTCCTGGTTCTCTCTCCTCATCAGGACACCTGTGGCTTCCTACTCACCTGCAGCAGATTCTACAATCACCTCTCCTGTCTTAAACCCCGGCTTTCCAACCAGTTTCTGCCAGATCGTCCATTTACCCAAGTAGTAACCTTTGCTACGGCCAGCTTTAGAGTGTTTTGCCTAGTCTGCCTTTTGAATCTCTTGTTTTGATCTTTGTCTGAATTTGCATGTTTTTGCTTCTGCTCCAGATACCCGCTTCAGTTCTGGAAGAACCAAGTTGTTTTTTGGACCAGCCTCTTGCCTGTCTGCCCACTCAGCCCCAGCCTCACAGAGGATTTCAAAGCACCACTCCTACCTGTTGTTCTATAAAACCCCTGTACCTGTTTCTAACCGTGCCTCTGTGTCCACTCCTGAATCCTAGACAGCCTGGCCTAACAATAACTCGATGTTGCTCGATACCCTGTTTGCTCTAAGTGCAGAATTCGTTTTTTAGCATCTAACTATCTGGTCAGAGCCCTGGATATTAATAAGGTGGTGGACAGTTTAACACAGCTCACTCTGTTACTCTGTGTTTATGGCTGTTTAATGAATAGTGCAAACATTTGTCAGAGGCTGATCACTGCTTTGGTGATCAGTTTAGGGGGACCATATTGTATGAGCTTCAGCACGCACCATGGCTGTGGTGCATTGTTGATGATGTTATATCAGGTTAGGTAATAATGAGTGGGACAGAACATGATAAATGTCTATGTAAGTGCACATTTAATATTATAATCTTTGTTTGTCTGTGGTGAAAACCTGGAAGGTTTGGTAGTGAATGTTGAAAACAGGGATATTTCATTATTAATGACTCTCACTTATAATGGAGTACTTATATATATTGTACTTTTACTTGAGTAAAAGATCTGAGTACTTCTTCCACTAACACTGTGGTCAATATAATAATAATGAACAAGTCTTTGCTGTGTGGGTTGTGTATGTGTGTGTGTGTGTGTGTGTGTGTTCAGTACCTGTGATGGGGCTGTTGTGTGAGTGTCCTGGGATCCAGCTGAGAGTGAGGCTGTGGTCTTCAACATCAGATAAAGTCAGACCTTTGGGGGGGTCCGGGGGTGCTGAGGGCCCAACAGAAAACTAAACTGTCACACCTTTACATAAACACATGTGTCAGTCTCTCTCTCTCTCTCTCTCTCTCTCTCTCTCTCTCTCTCTCTCTCTCTCTCTCTCTCTCTCTCTCTCTCTCACACACACACACACAGTGACATACCGACTACAGTGATGGAGCCACTGGCCTCTATGTTGTCCAGGTCGGTGATGACTTCACAGGAATAAGAACCATTGTCGTCTGCTTGGATGTCAGTCACTTTCAAGGTGCCATTGTCATGGACAGTGTACCTACAGATCCACACACATGTACACAATTATATACATTATTATTTTAGCGGCTGGACTACTAATTGGCAAATTAGTTAACTTGTATTAGTTTAATGGGATACTGTTACCATTAAACTGCTACAAGTTTCTGCTTCTCATTTAAATGCATTATTTTCTTATAAGTATTTTATAAACTGCATGGAAGAAGTGTAAGTAACATTCATCAGTTTTTAAATGGTAGCACTGTGACATCTGCCTGTTTTTGCAAGTCAATAATTTCAATAAAATTTTGATTAACTTAGCATAAATCTTTTAGTCATTCCTTGCTTCACACTCAGGCAGCTGGGTTAGGCTACATTAGCAGCAGCAATAGTAGTAGTATTTTAGTAACACTAATAATATAATATACTAGGCTGGATGTTTTTCTCATTTACACAACATATGGAAATGTCCAGTTATAACAACCTACCAACATATGTTATATCAAGAGTTTCTTTTTTTAATGAAACATCTCAGTATGTGTGTGTGTGTTTGTGTGTGTTTACTTGTCATCTGGTGACGATGCCTGCAGTTTCTGTCCATTTTTCTTCCAGACGACCTGGGGATTAGGCAGCTGAGGGTCTATGAGGAAGTGACAGTCCAGCAGAGCGCTGGTTCCTCTGAGCGTCCGCACGTCCTGGGGGCTCGTCAGTATCACTGTTCGATCTGACAGGGACAGCAAAATACAGGAAAGGTTACTGTGTGCAGGTGTGTTTATTTATACTGAGCTTATATTGTCCTTTCAGGTATCTGCTTTACATGTGCACATCTGGAACATCAGTCATTTCCTCCCGTTTATAAATATTAATACATTTCATACATGTTGCATTTATTCATGACTTAACTCTAAAAATAATTTTCAAGGGGAGAAATGTGCGCAGAAGGGGTATGATGGGTCACTCTTACAGCATCAGTTCACTCAATTTATGAAAAAGCATAGTTTCTCAGCCATACACACACAGTCTTTGTCTTTGTCTCAGACTGTAATAAACATGTTGAGCCATGCCAGATTTGTTATGACTGCCTGGTGAAGTAAAGATGATACATTTGGTAACCTATCCACCTAGTTGATGGTGTATTCATTAAGTCAGTTTTTCACCGGATGGTACCAGCTCGACTTGCCTTGACTCTAATCACCTTTTTAGGACTCCCATTGGGCAGAATCTACCTGGTAGATGTTTACCTTGTAGAAATTTTGGTGTCACCAAAGTCGAGGTTCCAAGCGAGCAGTGGCGACACAACAAGGTCTGAAAACACTGCAGGCTCCTGATTTGTCAGAGAGAATTGTCACTATTCACTGCATAATCATTGCACCCGCCAGATGGGGTGTCCCGAAGAAACCTACCATTTTGCAATAGTTTATCCAGAGAATGTGAGATAATAACTGTAAAGATACTCTATGTACTTTATTACCTTGTTTATTATTATGGCAAAACGCAAAACCATGCTGCCGTCTCTGGAGGTACATGTGTGGAGAGGTTTGGGCCAAAGTGTGTATGTCATGATGAAGATTACGTCATGGCAGTTTTGTGCCACATCACCACAACAACTAACTATACTGAGGGGGTATTATGTCGGCAATGGAAAACAGAGGATAGGGCACAAAAACAAGTTGAGCAGAGTCAAGTTGAGCTGTTACCAGCAATGGGTAAGTGCCATAAACCTAACACTGATTGTGAACTCAAAATTGCCAGAATAACAACAGCGTCTGCACTTAAGCAGTGTTATTCTAACCTTTAAAGTTTAGCTGCACCAAAAAAACAAGCTCCATGGATGTTTTCAGAAAGTCTTTTGAAAGGTCTTTGTGTCAGACTGTAATGTGTTGAACCATGTGAGATTGTGCTATGACTGCCTGGTGAAGATAAAACATTTCTTGAATACTTTCTTGAAAACTGCAAAGAAAGTGCACAATCCACATAGTCCTCTTTGGTGTAGTGGTATGTAAATTGGGATTTGGACTTAGCGTGATGATTTCCTTGTCAGGCATGTCTTCGAAAACCTAGATAGCTCAGTCGGTAGAGCATCAGACTTTTAATCTGAGGGTCCAGGGTTCAAGTCCCTGTTCAGGCGACTAGTTTGTTGCGCCTGCCAGTGTCATTGTTCATGAATGGCACGGTGGTATGCTTGGATGTGCGTGCTACATCAATACCATGAAAAATGACTATTTTACACAGGTTGTTGTGCATGTCTTAGCGTACTTTTTCTAAAACAGCACCACCCCTTGGCGGCAGGCGGCTGCTGCTGCATCACGCCGTAGTTTGACGCAGATGTGTTTTTTTGCTGGTAGATCATGGACTTCCTACTTAAAGCTGGATATTGTTATTTTCAGAATTTTATTGGCTACACGAAGTGCCAGTCATCGGCACAATTGCTTGCGATTGGCTCGGCCTACCCACGAAATAATAGGGGCTGGCCCTTCCTTACAGCGCGGGTGCTCGTTGGCTATTGAAGGCTGTGAAACGGACATGTGAGCTCCTATTGGGTCGGATTTGGTGTCACTCGAAAGGTTAGAGTTCAGAACGTGTTGAACCATGTGAGATTGTGCTATGACTGCCTGGTGAAGATAAAACATTTCTTGAATACAAACTGCAAAGAAAGTGCACAATCCACATAGTCCTCTTTGGTGTAGTGGTATGTAAATTGGGATTTGGACTTAGCGTGATGATTTCCTTGTCAGGCATGTCTTCGTGAAGCCTGGATAGCTCAGTCGGTAGAGCATCAGACTTTTAATCTGAGGGTCCAGGGTTCAAGTCCCTGTTCAGGCGACCAGTTTGTTGCGCCTGCCAGTGTCATTGTTCATGAATGGCACGGTGGTATGTTTGGATGTGCGTGCTACACCCACAAGTCCAAAAGACCCCCTTTACCCTTGTCATTAGCACACACTGCACATATTTGCATCTGTGCTAGCCTGATCATAAATCTGATTGTAATTTGAAGACCACATGCAAATAAGGGTCGACCCTACCCACTCGACAAGTAGGTGGTAATAGGCCTAATGCTCATTGTAAACTGTCAAAAGTGCCAGAAGAACAGCAACGTCTCCATTTAAGCAGTGTTATTCTAAGCATAACAGTTTAGCTGCACCACAACAAAGGCACCTGGAGGTTTTTAGAAAGTCTTTTAACCTCTTAACATTCCTGTCAAATTCATGTCAAACACCTATTCAAGGCATATCCAAAGTAAATTCAATGCAGTTCTTGAACCGTTTGGAGTGTATGCCTGGTTTTGAGTTTCTCTGAAAGATAACACTCTGGAGTGTCTAACCCAAAGGTCAGAATGATTGTAATTGATTCATATAAGTTTAAAGACACTAAAACTAATATACTTTACATTTCCGCTTGAAAATGCTTGCTAACAAATGCATGTAGACAACTATAGCTGGGACTTATTATCTGGAAAGCACTGTAGGGACACGGCATAAAGCCTCACCTTGTCCTAGTTTCAATTTCATACCAATACCATGAAAAATGACTATTTTACACAGGTTGTTGTGCATGTCTTAGCAGGCGCAACAAACTTTACCAGTTTGTTGCGCCTGCCAGTGTCAGTGTTCATGAATGGAAGCTTGGTTTATTCGGACATGTGTGCTGGGCAGGGAAGTTTGCAGAAAGTCTTGGGTTGTGTCTACTATCTTCATTATTGATAAATGTAAGAATTGAGCTTCTTGACATGAATGTTAAGTAAAAAAGAGTGAAAGACCCTGTTTATCCTTAACACTTTCATTGCACATGGCCACATATTTGTGTGCCTTCTGGACAGATCACAAATATTTCATTTGTGCATGTTTTTAACAACCTGGGCGATTTCTGCCTCTGCTCTAGTACAGTGGAAGTGAGTAGACTTTCAATTGTGGCTCTTAAGGATTAAATCTTATTAGAAAATATGTTAACAAAGAAAAGAACAACACTGTTATCAGGCATCATGACACCCACATCACAGTCTTTATGTAGCTCTACATCATTGCACATAAATATCCATGATTGGAGAATACAACCTAAATAGAAGGCTGAATCAAATACAAAGGAGAAAAAGTTGGATGTGTTAAATTTTCCAACAAATTTAGCATCAATTTTATTCCAAGATATAAATCATCTCTCAATCTGAATATAAGTCAGTCTTTCCATCTCATGGATCTCTTTAATGATTTCAAGCCAATTATCTAGGCGGATCAATATGCAACCATTTACGACTGATTGCCGTTTTCCCTCTCAGGAAGTATCTGTAATTTCCTGTTATTCCTTCTGGCATAATGACAAACACTGCCTACTGCTTACTGTTTTTTTTTTATCATTTAAACTTAATATTGTCATTCTGTTCGGTTAAGTATTTGTCAATATTTGCTTCCCTAATCTCTTTTAAGAAATATTTGTGTAATTTTAAGTTTCTAAAGAAGTCAGTGTTCTCCAACTGTGTTTTTCTCTTGTGTGTTTAAAAACTCTGTAACGTGTTCCTCTCTAGTTTTGTCTATTTGTCCAGTACAGTTTTGTTTTAATTCAGTATCATATGGTTTCAACTCAACATATAATTTTAAGTGGGGAGAGCCTTGGCAGCCCGGTGGTTACTGTCCAATGTGCATGCCGCATTATAGCAACAAGTGACCTTTGTTGCATATTTAACCCAACAATATGGGTACATGAATATTTGCTCTGCATTAAATGACAACTTCCAAAACATTAAAAACCATAAAAATGCAAAACTCAAGTTTCCTTTTCTACTATACTGTAGTATTACTATATTAAATACATAGTGTGCACATACATATATTTTCTATTCATTACTTTTTGTTCTTTAAACAAAATCATCTAATTTATTTATCAATATTGTTGCTGTTATTTTGTAGTTGTTTTTTCCGCCTCATCCTCATACATACCTAAACCTTCCTCCTGTCACACTTATTTATGCAGATGAATACACAACTCACTTTCACTCATGCACACAAACACATACAAATTTTGAAATATCTATTCATAGATCTCCCACTAACAAAAGCAATTAAAAACCAAATTCATATCATAACTTCTGTCTGTTATGTCTTCTTCTTTTGTTTTGATCCATGTCTGTCTAATAATAGCAATCTATACTTTGTCACAGGTGTTAGTCTGCTTGTTCAGAGCTGAGGATTACTTTATGGCAAGTGTGTGAGACTCACTGAAGACTTCCAGGTGAGCAGTGATGGAGATGTTGGAGTGTTTGACAGAGCAGGTGTACTCTCCGCTGTCATCATGACCAGCATTGGACAGCTCGAGCGTCCCGTTGGTCAGCAGGGAGACACGAGGGTCCGACAGCAGAGGAATCCTGTTCTCACCCTCCCTACAAAGAACATACACACACACACACACACACAGATATTGATCCTTACGTACATTAATCAGAGGTGTCCCTCCTGAGTCTTTCAAGGTTTATTACAACATTAGGCGCCCAGAAACGAATACTATAGCAACAGTAAATTCCCGTAACTCCATCAATGGAAGTGTGTTTCCCGGCTCATCAGTGAATGGACGGTAGATGGAAAAAGATCAATAAATGACCAGAGAGAGAGAGAGAGAGAGAGAGAAAGAAACTATTTCAGTTTGCACATTGTGAGCATAATGTTTAAAGCCTGCAAAACAACCTCTCACTGGGGAAAAGCAGACTTTGCATAATACATAATACAGTGTTCTATTAATATGAAAGAGTTGACAGCAAAAAGAAAACTGTTCCAAAATCATAATTTAACATGATATTTCTTCATTTATCTTTTCTATTATGTGTTCTCTGTTATGGTCTAAATGTTAAATTGCTGTCTCTGCCAGGTATGTACATGTTTTAGCTTAAAAACAGTCAATTTTAAAGAAATACCAGAATCAGCCTTTAAAGAACAACATGTGTAATATATGTGCCCTCAGATTCCCAGAAATGTGACCTCAGTGACCTCAGTGGGAGCTACGGCCCTGTACATACAGTGGTGATATGAGCTTTCAGGAAATTGCAAACCAACTGAAATTTGTCAATTAAGTTACACAAGTTTAGCTTTTTTTTTTTTCATAAGAACAATAAACACGGAACCCTGAAGGGGCTGATTGAAGTTGACTGATGTGGCTGCTCCCGGAGTGCTTTTTGTTAATGCAACCACCTGAGGGCGCTGCTCCATTGAGAGAAAATACCTTAGGCTGTATTACATAAACATAGACTTTAAGATAGAGACTCCATTCCAAGGTTTAGGGATTTTAAAGAATTTTAAATATGATCTGATACTTTAGAGATCTCGTTTTACAACTTAAAAGATAAGAAGAACGTCAGAAAGTTTTGAGGGACGGACAAACACCAGATATGCTGACACGTCACCCAGTGCGACAGTGAGGCTCATTGATGTGTTTTTAATAGTTTTTGGACAACAATGGAGCTCTGTGGCTCAGAGGAAGAAGAGAGATCAGACTGTGATACACACAGAACCTGCTAGTAGATACATGGGATTAGTTAGTGTCCATTAATAAGCCAGTCATTTGACTGTAACAGCAGCAGCAGTCACTTGAGGTTGGATAACCACAGAATGGGCCTTTTCTACAGGCCCAGCAGAGGTGTAAATAATCACATCGATGGCTGCATTGTCTGTTCAGGTGTCCCAGAAGATCATGACAGTCTGACTGAGAGCAGCTAAATTCAACCAACATTCATTTTATTATTTCCACCGGAGTTTTTCCTTCTGTAAAATGTCTTTGGGGAAAAGAAAGTCTCAGATCAGTTATCCAGGTCATAGTTATCAAAGCAAGGTTAAAATCAAGGTCAACTGGTCTTGGTAAACGTAGTATGCATTTAAAACCTTACTTTGTTAAATGTATGTAACAGCAAAATTTACGTATAGTATGAAAAGTAAAAGTATTCATTGTGCAGTAAATGTTCCTGTAAGAGTTTCACTATTACATTGGATGTTTCTGGATTAACATTGCTGCTGCATTAATGTCTTTGTTGCATTGTTTTTGCTGTAGATGTTTAAGGTTGAGCTCATATTAACTCCTTTATATACTTCTGGGTAGTTTAATCTACAGCAGTGCATTATATTCTATATTTCAACCTCGTGACGATGCATTTTTCAGCTGATCCACACCAGTACTGTAGTACTAGTATTCACTGGTAACTGTAGGACAAATGTAGTGGAGTTGCATAAAATGAAAATACTCAAGTAAATACAAGTACCTCAACATTGTACTTGAGCACTGCATTAGTACAGCACTTGAGTAATATACTTAGATTACACCACTGCTGATACTCATTATATGTAGTTACATTGCTGCACTCAGACCAAATGGGTTCACCAGCACATACAGATGCAGATTTCAGAGTTTTAGATGGAGGTCTTTAAGCTTCAGATAAATACCTGAAAAGTTTTCAGTCTCTTCGGTCGCGTCTGAACCTTTACTTCCCGTCTTTGTATTGTCCTTGGTTGATTGTTTGCACCTGTCCTAATGTTTGGACTTCTTACCTGTTTTGGACCATAGCCGGCCTTCACTCTCCGTAGGCTTGTTCCCAGTAAGTTTTAATGTATTATAGGCGCTCTTAGACCAACCCGTTCTCAATCCCTGATTCGTCACATGTGGACGCAAGGTCAAGACCCATAAAGTGTCAGTTTGCAATGCCCAGGGGATCCCTTTAGCGTCATAGTTCAACGCAGTGGGGGAAGTCCTGTAGCGTAAAAAGGTAGGTATATGATGTTTAACAGAAAAGAGTAAGGAGGTGGTTAAGGTGTTAAAAGGGGCCTTGACCAGCATCAATATGTGACGAGTTGGGAGTGAGAATATGTTGCTCAGACACTACCTTTGAGTTTGAATAATGTGTGTGTGTGTGTATGTGTCTCACCATGTGACATGTGGTCGTGGCGAGCCGAAGGATTCACAGTGCAGCTTGATGTCTTTGCCCTCAGTGACTCTGTACACCACTCCATCAGAGGACAGGATCTGAGGAGGAAGCTCTGAGAGACACAGAGGACAGAAATAAACACAGTTACTAATCCATCCCATGTTATGAGAACAAGCAGCTCTCTTCTAACAGGCTGAGGGGAAAGTGACGTTGCAGCGTACCAACGACATGGAGGTAGGTGTTGAGGAGGATGGAGCCGTGTTTGTTGGTGGCCTCACACTGATACACAGCGGTGTCAGCGTACTCGACGTCCTTCAGTATCAACACACCACCCGATACACTCCGACGGGGATCGTCGTCCACCTCTACACAGCGGGGGAGGAGAAGAGCGGTGAGAAAGAAGACGGAGCAGGCGAAGAGGTTAAAAATAGAGCATTACTGTGAGTTTGTCAAACAGAAACTCTTTGCAGGCTGCATACAAAGAACTGTTTGACCAAGAAGCTGTCGTCCAACGGACGAAGCAGCAGCTGTTTCAGGCTCCTCGTCTCTCTGTTCCTCTGTTTCCTGTCTCATTTCAGCAGCTGTGGTTCTCAGTTTTTAAATTTTGTTCCAACTCCTGTTTGTGTTTTTAGCATAGGTGTAATTCTAATGTAGCCAAAGTGTTTTTGTTCATTCTCTTTCTTTCTTTCATTTCCTTCCTTTGTTCCTGTCTATTACTCTTCTTTACTATCTTACTTTCTTTCTTTCTACCACCCTTCATCTCTTTTTCCTTTTTTCCTCCTTATTATCTTTCCTTCCTTCCTCTCTTTCTCCCTTGCTTCCTTTTCCCTTCTTTCTTTCCATTCTTCCTTCTTTCCTTTCTCTGTCTCGTTCTTTCTTTTTATTTCTGTCTTCCTTGTCTTCTCTTCTCCCTTCCTTCCTTCTTACCATCCATTTCTTCCTTTCTTCCTCCTCCCTCTTTTTCTCCCTCTCTTCCTGCCTTCTCTTCCTTGCTTCTTTGATTTCCTTTCACCCAACCATCCTCTCTTCGTTCCTTTCTTCCTTCTTTCTTCCTCCCTTTCTTTCCTCCTTCCTTCCTGTAGGTTCTTTCAGTCAGTCAGATGAGGATCTTGGTGAGTCCATCTCAACAAAAGTACCCTGTCTAATTCATCTAAGCAAAAGAGGCTCTCTGTTGTAGTGGACAGAGTGGAGCCAGGAAATGATCGTTGAAATCTCTCTGGTCATCAAGCTTTGTGTGATATAAAGTCAGACTTTAAGTGAACCATAAGAAAAGTTGATCATGAAAAGTGCTGATCACTGGACTTAATTTGGCATCAGAGTCAGAAAGGGCAGAGAACTTTACCACAGAACAGTTTAAGTCATTTGCAGGTAGAGGTAGAGCAGGAAAATACATTTTGTCTCAAAGGCTGTTTGTTCTGTTTGTTTGGCATTTTTCACATGTACATTTTAAGCTATAGTTTTAAACAGTACTTCAGTATAAGCTCATCAAGTACTTGACTGTTTTCTTCAGGAATAGAAGTAAAAATAACACAAGCAGACTGGACAACAAATAAACACATAAAAAAAGAAAGCCGTACCTGCGACTGGCTCCCCATTGATGCTCCAGGTGATGTTGGGCTTCGGGATCCCTTCAGCCTGACAGTCCAGTCGCACAGTTTCCCCGGGAGAGTACAGCAGGTTCTGAGGCTGCTTCAGCCAGTAGGGAGCCGCTACAAACACACAACAAACCACTCTAATTTACTGCTGCTGCTACAGACCTGTTGATGTAACAGTTCAATTATAAAATCCCCTTATCATTTAAAAGAAAACTGAGGCAAAGACATGAACTTAAACCAATCATCCGCATTACATCTTTTACTGATGCAGTACAGAACAACACAGCGTGAGGAAAAATACCTATGAAACAATTAAACAAGAACAGAGACGGATAAAGAAGGTGAAAATAATAGCACAAAATTAAAGATACACATTTGTAATAGCACAACAAAATCTCTAAATTACAGAACAACTCACTGCTGATGTTGGAAAGTTAACGGTGAGTTTGAGCCAATGTGTGAAGGTTTTTTAACATTATTTAATCATTTTTGGGGGGAGCTGTCAGCGTACATACATGTGGGAGCCTTTAACATCAGAGAAATAACCCTGATGATGTCATCGGGGTCATCTCAGAAAGGAGGGGCTACACATTTATAACAAAACGCCTGTATTGTGGACTTGGGGCATTGCGTTTAATAGACATGGCAATTTACCAAGCACTGAGGGTCTAATAAAAAAAGCTATTATGTTGCATTATGGGAAATGTAGGTTCCAAAGGCGCTTCACCTACTTTTAGTTCAGCCAGACAACTCACGGGAAATGTCTATTACAGCAGAACATACAGTTTGGTGCTTAGGCTCCAACGTCTTTTCTCTCCGCAGATATGTTTACATGGAGATATTAGGATACAGATGAGGACAAATATTAAAACCAAGATACCAAAAAAAAATTCAAGATATCTATCCCACAACTAAAAAAAAAATGCAACACTTCATTTAAAGTACCGCTTTAAAGTTGTCTGTGAAAATATTTCCCTTTGATGCTTCCTGAGGGACTTTTAGTCTGTCAAACATTTACTGGCTTTAATTTAACATGTTCAAAGTGAAGGTTAGTAAACAACCTCAGAAAGAAAAGCATCATCTTTCTGCTCTCTGCCACCAAGCACTCAAGTCTCAGAACTAACATGGCAGTGACTTTTCAACATACAGCAGCAGTCATGTACTGTTTGCTGTTGTGTGTCCAGCAGCCCACCTTCCACAGTGACAGTGAAGGAGCGTGTGGCGGACCCGTGGCTGTTCAGGGCTGTACACTCGTACTCTCCGTCATCTTCCAGGGCGATGCTTTCGAAGTGAAGCATGCGGTTGTGGCTCTCCAGTCTGCCACTTGTTTCACCCAGCGCACTGTCCTTCTTTTTCCATTCTACCTTTGGAGTGGGTCTGCAGACACAGAGATAAGAATGAAAAGAGGAACGGGAAAGGAGAGCAGAAAGAGAACGATGACAGAGTCGATCGTGGAGGGAAGGGCGATGGTGGGAGATGAATTGATTGAGAGAGATATGGAGGAAATTAGAGTTGAATGAACACAGATGATCATGTTAATGATGTAATATCCTATTTCACCATTTATTGCCATGGAGACTGAACTCTCCGGGGAAGGAGGATAATTAGAGCGAACACAAAATAGCAATGAACCAGAGGCGAGATAAAATTATTTAATTAAAAGGATTAGTATCAAACTTGTGTGTGCGTGTACGTGTGTGCGTGTGTGGGGAACCAGGATTGGTTGCTTACCTGGTGCCAGATACAAACATTAAAGATATGAAATAGCTAATTAAACATCAAACTGCTATCACCACACTCAGTAATGAACATTCAAGCTGAAGATATGAGCACATTTCTGAAATTACTTAACATGAATAACGACTGATTACAGGTCACAGGTAGCATGTAGTGTTCACTTGCTGTTTCTTAGACTTTAATTGATGCTTGGGTGCCACACCTACTGTATTTCACTATTTTGAACTTTCACATACTCACGCATATGCTTTAATTTTATATATCCTACCTTAACACACTCTAACCAGTAGATGCATTCAAATCTGCATCTGAAATCTACATCTAATGTTGTTAAAGCAGTAAAGCCATTAAAGCAGTCTACAGTTAATGTGGGTGATTCTTTCTTTATCTATTTTCTGCAGCTTCTTCATACTGCATGAAACACTTCCCCTTTAGTTCTTTAAATTCCTGCAGCCATCTGAAGGCAGCAGGATACATGTTGATAAATCTGCAGGCTCTGACATGAGAAGTCAGAGTCATTAAGCACGACCGTCAAACAGTGTCTACTTTCATTAAACTACATGCAAATGATACAGGCATAACTCGGTGTTTAAATAGAGACGCTGGATTACCAGAGCAAATGTGGCATTTCATTTTTTTAAATTTATAATTACAGTGCAAATGCTGTTGTGTTGGATCAAGTACGATATGATTCGACCATTTATGAAATAACACTGGATTAACAGCTTTCCTCATCAAGCATTATTTTTATTACTATATTTATTTCTATCATTGCTGTTCTAAATGTTAACCTGTTTAAGCCCCACCTCCATGGCTGCAGATTTACAGTTCTGTGTTTTCACATTGTGCTGTGCCATAAAGACAACAACATGAGGCCATTACCTTATGTGCTGAGCTGTTGGTGTCATGCTTCACCGTGATTGGCTCAGCTTTGTCAGAGGATGAGATGATGTGATTGGCTGAGCGTGTATTTGTTTTTCACCACACCATCTGCACTGTATTCACCTTCACCCAGACCTTTTCTGCACTTTGCGCTTGCGGCACATACATGAACCAAAACAGCAGGTGGAGATGCCCACACAGTCTGTGCGCCCGAGAGCTGCTGCTCTGCACTTGTTGCCGTGCTCATGTGATTAAAATAGTGCTCTATGTCTGTTTTCCAAAATATCAAGCAAGTGTATTATAGTTAATAAAATAATGAAACTAGGTGTGAAAAAATAAATACAAACGAGGCTTGTGAAAATGTATTGTGTGTTTTCAAATCTAACTAAAATAAACTAAAATTTAGACTAAGTATCTTTAGCTTTTGTCTTTGTCAATTAATTTAATAGGCCCTACATAAGCCTAGTATTTCAGGTGGATATGAAATCTATCTTCAAATTTCTTAGCTGTTCCTGACGAAAGCGGCCCAAAGACTAAAACTTATTTATCCTGCTAAAAAATAAACTAAAACTAAGCATTTAAAAAAAACAAAAAACATACAAACTAGTAAAGTCACTTTAAAAATTAATTAAAACTTAACTGATGCTGTGACATATTTCTATTGTTACATTATTGAAAATGAGTGTTATTTCCCGTCACTATGACCTCAACAGGTCACATGTTAAGCTGGATATGAAATGAAGGTGGAGGAGTTAAGATAGGAAGACACAGTGTGTCAGACAGCGCACACACTTTTACACACACAAACACACACTGAGATCCTTACAGGCCCTTGGGGATGCATTCCAGGGTGAGGCTTTGTCCCCTGAGGGCCAGCACAGAGGTGTGGATGTCAGTGGGACGGAAGAAGTGGGGTTTTCTACCACGAACGACATCATTACCTGGAGTGAGAGAGAGTGGGTGAGAGAAAGAGAGAGAGAGCATATGAAATCAATACACTCTAAACAAATGAAATCATTGTGATAGTGCACATGATCTTTTCCCCCCTTGCTACAGAATCTTGTAAAATAGTGAATTTTCTTATGGATTTTAGATCAAATGGAAGGATTAATGGTTTGTTGATTGCAGTACACAGAGAGGTGTTTCTGTTATTTAGCCTAATCTCACTCACAACTTACACTGCACTGTAATTTCTACTGTCCTGTTTTATCCTATTTTATTTTCTATTTCATCTTTTTTAAATTTGTATTTTAATGTCTTTTTTTATTTCCCTATAATGCTTTTATGTTTTACGTAAAGCACTTTGATTTGCCTCGTTGCTGATATACAAATAAACTTGCCTTGTCTTCCTATTAAACCAGCACCTGAGTATGACCTCATTAGGCAGAACTGGGGAATTGTGTGATGATGTCATCAGGGTTATCTCGACTTACAGTTCTTAACAGAAAACCTACGTTTCACAGTGGAGGTGGTTTTTTTTTACAGAAGTGGGCTTTTAGTAAGGGTTGGTGGTTAGGGGTTGCATTATGGGAAATGCAAGTATGAAAGTGTGTGTATTTGTGTGCACTCACTGGGCGTGACAATGAGTCTGACCGCAGTCTCAGGGAGAATAGTCCTGGCTGCTGTGTACTGGGCATGGCAGATGTAGTCGTCTCTGCTGTCAGTCACTAGAAGATTAGAAAAGTACAAGTTCCCATCCAGGCCGACCATCACTCTGTCACTCTGCTTGATGTGCACCATCCCTGAGGTGAACGAGACACAACCAGGAAAGTTAAGGTACAACTGTAGGCGGGAGGGGGGAAAGAAATTGTAAAAGTTGTTGCAACTGGAAGACTCTGTCATGTAATATATAGTGACTGTGAGCATTGTGGTGCAAAAACACTCTTAGTATCCTAAATGTGCACCAGTGAAACAAAAGCTTTGCTTATGTTTGTGTTTATGGCATCAAGTTGGAGGAACTTAGTGCACTGCTGTATTGACTTTCTCATTCAAGTTAAACAAAACTGACAACTCGAAAGGCACTACTTCATTAGACAGGTAGAGAGAGAGAGAGAAAGAGAGAAGGTAGGACAAGAAAAGGAAAATATAAAGAGCCCAGAAAAATCAGCTGACAGTACTGCATTCATTAGTTTGAGTGGAAATGCTCTGCAATGCAGCGTAGCGATGCAAATCCCTCCAACACGGCCCTCAGCTGGAATGACAGATGCGGAGTAACTCCCACAAAGCTGCTCAGATTTTAGAGACTTACAGAGACAGACAAGCAGTAAAACAGGAAGACTGGACAGCCAATATACACAAAGTGTCCGCCTGTCTGTCACACGGAATGGCAGCTAATACACTGGACAGAAAACATGAAGCCAAAATGAAAAACAGACTCACTCTTGTCCATCCAGTGGATGAGTGGAGGAGTCGAGCTTTCTGGAGGGTTGCAGGACAGGATGATGCTGTCTCCCTCTGAAGCTCTTTTATGTATTTTTTGTTGTTTTAGAAGAACTGGTTGAGCTGAAACACAAAGAAACAGATTATTAGTTAAGAACTTTATATACTTCAACATACATCATCAACATGTTTCTGATGAGATGTTATACTGTCCCACTCTTCCTGTTGATTCAGTAAAGAAAGACAGAAAAGTCTGGATTACATTCTGCTCTTTAAATAACAGTGCTATCTATTATCTCTCTGTCACATTTGCAGTATTTTCTTTTGTTCAGGAGCTAAATAATGCAACAAGATGCTGCAGCAAGCTTGCAGTCAGTCAGTGTTCCTGTCCTCACAGTTTTTTGTTTCAATTTTAGCAGAGGTTGTTACCATTAAACTGACTTTACCAACAATGGCAAGATTTCTCATAATCAAAAGGGGAATGAAATGAGAGATGCATAGAAAACACAGCTTATTTTACATCGTTATGTGACTGTTCACCCTTTGTTATTTCACATCCTGATGGTTATTGTGCTTTAAAGCAGATTTGTTGATATGGAAAACTAGCATACAGTTTCATATTTACAAATCCAGCAGACTCTCTTTTAGATCTGATTTGGTCTCTACCAGCTCCTGAGAGAAATATCTGGCTCTTTATCTTCTAAATGCTTCACTATGTTCACCAACTTTCTGTCTGCTGTTTTCATAGCAAACATTTGGTTTATTAGAGATTTTTTGCTGTAAGCAGCTGCCTGCTCCGGCTGGATAACTAAAATATAATTTTCCATCGGTAATATAAAGATCAGTTCAGCTGTAAAGTAATCTGTCTAAATATATTATGCGTTCACAAGTGGGAAGCCAGTGAGGGATCTTCTGCACTACAAACCTCTGGAAAAATACATTTTTAGTACACGGTGATTGTAAATGTTTCCAGCAACAGCAATGGCAGTTCGCAAAATAGCACATAACCACATCACAAAATTTCCTGCTTGTGCATACATTTCAAACAATTTAGCAATAAACAAACTATGATTGAAATTGCTTTTTATGCTTTCTGTCCTAATGGTAGTATAACAAAAAATTTATGCTGATACTATTTAAAATACTGTACTATAAATACAACAAAACTATAATCACATTTAGTTTCCTTCCTAATACTTTATGATGAATAAAAAGTTTTGTGTCCAAAAAATAGGTTGTATGTCAATGCCTCCCAAAACGACACAGATGAGTATTTCCTGTACCAGTCCAGCAACAGGTGACCGGACCGTAACTACATTATATGAGTCATGTTAACCTCCCACGGTTAATGTTGAAATGGTTGCAGTTTGGTTAGGTTTAGGAAAACATTGTGGTTTGGGTTAAAGTAAGTATACTGCATAAGTCAGGTGACACAAATCTCATGACTTAAGTCACTTAAATCACGTGACTTCACTCACGGGACGAAAGTCAGTAATGCTCTTTAACTTAAAACTCATTTAGGCCTACTCGGCTTCACATGAGACTCAAACGCCTTCTCCTGTGTGAAAGCCCTGGCTCTGACCCATCTCGGCATTTATAATACATCACCTGACTTCGCCTTAGCTCTGTCAAAAAGCCACTAGTGGTCACAGGCCCATTAAAAGTAAATATGCAGTAAATTAACATCTTTCAACAAACAACCTATATTGTTTTACTGGGGAGGACAGGCTGTTTTAGGACAATATTGTGATTAACAAAATAGATGTCAAAAACATGGAGATGGAGAGATGAAGCTATTTTCAGCCCTGAATCCTGAGTAGTGCAAACAGCTTCCTTCCCATTTTGTCTACAGCCCCAACAACCTCCACCATTAAAGAGGTAGCCAGTATAATGCCTGAGAGGTTAAATCCAGGGCAAAGGAAGTCTGGTAAAGAGTCTGTTTTTTTTCTGTGAGCGCACAGTGAAACTAAAGGAGACTCAGATGGGCATATCAACATTTTTTAACGAAGTATTCCCGCTGGACGTTATGCCGCTGTAAATGCAGTCGATACGTCCCATCTTTTTTTTTTTTATGCTCAGGTTAGGTGACACAATAATTTCCCAGCACCATCTCCTGCTCAATAACCTCATGCACCCTCCCGGCCGAGTGACGTCACTGCTCTGTCTCCAGGAAATGGTTGCCACAGTAACAAGAGATGAGAGAGCAGAACAGGTGGCCCGAGTCAACCTCACTGAGTCATTCAAATGTGTGTGTGTTTGTGTGTGGAGGATAGATAGACAGAGAGGGATTTGTGCCTTACTGTACATCATACATCACATTTCATTCATGTAACTGTGAACTGTCTATGAATCAGCACGAGTGAAGATCACTTTAGATATACAGTACTCTGTGTGTTTGTGTGTATACAGTATGTGTGTGTGTGTGTGTGTGCGAGAGACTCACGCTCCACTATGACCTGTATGGTTTGTGTCATGGCGGTCCCCAGGATGTTGGAGGCGTAGCAGCGGTAGTAGCCTTCATACGTTTCGAGGGGCTCATCGTCTTCGGCTCGCAACGTCCCGGATTCTTTACGCTCCACCCCGAACGGCTCCCCGTCCTTCACCCAGCGGAAACTACAGAGAAAAAGGGGACGATACCTTAGTTTTCATGGCAAAAAAAACAAAGCAATACATGTGTAGACTTGGTGACGTGTGGCACTGAAAAAGGAAGCACTTAATATTCTATTTTTCTTAGCGTCAACAAACTCCATGAAAAAGACCACAACCGACAATGTGTTAGTCTGTCTCTCAGTACTTTCTGACTTCCTGTCTATGGCTCTCAGATCCAAGCTCATTGGTTCCTGCAGAAGACCTAAATATTAACAACAACTCACAAATATATTGTTTTGTAAAACAAATTGGAGGAAATGAGACTGTGGGCCTCCCCTCAGAAAAAGCTTGGTATAAGCTGCCCCTCCCTTAGTTTACTTATATGATCATATAGACAGACATAATCAAGCCAGGACAACCTATTATTGATGTTGACCACGCAGACAACACCAAATACATAATGAAGGTCTGTCTTATAGCATTTATCAAAATCTGGGAATGTGGGAAAAACTGTAAAATACCCCAAAAGTACGATATCTATTTAACCAAATCACTCACATTTAGGCTATTGTACATCTCCTTTTGATAATTAATGTAAGATTTTTTCACACGAAACAGTTTGGAGACCCCTAAACTAATAAGCTTAAATTTGGGAAAGAGAAAAGCAGGGCATGAGGTGAGAGGATAGAGGAGAAGAGAGTGAGCAGGGAGGAGTGGGAGAGAAGGAGGGAGGGAGGGGAAATACAAAGGAAAAATGGAGAGATGATTTGGTTATTGCTGTGATTTTATTAGAAGAACATTTATCGCCATGCCAACAGAAAGACCGGAGGGAGGAAGTGGACAAACAGTTTTTTCCATTATATTTATCAACTCTGTTTTATATATATTATACACCCAGAAACGCACACACACACACACACACAACACACACACACACACGGTAAATGACACACAGGTCTAGCTGCTGTACGTACATGGGTCTCGGGTTACCAGTGGCCTCACAGGGCAGATTGATGTCCTCTCGAGAAAAGGCTGTGGAGGATATCGGCATCTCCGTCAGCACCGGAGGCTCTGACACTGAACACAACACACACACACACACACACACACACACACACACACACACACACACACAGTAATGAAATACTTGTTGGATGTACAGATATATGTGCAGTAATTAATACAGAGTTCAGGCAAGCAAATACAGGAGTACATCTCATCCATGATCTACAGGGGTGATGTGCCACCACAGCCCTGTCAGGTGAGCTCAAGTACTCCTTCATCAGCACCACCTGTCATGTTCCAAATATTAAACACTATTAGTTTGCATTTATATTAATACTATTGGAGTGACAGAAGCATAGTGTTACAACCATTTATCAAACACTTTTAGTGAACTAATTAAACTGTTTATGCATTATTGTTGAATTTATTTCAACCATTCAATGATATATTTAGCTAAACCGTTTATCCTTATCATCCAGGTCACCTGTTTATTCATTATTTTTAGCTAATGCTTAAAAATTTTAACCTTCAAACCTTTTTGGAACTTCTTAACCATTTAAATTTTCACCTTTTAATTTTAGAAAGTATTATGACAATTTGTCCGTTACGCTTAGCTCACTGTTTAGTTTCAGTAACTTTTGTGCATCCATTATTTTTAACTAGCTAGTTAAGAATTAACTGAGACTAGGCTACCTGAAGTAACCAGCTGTAAGTCTGAGCTTGATTTGTCATGACTAGTTTTCTCCATCTCTTGAACTTTGCTGGGTTTATTAGACGGTTGTAAGGGAGGCTAAAAAATGCATAGCAAATGTTTAATTTCATAATAACAAGTTGTTCAAAGTGTATAAAAACTGTTGCAGCTAGCTTGCAGTCTGCAGCTTGTTAAAGCAATAACTCAACACTGTGGGAAAGTTATCATTTTCTGATTCACTTCTTGCCAAGATTTAGATGAGAAGATGATACCACTCTCACGTCTGCCTGCCTTCCATTCAATTGAAGCCAGGGGCCAGCAGTTTAGCTTGACCACATGACCTCCTGAAAAAGCAGAACTTTTTGTTTTAACTTATCGATTCGTGTACAGATTAAACAATAATTAAGACTTGTTACGTTATGAGCTTTAGAGATCCTGGTAGGAGTTAAGGAGCTAAATGATTCCCCCGTTCCCAGTCTTTATGCTAAGCTAAGCTAACTGGTCTAGCCCTAGCTTCATATTTAGTATACAGATATTAGAAAGGTATTAATCTTCTCATCTAATTCTCTGCAAGAAAGCACATACGTATATTTCCCAAAATGTCAAATTCTTCCTTAATTTGTGGGTTAAATGAATATTCAAACCCATCATGAAATTTTAAATGGAAAAACAAAAAAATGCACGAGATCAGCACTTAAATAAGATCCTTTTTAATTTTGGAGAAGTAGGCATTTTGGAGAAATGTCATTATTTCATTTTGACATCAGTGACTTATTTTTAACTTGGATGGTCTACCTGTCTGTGTGGGCAGAGACAACCTCTGCCGTGAGTGTCTAAACTTTGAGACGCTGCAGCTATTTTCTGCAAAAGTTTCCCATCTGACACATAAAATCAAGAAATGTGTTGGTGTACCGGTCTTCACTGTCTGCTCTGTGTGACTTCAGGGCAGCAGGGGCGGATGATGGAGGACAAACAGTCAGCGATAACAGCAGAAACAATAGGACAAAGTGACACGAGCGGTCGAGAGCCATCGCACACTTCTTCATTGTCACAACAAGGAAAGTCACTTACTGTTTTGCCCTTTATCTGTTTGTCCGCACGAAAGCAAGGAAAAGAAAGCAGAAAGGAAATTTTAGACAAAGGCAAATGTTTTAAATGCTGTAGACGCACACACAGATATGAGTTAAAGATGCTGATGTTGATGAGGATTTTAAACAGAGATTGATCAGAGCTGGAGCATATTTAGTCACGACTTGATTATAAACAACGCTGACATTATAATGACTCGGTTTCCTGTCTCAGACATGCTGGCGTCCCTGATCAATTTACTCTTTCCAGTCTGTGTCTCCTTCCTACCCTTCCCTCCCTCTATCTTTCTCCTCTTTACTCTGTCTTCACCTTCCTTGTTCCCTCTCTTCAGCGCTCCCAGTCTT
>NW_024040366.1:0-7629 GCF_014851395.1 Micropterus salmoides | reverse complement strand
ATAATGAATAATGTTTTCATTTAGTCGATTATCCAATGTCTAATTTATTTATAGTTATTCTAAAGATACATTTTTATTACTTGATTCGACTTGTCTCATAATAATAATCAGTATTTTAAACCTGTAGTGCATTGGAATAATGATAATAGTAGCATATCTTAAAATTAGTCTAATTTACATGTCACTGCTGTGTTATGATGTTAGTAATAACAATAGTAATAACAGACCCTATTTGTCAGATGCCGAAAAAAAAAAATACTGGACCTCAAATTAAAAGGATTGGTGTGACACAGATTAATTTAAACGCTCTTTCACTGAACTGGAAAGTATTTGACCTAAAACTTAAAATGGTTCTGACGTGGATTTATATCATTACCGGAGTAATATGCAGGAAGATAATGTTTTTGCAGACTGTACAGACAGTCACATACTGTAATGTAGTTTAAGTCCTTTTCTCGCTCTGATGCGGCCATTAAGGTAAACAGAAAACAGAAAATGGTTGAAAATTAGATGGATGCATGGTGGAACATTGGACAGCAGCGGTGGAGAAATTACTTTTAATATTGGAGCGATGAAGAAACATTTATAGAAATCAATTTTAAGTAACTACCACTAACAGAGACGCGTTCCTTATGCTGATAATCTTAATATACCATCCTTGTGTGGGGATGGCTCTTGACAAATCTCTCTAGGATCCTTTCGCGTCACGTGCACTGCACTTGCTGCAGTGAAGCCTTTTCCCATTTGCAGAGCAATGAAATTGGCTTTGTATTTTCATTGTCTTCTGATGTATTTGACAACCTGAATAGCTGACCTGCTAACGCTGCCAGATGAAAACTCAATGCATCACCAAAGTCAGCAGGACTCCTACTCTGGGCAGCGTGAATATCTGCACTAAAATCGAATGGAAATCCACCTAATATTTGTTGAGATGTTTTAGTTTGGACCATACTGGTGGATTAATAGAGTGATGTCATTAGCATGGCTGTAAAGAACAGACTATTTTCAGAATCAGCTTTATTTGCCAGGTATGTGTACACATACGAGGAATTTGACTCAGAATTGTACATTGCTCACGCTGTGCTTACTTATACAATAATACATTACCACAATAATAAAATCAAACAGGCTACAGTATAGAGAACACAAATATACACACTATAAACAAAAAAAGACAGATTGAGACAAAGTGCAAAGGATGCAGGAATAAATAAGTATTATGTGCAGGTGTTATTTACTTGAGGTAGGTGTATTGGTATACAGTATATACAATATGACAATATGAACAGTATGAACAACTCTGAAATAGAGAATGATGAATAATAATAAGTGGTAACCAGTAAACAAGTGGCTGATTAGAGGCAGAGTTACTGGGTTATTGCACAAGAATTGTTCCTGACACTGTGAGTCAGAAATCAGCTGTTCATCAGAGTGATGGCTTGTGGGAAGAAACTGTTCCTGAGTCTGTTGGTTTTGGCGTACAGTGCTCTGTAGTGCCTACCAGAGGGGAGGAGCTGGAACAGGTTGTGTCTGGGGTGAGATGGATCTGCAGTGATGTTTCCTGCCCATTTCTTGACTCTGGAAATGTATAAGTCCTGAATGGAGGGCAGGTTGGCACCGATGATCTTTTCTGCAGTCCTGACTGTCCGTTGTAGTCTGCTCCTGTCCTTTTTGGTGGCAGATCCAAACTAGACAGTGATGGACGTGCAGAGGACAGACTGGATGATGGATGTGTAAAGTGGATCAGCAGCTCCTTAGACAGGTTGAGCTTCCTGAGCTGATGCAGGAAGTCCATCCTCTGCTGGACCTTCTTGATGATGGTGTTTGTGTTGGGCTCCCGCCTCAGGTCCTGGGATATAGCGGATCCCAGAAACCTGAAGGTTTCCACAGCAGACAGGGCTGTTGTATGATGATGGAGCAGAGCTCCTCCTGAAGTCCACGATCATCTCCACAGTTTTGAGCGTGTTAAGCTCCAGGTTGTTCTGGCCGCACCAGAGAGCCAGCTGATCAACCCCCCGTCTGTAGGCCGACTCGTCACCGTCCCGGATGAGGCCGATGACCATTGTGTTGTCACCAAACTTCAAGAGTTTGACAGATGGGTCTCTTGAGGTGCAGTCGTTGGTGTAGAGGGAGAAGAGCAGGGGGGAGAGCACATACCCCTGGGGGGCGCCAGTACTGGATGATGTTCCCCAGCCTCACCTGCTGACTCCTGTCAGTCAGGAATTTTGTGATCCACTGACAGGTGGGGGCTGGCACAGTGAGCTGGGTGACTTTGGTGCTGAGGATGTCTGGGAACACCGAGCTGAAGTCCACAAACAGGATCGTTGCATAAGTCCCTGGAGAGTCGAGTAGTTGCAGGACGTAAGGGTGACTGTTTGAAGATGGTGTTTAAGCGGGGGAGAGGTGTGACTGTGGGCTTCTCAAACCTACAAACCATTCAGCTCATCAGCCAGTCGTTGAGTACCAGCAGTGTTGGGGGATGGTCTCTTTAGTTTTTAAAATGTTGGCAGGCCTCTCCACACTGACGCAGGGTCGTTGGCTGCAAAGCTGTTATTTAGCTTTTCAGCATAGCACCTCTTTGCAGCTTTGACCTCTTTAGTCATTATGTCCTGGCCTGGTAGTACAGGACTGTTCCCACTTCTGAAGGCTGCCTGAGTTTCGCTGTGAACCAAGGTTTTTGGTTGTTGTATGTGAGGAAGGTTTTAGTCGGCACACATGTCCTACAAAACTGATGTAGGATGTCACAGTGTCGGTTAGTTCGTCCAGGTCAGTGGCTGCAGCCTCAAAAACACTCCAGTCAGTGCAGTCAATGCAGGCCTGTAACTCCAGCTTTGACTCATTGGTCCATCTTTTCAGGTTTAGCAGATTTATGTCGCTGCCTGTAAGTCAGGATAAGAGGAACCAGACAGTGATCAGAGAGTCTTAAGGCTGCACAGAGCGATATGTGTCCTTTAATGTAGTGTAGCAGTGGTCCAGAGTGTTAGTGTCCCTGGTAGGACACTTAATATTTTGTTTCAGGTTTGGACACGACAGAAGAAGAAAATAGGATGTGGTTCTACTTTCTAGCCAAAAGCAACAACACAACAAGTTAAAGCAGCTGACCTTCACACGTGTCGTGGCAAAAGAGTTTATGCCTGTTTTCATTGGCTACACTTGGCCTTTATCTCAAAGACTGACCACACTGTGGTTTTACAATTCCACATAGTTGGGGTAAAAAAGGTAAAAAGAGGAGAAGAAGAAAACCACAGGCTGATGTAAACAATGCAAGTTCCCAAACATTTGTATAAAGAGGTCTACTAATGATTTATAAGATGAGTAATCTAGTCACCGTGTTTATCAGGCCTTAAAGATGCTCACAAAATATAAAGCAGAGATGCAGTTAAGCCGTGCAGTGAAAACTAACCCAGAAATGTGAGAAAAGCAGGGGATTCATTTTGCTGTGAAGTTCGTGAGGTTCTTCAGTTCCTCAGTTTTCTGGTGTTTGAGGATGTTTTCTTCTTGTGTGATCCGACTGAGCCACATGAAGGCTGCAGCTTGTGCAGACCCTGAAGATGACACAAACCAACACACTGTGCTGAGCGCTCACAGGGCCACAGGCCGCGAGGGTGGCCTGGGATTCATTTAGCAAAGAACCAATAAAAACACAAAGTCTTCAGAGACGTCTCTGCCGTGCTCCTTTGGTTCAGGAGGTCTTTTTTATTTTTTTGCCCTTGTTTTTGTCTAATTGCACACAGAAGTCTGGTGGAAGGTCAGAACACATCGAAGTGAAGCTCAGGTGATTTCAGAGAGGAACCAAGATTCTGATCCCAAGTTGTAATTCCTGATTCCTTATTGTGTTTTTACCGTTGCATGGTTCTTCTCAGGTTGAGGTGGAGACAAAAGAGTAATCAGTCAAGAGGGAAAAGATCAATGACGTCACAGTGTAGCACAATCACATCACAAAGTCTGTTTAGTGGTTGTTCATGAGTTTCAATCAGATCACGCGATCTTCCTCAGGAGATGGAGTTTACCCCGCTCTCATGGAAGTGTAGATGTTCAAAATGAGCAGTGGAGCAGCTTCAGTTTTCTAACCACCAATTCTCACTGTCTCGTCTCTGTCTGTCCAGACGGCCACCGACAGCTCGTCCAACTCGTCCCAGAAGAGAGAGCCAACAATGCACACACTGGCCCCGCCCAACTTCTGCGAGACCCGTCGACACCACTGCATCCTGGGACATTTCTACGAACAGCACCGGCCCTCGGATCACTACTTTCTGGAGCAGGTGAGTAGAGTCACGTACACACAAACACCTATAAACGCATGAAACAAAACCGACAGTATAAACTCACAGAATCATATGCCTAAGAAGACAAATAGGAGGAAACTGAATTAACAAGGAGGCATTACAAATTCCAGTTGTATTTGCCTCCAAAACCTTCACAAAACTTTTAAATGCTCTAACTGGGATCAGCCTGTCTAGCTAGAAAACTGTCTGCAAGTGGGTCCAGGTTACAGGGGCTGAGAACAGAAACGCCTGTTTGCTCATTTCAGAGATTCAAAGGGCTTGACTTACTTTCAGTGAACCGCAGTTTTTAAAATTACTAAAAGAACTCTCTAAATTTGCTTCATTGCAGATAGTGATGAGCTGGTGAAGTTTCACTTCATTCCTCCATTTTAGAGAAGATAAGAGCAAATAAAACCATGTGTTTTGTTTATCAATGCACATTAGAGTAAGGAATAAATCGACGTCAAGATCAGCATTGATATCCTCACAAAAAGTTTAGATTTTGACACCTTTATTTGTTGGTTTTATTTAATGTCTTCTGTAGTTAAGTGTGCAAAATAGGATGGGAGAATTTTAAGTAGGTGTGATTCAGGTTAAAATAACTCTCACTTTAGTTCTAAAAGGTTTGGATTACTTGGTGAGAACTGTAGAGGAAAAATATGTTTTTAACCTGAGCCTTGAAACAAGTTGCTGTCAGTCTGTAATGAGATGATCGCTTATTTAAATCAAAAGTGACGAATCCCAGCGTGATTTGGTTACAACTATATTCCAATCCAATCCACTTTATTTATACAGCACATATTAAAAAACAACAAGTTTATTAAAGTGCTGCGCAAACAACAAAATAAACAAAAACACATAAAACCTAGACAATACACAACCAGAACACTATACTACTACACTAAAAACAAAGACCACACAGCTCCAATGCTGGATTAAAAGCCAAGGAATAAAAGATTGTTTTATATATATATATATATATAAAAGAGATTTAGTAGACATAGTACTTATCAGATAAGACGCACAGATCTCTCAACCAGGTAGCCTGTATGACCCATAATGCCTCTGGTTTTTGGTTAGGTTCATTTGACTTAAAGGCACCCTGTGGAGTTTTCTTTTGCAAACGCTGATTTGTATTTTATATCCATGTTTACTTGTCACAGTCTTTTTCTTCCGTTACCACCCGTAGCATGTAGATCAGTGGAGTGGTGTGAAACCACTGGCGGGTCTGTGCATCAAACCACCTCACATGTTGATAAATAAAACAGGGATCCCCTGAGAGAAAAGCAGCTGTGTATAGCTACGACAAGTCAAAACGAACTCCATAAGGAACCTTTTCATTTACAAAAAGCTAAGGGACTGGTGTAGAAATGGGCATGTTTATCCCTAACATTATTTTAAATGCTGCACATCTAGATGTGGGTTTGTAGAGATTTATTTGCAGCACATACCCCGATTTTAACCAACTAACCAAGGCAGAAGGCCGCCCACCCTGAGTCCAGATTCAGCTCAAGATTTCTACTTCTTTTCTAACTTCTTTAAAAGGGAGATTTTCCTTTGCCTACTCATTGTGGGAATAATCAGTCTTTCTAAATAATATTACAATGATTACAATGAGATAACTTCTGTTATCACTTTGCTCTATATAAATAACATTTAATTGAATAACCTTCGGACAGGTAAACATGGAACTGCTGCTGCCAGCTGTGCTCCTCGTTTTGTGCTGACCTCATGCTGGAGAACTAACTTTTGAAACACTCCTCTGTGTCTCTACAGGCGGTGCACATGTTCCCTCGTCACGTCAGCTTCCAGGTGGAGGAGGAAGAGATCGTACGCATCAACCCCCGCGAGCGTACCTGGTTCACCGGCTACGAGGACTACCGCCACGCCAACTCCACGCGTGACAAACTCTCCCAGCCCGACAACCTAGACGCCTATGTTCACTTCGCCAAGAGCGAGCCGCCCAAACATGACTACACCTACCCGTACCCGCTGAGCTGCGACATGCAGCGAGGCTGCGATGGCAAACCCGGCTGCCTGGAGCTGGGCAGCGGCCACAGAGCCGTGGTGACGGTGCAGCCGCTAGCTCTACAGCCCAAAGGCAAGAGGCGAAAGGAGGACGGTGAGCGCTCGCGCTGTGTTTACTGTCAGGACATGTTCAACCATGAGGACAATTGGCGGGGCCGCTGCCAGGAAGCACCTGACCCCATTCAGACCTGCATCAGGCGGGTCAGCTTCATGTGGTGCGCAGACAGCCTGCTGTATCACTGCATGTCGGACCCGGAGGGAGATTACTCGGACCCGTGCTCCTGTGACACAAGCGACGAGCGCTTCTGCCTGCGCTGGGCGGCGCTGGTGGGTCTGTCGCTGTTGGCGCCCTGCATGTGCTGCTACGCCCCCCTCAGGGCGTGCTACCATTGCGGCGTAGCCTGCCACTGCTGCGGTGGGAAACACAAAGCTGTGGGCTGAGTCGTCACAGGCCTCGCCCTCCTCACAGAGACAGCAAGGACTCATGGGAGCAGGCGGGAAACAGAGGCTGCTGTGATTTTTACATTGTTGTTGTTCTCGTCTCTGATTTCCAGAAAGAGCAAAAGAAGAACTTTGTCTCAACAGATGGAAAAAAAGTTTCCTGATGTTTTCTGTTTGTCTTTTATGACATTGGGGATCAAAAGGCTTCCAATTCTCACAAAGACGTAAAAAAATTCATATATATATATATATATATATATATATATATATATATATATATATATATATAAGGTACTTTATATTTTACACTCATGTGTTTTAAAGGCTTGAATATATGATAAGCGTTGTGTGAGGTCAGTATGAATGTTTGTAGAGGGAACTGTAGTTCACTGACACAGTGCAAAACATTTTCACCTAACAAAACATTTTAGGGTGCTCATAATAATCATTTCAAAAAACAAATCAAGTGTCGGGAGATAATTTCACCTTAAGGGGTTAGTTTAATATAAAAAAAAAAAGGTATTCACAAAGAAATTTAGATAATTGATGGAGATCAATCATGACAGCAGTATTGATCTTAAATTAAATTAAATCCTCAGTAACAAAGCATTTGTTCTAACTTAAACTTCTACACACAGTCACTCCTGCTGTTAAGATGAATGTTTTTCACTGTGTCGGCAGCTGTGGTTCCCTGATGTTCAACTGAGGCACTTAACTGGTCTGAAAGCTGCTCTGCTTACCTCCCAGCAAACTGAACAGATACACTAGTTTGGCTGACCAATAAGATGGCAGTTCCCAGTCCTCAATAGTCCAGAAACACACATCTGACAATTTGCCAGAAGGTAACATTTGCAAAACTGTACCTCAGCCTGTTAATAATCAAGTCTAAAGTTTT
>NW_024040365.1:0-8319 GCF_014851395.1 Micropterus salmoides | reverse complement strand
CTATTCTCTCCTGATCCCACCACATCCACCCACCCACGCACACCCACCAACCCAGAGGCTCGTCTGGCGGAACCTTGTTCTTCACAGCTGCTGCCAATCCACTGAGAGCCGAGACTCCCAGCAGCTTCAGCAGCCACGCACATCACACCTAATCCCTGCTGGCAGGTAGAAGAAGTTACCCTGTGCTTTGATTTTGGCTCTTCACATAATAACCTCATCCTCTTGATCTTCAAGGTGTGGGGTCAGACCCGACGGCTGCTTTCCAGCTCGAGAGGATCGGCCGGAAAAAGGAGCAAACATTTTAGATCTGGAGTTTTTTTTTTAGATTAATTGTTGAGCAAGATTGACAGCTCAAAGCACAGCAAACTTTAGAAGCACATGACAACACGGAAAGAGACAAAAACAAGCAAACGAAGAAACAGTTTCAACAACAAACAAAAAAAGCTGCAAAGTGAGAAAACACAACTAAATACAGAAACACTGCAAGATGCACACACAACTGAGCTGAGTTAAAAAAAAATTCAGACAGTATTGCAGATATTTGCTGTTAACCTAGCGTCAGCCTCTTGCTGATTACTAGCTTACCAATTCAAAGAATGGTACATGATATCTCAATCATGTAATCAGAGTGTTAAAACTTCAAAACAGCAGTAGCTCATTTCCATGATGTGAACGAAATGGTTTTAGAACTTGTTTCCTTCACTTTCTGTGCCACCTTTCTTCTGTATTTGCAGCGTTTTGACAAATGGAAGTTTTCCTCATTTGCTTTTGTTTTATCTTGCATTGCATTGAGCTCTCAGGGCCACCGTACAAAGATGTTAAAAATGATACTTTAGTGAAAGTCTTCCTGGATGCACTTTCAAATCAGCGTCTGACATCACGTCTCTATGCCCTTTATCCAAAAAGCCACAACTCTATCTCCAAGTTACACCACTCCCAGGTGGGAGATCGCATTTCTCCATTTCCACTCAAGTCAGAGAGTCTCTCTCTCTCTCATCCCGTTCTCCCCCCACCCCCCCAACCCCCGACCCTGAGATAACAGGAAGGAAGGTTTAAATTAAAAGGAGATTTGATGCTTATCACATTATTCAATCAGTCGGTGAAAATGTCAATTTGCATTGCATGTAAGTGTATGCATATGTGTGCAGCCAGTCTCTCTCTCTCTCCCATCCCTTTCCGTCTTTCCCCCATCACCATGGTAACCCCCTGACTCCAGCAGCACACAGCAATATTTCTCTCCCCATCCCCCATGCTGCCCCTCCTTCTTTTCTCCCATCCCCCACTCCGTCCCTCCACACCTCTCCCTTTCTCCAGTGCCACTCCCTGCATCTCCTCGATTCACCTCTTCCTCTCTCTCTCTCGAATCACACACACACACACACACACATAAATGCACATACACACAATTTCTCTTGCTATTGTCTCCTCAGATTGACTCGACTGGTCTGCAGTGTGTCAAAGCACCCGTCTGGTTTTGGGAAAACATTATTTAATTTTTTTACTTTTTGTGCAGTTTCTTAAAGCGAAGCGACACAAACACATCAATATCCCGCAGATACAAGGAGACAGATGGTCAGCTTGGGGAGAAGTTATGGTATCAGGGACTAACTGCAGGTTTGAGAAAACAAGATAAATAAAACAAAAACAGAAACAGAAGGAGGGGAAATTATAGAGCGCATTTAATTAAGACTAAGAAATTTGTGGTTTTGCCCAAGAAAGGTTCTGCAGATACTCTACACTGTTATTATAACAGCAATTATTTTTTCTGAATTCATTAGTATAGTGCCACCCAAACAGCTGATTAGTTAACTAAGATAGATTTAAGTAAGTAAAATCATCTTCTTCATGTTTTTAAGAGTTAGAAATTGAGAAACAATGCATTCATTTTTGGCATCTTGATGTCTTGGTGCAAAATGATACACTGAATGTCATGAACCCAACCTTTATGCAAATATTTCACTGTTGAATGACACTGGACACTGGTCACTGGTGATTCAGTTCAACTATATTAGACAAATATTTCATATTCACAAATATATCTGTAGTTTGGTTTCTCAATTAATTGAGCAGTTGTTTGTCTAAAATAATGTAACTTCTTCATCTGTCTTGTTTTGTCTTATTAAAAGTGCAAAACCCAAAGATATTTCATTTACTATCATAGAAACCAACGAAAAGCAACAATTTCTCAAATTTGAGAAGCTGGAACCAGAGAATGTTTGATATTTTCTTTTATGAATAACCACTCACGCCTAATGACAATTTAGGGTTACCAATCAACCTAGTCCTCCACCTCCACATGTCTTTGGATGGTGGGAGGAAGCGGAGCGAACCCACGCAGAACATGCAAACTCAACATAGAACGGCCGGGGAAACCTGGGTTTGAACCCACAACCTTCTTACTGTGAGGTGACAGTGCTAACCACTGACCAACTAATCAATTCATCTCTGCTGAATGAGCAAGATTTGCAAGACAAAACCCAGTTATTATTGCACATGGGACAGCATTGGGGTATTTCACAAAGATATGGATTAAAATTAGCTCCTGATCAAATTAATTAATAGAGTCCAGGTCTGTGAAAACACTCTGGTGGGTTGAGTCAGATGTATGTCATATTTCAGTCATCTGCTGCTCACTGTACAGATAATGTGCCCCATGTGGTTATTTGTCATCGGAGTGACTTATGATATTGTTGTTCAGATATTTGGCTGATAAAGTGCCCTCTGTGTTTGTCGTCACTTCATGAATGGACTCTTGTTATGACTCAACCACAGTGGCCAGAAAAACAGTCAGAAGTCATATTTGCAGGAGGAAGTGTATGTGTGTGTGTGTGTGTGTGTGTGTGTGTGTTTGCACATGTGTGTGCACTGTACATGTTAAAGCCACTGAAGTTAGATTAGCTGTTTCTGAGGAGATTAAAACCCCAAACACAGAGGGGTTGTTAAGACCCTCCTACAGTCTCTAATCCGAACTAATGGATGCACCCCCAAACACACACCACACACACACACACACAAACACAAACTCAACACGCAAAAAGGAACACACACTGGAAAAGAAGGGTTGAAGGAAGGAGAAGACGTGCGGAAGAAGAGCAAGAAGAAGAAGAAGGGGGGAAATAGAGTAAGGGGCATTCCTCCCATTTCTCAACACAAAAGCCTCTTTCTGTGGAAGAGAAATGGAAAAAGCAAGGGGAAAAGAAAGAGAAAGAAAGAGAGGAAAGATGAGGGAGAAAGAGAGGGGAGGGAGCGGGGGCGTGAGAGAGATGGATGAAGATGGATGGGAACAAGCACAATGAGGAACATAGAGGAAGCCAGAATCAGAGATTGAGAGGAACAGAGAAAGAGCAAAAGTCAGACTAATCTCATTTTCTTGGCCCAGACTTCCCTCTGACCCGCAGTCCTGCAGTTCAAACCTTTTAGTCTGGCTCCAAACTGCCTCCTCAACCTTTCTCCTGGGACTTTATTGACTTGATAGACTTGCCAGGACAACAGAAATTCATGTTGTCCTTTCGCTCCGCACACTATCGTACAAATCTGGATGCTACCAGGAAGGCAGACAGTCTGTCTGTTTGCAGTTTACCAGGTACAGTATGATGCTTAAACAGTCAGGCAGAAAACAAAGGCCAGACTGGGGCCCTATTTTTAGATGTTTTGGGGTTGTAATGACTAGTAAGTACTCGTGAAACTGACGTCCACAAAAGTGCTTCAGACTGTTATAAAGGTTTCTGACAACATCAAGGAAAGGATCCATTCGAGGGACTCCCGGTAACACCCTTTGTTTTTAACAGGAAACTGAAGTCTCGCTCAAGGACAATTCTCACTCTGAAATCTCGTGAGACGCGAAGTCTCGTAAGACGCGGCATTGCAGGAAGACGACACAAATGTGAGTCAGAGTTGGAGAGAGAAGTTTGTTTTTGTTGGAGTAATGTTAGGAAATAATGTCTTGCTATGAGTTCCACTATGTACAACTCACTCCACCGTCGTCTTCCTGCAGCAACTCGCCTCTCACCGAATTTCAGTTTCCAGCTAAAAACAAAGGGTGTCACCAGGAGTCCCTCGTAGGGAACCATTCCACGATGCTGTCCGACACCTGTTATAACAGTCTGAGCCTGTCGGTTGCAAAAAGAAGCACAATTGTCCCAAAGGAAGCTGCCGGCTGAAGCCATCCACTGCACGGATTCTGAAGCTTTTTTTTTGCCGAATAGTTATTTTGACCCTAAAATATGTAAACTAGTACAGATACAGGACAAAAATGGAAGCTGAGAAGACGCCTTACCTGATACCTACTTTTTGGGGACAGTAAAAAGTTTTTGATATTCATTTGCAGCCTGTTCTCATGCTCAGGCGTCACACATACATGCTTTGGAAAAAACGTGGCTACTGTACGCAAGACGTCTCAATAGCCACATCTCACAGAGCCCCCCGAGGCAACTTACCCTAACCTTTACCGTCACAGAAGTTAGCGATTAAACCTAAGTCAGTAAATATATGCATGTCGACCTTTGTGTTTGTGTGTTGCTATTGCAAACTGCATTTTCTGTTCGACAATTAGATGATTTTTCTGCAAACCTCCATCCCTTAAATGCTCACAGGGCAGTATACAATGTAAAAAATAATAATTGCTCTTTGATTGAAAAGTTCACTTTGATTTAAAAGTGATAAAAAATTCACTGCAATGAATCAGCAAAAAACTCTGTACAGTAAAGCCCTTGCTACAATATTAATTATTTAAATATGACAAACACATGATTCAGATTCAGATAACTTTGAACCACAAAGTAGTACTATGTAGTAATATACTATTTGAAACATCTGGCTGCTGTGTTGCCTGCCCAGTTTTTCTAGAAGCTAAGCTGTAAGGGTTACATTAGAACAACATACCAGCCTGATCTTACATTTTACAGAACCATGCTCATGACCATGCTCATGACACTAGGACCATTCTGCAATACCACACTACATTTAGCGGCAGAGGTCACACGCCTCTGGAGCAACGAGGGGTTAAGTGTCTTGCGGACAATGATGGATGGGTCACAGTGAGGGATTGAACCTGGGTCTCTCACACCAAAGGCAGGCATCTTATCCATTGCGCCATCACCACCCCTACTACTCTTAATTTTCAGTTTTTTTTTTTAGTCTTTCAGTCTTTCAGCACACAATCATGGAGTTGCCCAATAATTATGCACATTAAAGACCTTTGTACAGGGTTCTCTCATCTGCCGGAGATATTATTGTTCAAAAAATGACTATTTCTTTTAAGCAGTAAATCTGCCTCCTTTATTATGCCATATTATTTGTCCTCTAGTCTGTCAGTCTGTGGGTTGTGAAATACAAAAGAGCGCTAATATAAAATCCCACCAGATGGTTTCAGTCATCTTGACTAATGCCAAGCATGAGAGGAAAAAAATTGGGCAGAAAAATCCTCCTACACCAGTCGATTGTAACTTTCCCTCCACCTCCTCATCCTCCTCTCAACTGTCTCATCCTATTCCCAGTCCAGACTTTCTTTTCATTTCTCGGTCTTCTTCCCCATCCTGCTCTTTTTGGAGTCATTCTCTTTTGGGTTAAATCTCTCCTCCTCCCCTGTTCAACCTTGCCTTTTAGCCCGTTTTTCATTCTTATATCTCCACCACTCGCTCTCTCCTGCTTTTCAACCTCCTCATCTTCTCCTTCAGTCTCTCCCCCTCTTCCTCCTCCTCCTCCTCCTCCTCTCAGGTTCTGGCCTAATTTGAGGTGATCCACTGCCAAAGCAATCGCAGTGAGAAAAACCCCACAATGCAAACGACAGAAGGGGAGATGTTTGTGTGGCTTAAATGACGTTGCCGCGAGTGAAAAGAGGAATTCAAGAGTAAACAGTCAAACAGAAACCTGCTGAAAAGTGCGAAAGGGGCCGACGCACCAGGGAGCGAAAGAGACAAAGTGGAATGAATCCTCTTTGTTGAACTTTATGAAAAGCATTTCATACATCAAAGTAAAGCTGTAAAGATTAGTCGATCAACAAGTAATCAGCAACTTTTTGATAATCGAATAATTGTTTTAGCAAAAATTCCTAAATATCCGGCTTCCAGCTTTTTAAAACAGATGATTTTATGCTTTTCTTACTAAACTGAATATCGTTATGGCTTTGACGCTTGTTACCAATTTTTTTGACATTTTACAGAGAAAACAATTATCGAATAATTGAGAAAATAATCTGCCGATGAATCAAAAATTAAAATTATTCTTAGTTGCATCAAATAATATGAGCTGGCAGGTGAGAAAGTCCTAGTCGCTGCCCTGTGGCGCTCCTCTCTAACTCCCTAACATAAGAAAACAAATTCAAAACAACAATCTCCTGTTCAGTCTTCAGCACCAGGGGATGAAGGGATAGTGGTGGTCAGTGTGAGAAGCCAGGATGCACATCGTGCTGCTTATGTCCAGGATTTTATTTGCAATGCAAGGATAAAAAAGCGACAAACTCTACCTGACAGACCTCTGCCCTGAACACTTGAAAAAAAGGAATCTGCAAACCAGTCGTGAATAATTAATTACTGTAATGTTCTATAGTGCATCATTTCATTTAATATTAATAAAAACATGCTGCAGGAGATGACATATCAGACATTAAAAAGCTGAATCAAGTCAGTCAGACACTCCCTAAAGGCTGATTTACCCAAAGCAGAGCCCGTTTGTCTACACGCGGCAAATCATGAATGGTCGTTTTATGTTTGATGTAGTGAAGTCCAAAAGGTGTACAGAGTGAGAGCAGACATACACCCACACACGAATGTATCTACAGTGACACACACACACACACACACACATATATTTACAGTATTGATCTCAGTGCACAGTTGTTCATACCTGCCATCGTATTATGTAAGACATCATTGCCCCTCCGGCCCACTGACACACACACACACTTAGATATAGACACACACAGTCGTGCATGGAAACCCAGACACAAGCAGCGTGGTGGGATGCTATTGTGTTCCTCTTACCTCCGCAGGTGTTGGTCTCTCTCTCTCTCTCTCTGCTTTTCTTTTATCCTCCTTTCTCCTCGTCTGTCTCTCTTCTTCTCTCGGTCTCTGTCTTTATTTGCTCTCTCCTGTCTGTCGTGCCTTTTCTCGTGTCTTTTTTGCACTGATGCTGCAGTGGTACATAAAACACACCCTTCTGAGCTCTGCCTCTCCTCCCTCCCTCCTTCCCTTCCTGCTGCTCTCTGATTGGCTGCTTCAATCAATGACATCAGCCTCTTTCATACATCCTCTCTCTCTCTCTCTCTATTCCCCTGGTACCTTCTGCCCCTCCCTTATTCTTTACCTCCATGCACCCCCCCCCCCCCCCCCCCCCTCTATTTTTACCTCTCTCCATCCCTCTGTGTCTCCTCTCTGTTCTGGTTTTCTAGTCTTACTGGCGGCCGGCTGGTTGGAAGAACATCAGTGAATAAAAACTACATTTAACCATCTGGTAAAACGGTACAGCTCACTTTGAATTAATAATTTAAACTCAAATGTAGGACTTGTGTTTATTACTTCCAAAAAATCCTTTAAAAATGCACTTTGCCTGTCAGTTATTATTTTTATGCAATCATTTATGTGTCATGATGAGGAATGATTATTTTTTGATGATTAAAATAATGTTGGAATTTGTTCATTCGTGATCATGATGTTCATACAAGATTTTAAACATTTTCCGATGTGATTTTCTTGCTTAATGATTTCATGCATGCATTTTTCATTTATCCAATAAAACCACAGCATTACAGTTAGTAAAAGTCTTTCATAATGGCCTTACAACATTGTAAATTGCATCTTGACAGTGTCGAATGACGTTATGTCAGTGAAACAATACCACAGCATGAAAAAGTTAAAAGTTAAGTTAAAAGTTAAGAAATTCACCATCAAGATAACTACACTGACAGCATCATCACTTACGACAATTTTTAAGAGCTGCTGTTGGTTGATGCTGCAGAATCACCTCTATCAGGACATTTTACAGCCTTAACAAAGTGTGAAGACGACTCTAAAACAAACTTCTGTCATCTCTGTGGAGATCTTAAGTAATCAATGAGAAAGTATCTGGGTCTTTGAGTTGCTAAATGTTAAACCTTCTTCACCAGCTAGTCTGTCAGTGGGTTTTTCAGAGCTTGTTTTCTGAAAGCTGCTGTTGCCGGAAACACAGGGCTGATGAGAGCTGTGAGACCGAACCAGTAAAACAAAGGAATGAGCTAAAAGAGGCTGATAGGCAGCAGACTAGATGATAAATCATATTATTTAATATTACTCATATTATTTCATGTTAAATAAAAAAATGTGATTTACACGGCTTAATAGAATA
>NW_024040364.1:0-64195 GCF_014851395.1 Micropterus salmoides | reverse complement strand
TGTTTGGGTGATGTTGGTGACAAAGTTATGGTGTAGCTGGTTATGTTAAAATGATGTGAAATGACGTGATATGTGTGTTGAAGAACTCACAACCAAGACAACCCAAAGAGAAGCAACTTATGAACACAAGAATCATAGTGTCTCCATTTGAGGTGATCTGGGGCTGATTCTCACAAAATATGGCACCAAAAATCCAGTTGCTTTTGTCATTGTCAACTTCCCCAACAAGTAGCACTTAC
Organism: Micropterus salmoides; assembly: GCF_014851395.1. NCBI lineage: Eukaryota > Metazoa > Chordata > Actinopteri > Centrarchiformes > Centrarchidae > Micropterus > Micropterus salmoides. Next base: position 63,956 of record NW_024040364.1, on the reverse strand, counting down.
TGAATTCAACAGTCAAGTCAATGCCAAGTTAGGGTAATATACTGACTGCTAAACGTGTTCAAAAGAGGATCTTCACCCACGTAACAATGATCTAGAATCATTGTTCTAATATATTCCTATAGGGATCCTTAGACTTCAGAGGTCAGCAACACTACCCAACAAAAAGCACTTACTGAATTCAAACTCAAGTCAGTGCTTGTGTTTGGGTGATGTTGGTGACAAAGTTATGGTGTAGCTGGTTATGTTAAAATGATGTGAAACTGTCTGTTGAAGAACTCACAACCAAGACAACCCCAAAGAGAAGCACTTAGAACACAAGAATCATCAGTGTCTCCATGGGTGATCTGAACGTGATTTTAATGGCGTCTCTCTTCAGTTACAGTTTGTGGCTTTTGACATGTACACCTCCCAACAAGTAGCACTTACCTAATTCAGAAAACTCAAAGCTCATGTTGGGCCAATATCACATACTTGCAGTGAGCAATCTTCCTCTCTTCTCGTAGTCCAGATGTTTTTCTAGCATGTTCTGTGCTGTCTTTCCAGTGGCAGCACAAGTGGTGTTTCTTGCACAGATCTGCCCATCTTAATGTAGTTTGAAGCAATTGCCATCCAACTCCGCCTTCTTTTCTGAGTTTCACTGATCTTGACATTGCGAAATGAACAATAGCACTATTGTATTGATGGACAACAGTCATCTTAAATCATGCTTCCATTAGAAGTTGACGAGCGGTCAATTAGACTCCAATGAGTTTTCTTGATGCAACTCATTTACACATGGTGGCCTGCATGCAGCTCCATCAGGAGTACTTTAAAGCAATACAAAGAAGCAGAGTTAGCACTGAATTTCTTCTCCAAATGGCACTTTCTGCCAAAAGACCCCAAGACAGCTTGTGAGAAAGCAAAATCATTACATGTTCCAAAAACTGTCATCTACATGTAGGGTCATGTGAGAATTCCACCCCAACTCAATATATTTGTCTTGCACTTCATTTGCAGAATGTGAACAAAACTGACGTGAATCTCTTACTGATCCTTTTAAATGACAAGTTCACACACCTGAAGATTCAGAGGTCAGCAACACTACCCCAACAAAAAGCACTACTGAATTCATAACTCAAGTCAGTGCTTGTGTTTGGGTGATGTTGGTGACAAAGTTATGGTGTAGCTAGTTATGTTAAAATGATGTGAAACTGACTGTGATATGTGTGTTGAAGAACTCACAACCAAGACAACCCCAAAGAGAAGCACTTATGAAACAAGAATCATCAGTGTCCATTTGAGGTGATGGGGCTGATTCTCACAAAATATGGCACAAAAAATCCAGTTGCTTTTGTCATTGTCAACTTCCCCAACAAGTAGCACTTACTGAATTCAACAGTCAAGTCAATGCTCAAGTTAGGGTAAATTACTGACTGCTAAACGTGTTCAAAAGAGGATTCTTCACCAGTAACAAATGATTAGAATCATTGTTCTAATATATTCCTTATAGGGATCCTTAGACTTCAGAGGTCAGCAACACTACCCCAACAAAAAGCACTTACTGAATTCATAACTCAAGTCAGTGCTTGTGTTTGGGATGTGGTGGTGACAAGTTATGGTGTAGCTGGTTATGTTAAAATGATGTGAAACTGACTCTGTGAAGAAACTCACAACCAAGACAACCCAAAGAGAAGCACTTATGAACACAAGAATCATCAGTGTCTCCATTGAGGTGATCTGAACGTGATTTAATGGCGTCTCTCTTCAGTTACAGTTTGTGGCTTTTACATGTACAACTCCCCAACAAGTAGCACTTACCTAATTCAGACAAAACTCAAAGCTCATGTTGGGCCAATATCACATACTTGCAGTGAGCAATCTTCCTCTCTTCTCCGTAGTCCAGATGTTTTTCTAGCATTTTCTGTGCTGTCTTCCCAGTGGCAGCACAAGTGGTGTTTCTTGCACAGATATGCCCATTTAAATGTAGTTTGAAGCATTGCCACCCAACTCGCCTTCTTTTCTTGAAGTTTCACTGATCTTGACATTGCGAAATGAACAATAGCACTATTTGATGAGACAACAGTCATCTTAAATTCATGCATTCCATTAGAAGTTGACAAGCGGTCAATTAGACCCAATGAGTTTTCTTGATGCAACTCATTTACACATGGTGGCCTGCCATGCAGCTCCATCAGGAGTACTTTAAAGCAATACAAAGAAGCAGAGTTAGCACTGAATTTCTTCTCCAAATGGCACTTTCTGCAAAAAGACCCCCAAGACAGCTTGTGAGAAAGCAAAAATCATTACATGTCTCCAAAAACTGTCATCTACATGTAGGGTTCGTGAGAATTCCACCCAATCATATATTGTCTTGCACTTCATTTGCAGAATGTGAACAAAACTGACGTGAATCTCTTACTGATCCTTTTAAATGACACAGTCACACACCTGAAGATTCAGAGGTCAGCAACACTACCCCAACAAAAAGCATTACTGAATTCATAACTCAAGTCAGTGCTGTTTGGGTGATGTTGGTGACAAAGTTATGGTGTAGCTGGTTATGTTAAAATGATGTGAAAACTGACTGTGATATGTGTTGAAGAACTCACAACCAAGACAACCCCAAAGGAGCACTTATGAACACAAGAATCATCAGTGTCTCCATTTGAGGTGATCTGGGGCTGATTCTCACAAAATATGGCACCAAAAAATCCAGTTGCTTTTGTCATTTTCAACCTGCCCAACAAGGAGCACTTACGAATTCAACAGTCAAGTCAATGCTCAAGTTAGGGTATATTACTGACTGCAAACGTGTTCAAAAGAGGATTCTTCACCAGTAACAAATGATCTAGAATCATGTTCTAATATCTTATAGGGATCCTTAGACTTCAGAGGTCGCAACACTACCCCAACAAAAAGCACTTACTGAATTCATAACTCAAGTCAGTGCTGTGTTGGGTGATGTTGGTGACAAAGTTATGGTGTAGCTGGTTATGTTAAAATGATGTGAAACTGACTGTGATATGTGTGTTGAAGAACTCAAACCAAGACAACCCCAAAGAGAAGCACTTATGAACACAAGAATCATCAGTGTCTCCATTTGAGGGATCTGGGGCTGATTCTCACAAAATATGGCACCAAAAAATCCAGTTGCTTTTTCATTGTCAACTTCCCCAACAAGTAGCACTTACTGAATTCAACAGTCAAGTCAATGCTCAAGTAGGGTAATATTACTGACTGATAAACGTTCAAAAGAGGATTCTTCACCCAGTAACAAACGATCTAGAATCATTGTTCTAATATCCTTATAGGGATCCTTAGACTTCAGAGAGTCAGCAACACTACCCCAACAAAAGCACTTACTGAATTCATAACTCAAGTCAGTGCTTGTGTTTGGGTGATGTTGGTGACAAAGTTTGGTGTAGCTGGTTATGTTAAAATGATGTGAAACTGACTGTGATATGTGTGTGAAGAACTCACAACCAAGACAACCCCAAAGAGAAGCACTTATGAACACAGAATCATCAGTGTCTCCATTTGAGGTGATCTGGGGCTGATTCTCACAAAATATGGCACCAAAAAATCCAGTTGCTTTTGTCATTGTCAACTTCCCCAAACAAGTAGCACTTACTGAATTCAACAGTCAAGTCAATGCTCAGTTAGGGTCTAATTACTGACTGCTAAACGTGTTCAAAAGAGGATCTTCACCAGTAACAAATGATCTAGAATCATTGTTCTAATATATTCCTTATAGGGATCCTTAGACTTCAGAGGTCAGCAACATACCCCAACAAAAAGCACTTATGAATCATAACTCAAGTCAGTGCTGGTTGGGTGATGTTGGTGACAAAGTTATGGTGTAGCTGGTTATGTTAAAATGATGTGAAACGACTGTGATATGTGTGTTGAAGAACTCACAACCAAGACAACCCCAAAGAGAAGCACTTATGAACACAAGAATCATCAGTGTCTCCATTTGAGGTGATCTGGGGCTGATTCTCACAAAATATGGCACCAAAAAATCCAGTTGCTTTTGTCATTGTCAACTTCCCCAACAAGTAGCACTTACTGAATTCAACAGTCAAGTCAATGCTCAAGTTAGGGTAATATTACTGACTGCTAAACGTGTTCAAAAGAGGATTCTTCACCCAGTAACAAATGATCTAGAATCATTGTTCTAATATATTCCTTATAGGGATCCTTAGACTTCAGAGGTCAGCAACACTACCCCAACAAAAAGCACTTACTGAATTCATAACTCAAGTCAGTGCTTGTGTTTGGGTGATGTTGGTGACAAAGTTATGGTGTAGCTGGTTATGTTAAAATGATGTGAAACTGACTGTGATATGTGTTGAAGAACTCACAACCAAGACAACCCCAAAGAGAAGCACTTATGAACACAAGAATCATCAGTGTCTCCATTTGAGGTGATCTGGGGCTGATTCTCACAAAATATGGCACCAAAAAATCCAGTTGCTTTGTCATTGTCAACTTCCCCAACAAGTAGCACTTACTGAATTCAACAGTCAAGTCAATGCTCAAGTTAGGGTAATATTACTGACTGCTAAACGTGTTCAAAAGAGGATTCTTCACCCAGTAACAAATGATCTAGAATCATTGTTCTAATATATTCCTTATAGGGATCCTTAGACTTCAGAGGTCAGCAACACTACCCCAACAAAAAGCACTTACTGAATTCATAACTCAAGTCAGTGCTTGGTGTTTGGGTGATGTTGGTGACAAAGTTATGGTGTAGCTGGTTATGTTAAATGATGTGAAACTGACTGTGATATGTGTGTTGAAGAACTCACAACCAAGACAACCCCAAAGAGAGCACTTATGAACACAGATCATCAGTGTCCATGAGGTGATCTGGGGCTGATTCTCACAAAATATGGCACCAAAAAATCCAGTTGCTTTTGTCATTGTCAACTTCCCCAACAAGTAGCACTTACTGAATTCAACAGTCAAGTCAATGCTCAAGTTAGGGTAATATTACTGCTGCTAAACGTGTTCAAAAGAGGATTCTTCACCCAGTAACAAATGATCTAGAATCATTGTTCTAATATATTCCTTATAGGGATCCTTAGACTTCAGAGGTCAGCAACACTACCCCAACAAAAAGCACTTACTGAATTCATAACTCAAGTCAGTGCTTGTGTTTGGGTGATGTTGGTGACAAAGTTATGGTGTAGCTGGTTATGTTAAAATGATGTGAAACTGACTGTGATATGTGTGTTGAAGAACTCACAACCAAGACAACCCCAAGAGAAGCACTTATGAACACAAGAATCATCAGTGTCTCCATTTGAGGTGATGGGGCTGATTCTCACAAAATATGGCACCAAAAATCCAGTTGCTTTTGTCATTGTCAACTTCCCCAACAGTAGCACTTACTGAATTCAACAGTCAAGTCAATGCTCAAGTTAGGGTAATATTACTGACTGCTAAACGTGTTCAAAAGAGGATTCTTCACCCAGTAACAAATGATCTAGAATCATTGTTCTAATATATTCCTTATAGGGATCCTTAGACTTCAGAGGTCAGCAACACTACCCCAACAAAAGCACTTACTGAATTCATAACTCAAGTCAGTGCTTGTGTTTGGGTGATGTTGGTGACAAAGTTATGGTGTAGCTGGTTATGTTAAAATGATGTGAAACTGACTGTGATATGTGTGTTGAAGAACTCACAACCAAGACAACCCCAAAGAGAAGCACTTATGAACACAAGAATCATCAGTGTCTCCATTTGAGGTGATCTGGGGCTGATTCTCACAAAATATGGCACCAAAAAATCCAGTTGCTTTTGTCATTGTCAACTTCCCCAACAAGTAGCACTTACTGAATTCAACAGTCAAGTCAATGCTCAAGTTAGGGTAATATTACTGACTGCTAAACGTGTTCAAAAGAGGATTCTTCACCCAGTAACAAATGATCTAGAATCATTGTTCTAATATATTCCTTATAGGGATCCTTAGACTTCAGAGGTCAGCAACACTACCCCAACAAAAAGCACTTACTGAATTCATAACTCAAGTCAGTGCTTGTGTTTGGGTGATGTTGGTGACAAAGTTATGGTGTAGCTGGTTATGTTAAAATGTGAAACTGACTCTGTTGAAGAACTCACAACCAAGACAACCCCAAAGAGAAGCACTTATGAACACAAGAATCATCAGTGTCTCCATTGAGGTGATCTGAACGTGATTTTAATGGCGTCTCTCTTCAGTTACAGTTTGTGGCTTTTGACATGTACAACCTCCCCAACAAGTAGCACTTACCTAATTCAGACAAAACTCAAAGCTCATGTTGGGCCAATATCACATACTTGCAGTGAGCAATCTTCCTCTCTTCTCCGTAGTCCAGATGTTTCTTTCTAGCATTTTCTGTGCTGTCTTTCCCAGTGGCAGCACAAGTGGTGTTTTTGCACAGATCTGCCCATCTTAAATGTAGTTTGAAGCCATTGCCACCCAACTCCGCCTTCTTTTCTTGAAGTTTCACTGATCTTGACATTGCGAAATGAACAATAGCACTATTTGTATTTGATGGACAACAGTCATCTTAAATTCATGCATTCCATTAGAAGTTGACGAGCGGTCAATTAGACTCCAATGAGTTTTCTTGATGCAACTCATTTACACATGGTGGCCTGCCATTGCAGCTCCATCAGGAGTACTTTAAAGCAATACAAAGAAGCAGAGTTAGCACTGAATTTCTTCTCCAAATGGCACTTTCTGCAAAAAGACCCCCAAGACAGCTTGTGAGAAAGCAAGAATCATTACATGTCTCCAAAAACTGTCATCTACATGTAGGGTTCATGTGAGAATTCCACCCCAACTCATATATATTTGTCTTGCACTTCATTTGCAGAATGTGAACAAAACTGACGTGAATCTCTTACTGATCCTTTTAAATGACACAGTTCAACACCTGAGATTCAGAGGTCAGCAACACTACCCAACAAAAAGCACTTACGAATTCAAACTCAAGTCAGTGCTTGTGTTTGGGTGATGTTGGTGACAAAGTTATGGTGTAGCTGGTTATGAAAATGATGTGAAACTGACTGTGATGTGTGTTGAAGAACTCACAAACCAAGACAACCCAAAGAGAAGCACTTATGACACAAGAATCATCAGTGCCCATTTGAGGTGATCTGGGGCTGATTCTCACAAAATATGGCACCAAAAAATCCAGTTGCTTTTGTCATTTTCAACTGCCCCAACAAGGAGCACTTACTGAATTCACAGTCAAGTCAATGCTCAAGTTAGGGTATATTACTGACTGCTAAACGTGTTCAAAAGAGGATTCTCACCCAGTAACAAATGATCTAGAAATTGTTCTAATATTCCTTATAGGGATCCTTAGACTTCAGAGGTCAGAACACTACCCCAACAAAAAGCACTTACTGAATTCATAACTCAAGTCAGTGCTTGTGTTGGGTGATGTTGGTGACAAAGTTATGGTGTAGTGGTTATGTTAAATGATGTGAAACTGACTGTGAGTTATGTGTGTGAAGAACTCACAACCAAGACAACCCCAAAGAGAAGCACTTATGAACAAGAATCATCAGTGTCTCCATTTGAGTGATCTGGGCTGATTCACAAAATATGGCACCAAAAAATCCAGTTGCTTTTGTCATTGTCAACTTCCCCAACAAGTAGCACTTACTGAATTCAACAGTCAAGTCAATGCTCAAGTTAGGGTAATATTACTGACTGCTAAACGTTTCAAAGAGGATTCTTCACCCAGTAACAAATGATCTAGAATCATTGTTCTAATATATTCCTTATAGGGATCCTTAGACTTCAGAGGTCAGCAACACTACCCAACAAAAAGCACTTACTGAATTCATAACTCAAGTCAGTGCTTGTGTTTGGGTGATGTTGGTGACAAAGTTATGGTGTAGCTGGTTATGTTAAAATGATGTGAAACTGACTGTGATATGTGTGTTGAAGAACTCACAACCAAGACAACCCCAAAGAGAAGCACTTATGAACACAAGAATCATCAGTGTCTCCATTTGAGGTGATCTGGGGCTGATTCTCACAAAATATGGCACCAAAAAATCCAGTTGCTTTTGTCATTGTCAACTTCCCCAACAAGTAGCACTTACTGAATTCAACAGTCAAGTCAATGCTCAAGTTAGGGTAATATTACTGACTGCTAAACGTGTTCAAAAGAGGATTCTTCACCCAGTAACAAATGATCTAGAATCATTGTTCTAATATATTCCTTATAGGGATCCTTAGACTTCAGAGGTCAGCAACACTACCCCAACAAAAAGCACTTACTGAATTCATAACTCAAGTCAGTGCTTGTGTTTGGGTGATGTTGGTGACAAAGTTATGGTGTAGCTGGTTATGTTAAAATGATGTGAAACTGACTGTGATATGTGTGTTGAAGAACTCACAACCAAGACAACCCCAAAGAGAAGCACTTATGAACACAAGAATCATCAGTGTCTCCATTTGAGGTGATCTGGGGCTGATTCTCACAAAATATGGCACCAAAAATCCAGTTGCTTTTGTCATTGTCAACTTCCCCAACAAGTAGCACTTACTGAATTCAACAGTCAAGTCAATGCTCAAGTTAGGGTAATATTACTGACTGCTAAACGTGTTCAAAAGAGGATTCTTCACCCAGTAACAAATGATCTAGAATCATTGTTCTAATATATTCCTTATAGGGATCCTTAGACTTCAGAGGTCAGCAACACTACCCCAACAAAAAGCACTTACTGAATTCATAACTCAAGTCAGTGCTTGTGTTTGGGTGATGTTGGTGACAAAGTTATGGTGTAGCTGGTTATGTTAAAATGATGTGAAACTGACTGTGATATGTGTGTTGAAGAACTCACAACCAAGACAACCCCAAAGAGAAGCACTTATGAACACAAGAATCATCAGTGTCTCCATTTGAGGTGATCTGGGGCTGATTCTCACAAAATATGGCACCAAAAAATCCAGTTGCTTTTGTCATTGTCAACTTCCCCAACAAGTAGCACTTACTGAATTCAACAGTCAAGTCAATGCTCAAGTTAGGGTAATATTACTGACTGCTAAACGTGTTCAAAAGAGGATTCTTCACCCAGTAACAAATGATCTAGAATCATTGTTCTAATATATTCCTTATAGGGATCCTTAGACTTCAGAGGTCAGCAACACTACCCCAACAAAAAGCACTTACTGAATTCATAACTCAAGTCAGTGCTTGTGTTTGGGTGATGTTGGTGACAAAGTTATGGTGTAGCTGGTTATGTTAAAATGATGTGAAACTGACTGTGATATGTGTGTTGAAGAACTCACAACCAAGACAACCCCAAAGAGAAGCACTTATGAACACAAGAATCATCAGTGTCTCCATTTGAGGTGATCTGGGGCTGATTCTCACAAAATATGGCACCAAAAAATCCAGTTGCTTTTGTCATTGTCAACTTCCCCAACAAGTAGCACTTACTGAATTCAACAGTCAAGTCAATGCTCAAGTTAGGGTAATATTACTGACTGCTAAACGTGTTCAAAAGAGGATTCTTCACCCAGTAACAAATGATCTAGAATCATTGTTCTAATATATTCCTTATAGGGATCCTTAGACTTCAGAGGTCAGCAACACTACCCCAACAAAAAGCACTTACTGAATTCATAACTCAAGTCAGTGCTTGTGTTTGGGTGATGTTGGTGACAAAGTTATGGTGTAGCTGGTTATGTTAAAATGATGTGAAACTGACTGTGATATGTGTGTTGAAGAACTCACAACCAAGACAACCCCAAAGAGAAGCACTTATGAACACAAGAATCATCAGTGTCTCCATTTGAGGTGATCTGGGGCTGATTCTCACAAAATATGGCACCAAAAAATCCAGTTGCTTTTGTCATTGTCAACTTCCCCAACAAGTAGCACTTACTGAATTCAACAGTCAAGTCAATGCTCAAGTTAGGGTAATATTACTGACTGCTAAACGTGTTCAAAAGAGGATTCTTCACCCAGTAACAAATGATCTAGAATCATTGTTCTAATATATTCCTTATAGGGATCCTTAGACTTCAGAGGTCAGCAACACTACCCCAACAAAAAGCACTTACTGAATTCATAACTCAAGTCAGTGCTTGTGTTTGGGTGATGTTGGTGACAAAGTTATGGTGTAGCTGGTTATGTTAAAATGATGTGAAACTGACTGTGATATGTGTGTTGAAGAACTCACAACCAAGACAACCCCAAAGAGAAGCACTTATGAACACAAGAATCATCAGTGTCTCCATTTGAGGTGATCTGGGGCTGATTCTCACAAAATATGGCACCAAAAAATCCAGTTGCTTTTGTCATTGTCAACTTCCCCAACAAGTAGCACTTACTGAATTCAACAGTCAAGTCAATGCTCAAGTTAGGGTAATATTACTGACTGCTAAACGTGTTCAAAAGAGGATTCTTCACCCAGTAACAAATGATCTAGAATCATTGTTCTAATATATTCCTTATAGGGATCCTTAGACTTCAGAGGTCAGCAACACTACCCCAACAAAAAGCACTTACTGAATTCATAACTCAAGTCAGTGCTTGTGTTTGGGTGATGTTGGTGACAAAGTTATGGTGTAGCTGGTTATGTTAAAATGATGTGAAACTGACTGTGATATGTGTGTTGAAGAACTCACAACCAAGACAACCCCAAAGAGAAGCACTTATGAACACAAGAATCATCAGTGTCTCCATTTGAGGTGATCTGGGGCTGATTCTCACAAAATATGGCACCAAAAAATCCAGTTGCTTTTGTCATTGTCAACTTCCCCAACAAGTAGCACTTACTGAATTCAACAGTCAAGTCAATGCTCAAGTTAGGGTAATATTACTGACTGCTAAACGTGTTCAAAAGAGGATTCTTCACCCAGTAACAAATGATCTAGAATCATTGTTCTAATATATTCCTTATAGGGATCCTTAGACTTCAGAGGTCAGCAACACTACCCCAACAAAAAGCACTTACTGAATTCATAACTCAAGTCAGTGCTTGTGTTTGGGTGATGTTGGTGACAAAGTTATGGTGTAGCTGGTTATGTTAAAATGATGTGAAACTGACTGTGATATGTGTGTTGAAGAACTCACAACCAAGACAACCCCAAAGAGAAGCACTTATGAACACAAGAATCATCAGTGTCTCCATTTGAGGTGATCTGGGGCTGATTCTCACAAAATATGGCACCAAAAAATCCAGTTGCTTTTGTCATTGTCAACTTCCCCAACAAGTAGCACTTACTGAATTCAACAGTCAAGTCAATGCTCAAGTTAGGGTAATATTACTGACTGCTAAACGTGTTCAAAAGAGGATTCTTCACCCAGTAACAAATGATCTAGAATCATTGTTCTAATATATTCCTTATAGGGATCCTTAGACTTCAGAGGTCAGCAACACTACCCCAACAAAAAGCACTTACTGAATTCATAACTCAAGTCAGTGCTTGTGTTTGGGTGATGTTGGTGACAAAGTTATGGTGTAGCTGGTTATGTTAAAATGATGTGAAACTGACTGTGATATGTGTGTTGAAGAACTCACAACCAAGACAACCCCAAAGAGAAGCACTTATGAACACAAGAATCATCAGTGTCTCCATTTGAGGTGATCTGGGGCTGATTCTCACAAAATATGGCACCAAAAAATCCAGTTGCTTTTGTCATTGTCAACTTCCCCAACAAGTAGCACTTACTGAATTCAACAGTCAAGTCAATGCTCAAGTTAGGGTAATATTACTGACTGCTAAACGTGTTCAAAAGAGGATTCTTCACCCAGTAACAAATGATCTAGAATCATTGTTCTAATATATTCCTTATAGGGATCCTTAGACTTCAGAGGTCAGCAACACTACCCCAACAAAAAGCACTTACTGAATTCATAACTCAAGTCAGTGCTTGTGTTTGGGTGATGTTGGTGACAAAGTTATGGTGTAGCTGGTTATGTTAAAATGATGTGAAACTGACTGTGATATGTGTGTTGAAGAACTCACAACCAAGACAACCCCAAAGAGAAGCACTTATGAACACAAGAATCATCAGTGTCTCCATTTGAGGTGATCTGGGGCTGATTCTCACAAAATATGGCACCAAAAAATCCAGCTTTTGTCATTGTCAACTTCCCCAACAAGTAGCACTTACTGAATTCAACAGTCAAGTCAATGCTCAAGTTAGGGTAATATTACTGACTGCTAAACGTGTTCAAAAGAGGATTCTTCACCCAGTAACAAATGATCTAGAATCATTGTTCTAATATATTCCTTATAGGGATCCTTAGACTTCAGAGGTCAGCAACACTACCCCAACAAAAAGCACTTACTGAATTCATAACTCAAGTCAGTGCTTGTGTTTGGGTGATGTTGGTGACAAAGTTATGGTGTAGCTGGTTATGTTAAAATGATGTGAAACTGACTGTGATATGTGTGTTGAAGAACTCACAACCAAGACAACCCCAAAGAGAAGCACTTATGAACACAAGAATCATCAGTGTCTCCATTTGAGGTGATCTGGGGCTGATTCTCACAAAATATGGCACCAAAAAATCCAGTTGCTTTTGTCATTGTCAACTTCCCCAACAAGTAGCACTTACTGAATTCAACAGTCAAGTCAATGCTCAAGTTAGGGTAATATTACTGACTGCTAAACGTGTTCAAAAGAGGATTCTTCACCCAGTAACAAATGATCTAGAATCATTGTTCTAATATATTCCTTATAGGGATCCTTAGACTTCAGAGGTCAGCAACACTACCCCAACAAAAAGCACTTACTGAATTCATAACTCAAGTCAGTGCTTGTGTTTGGGTGATGTTGGTGACAAAGTTATGGTGTAGCTGGTTATGTTAAAATGATGTGAAACTGACTGTGATATGTGTGTTGAAGAACTCACAACCAAGACAACCCCAAAGAGAAGCACTTATGAACACAAGAATCATCAGTGTCTCCATTTGAGGTGATCTGGGGCTGATTCTCACAAAATATGGCACCAAAAAATCCAGTTGCTTTTGTCATTGTCAACTTCCCCAACAAGTAGCACTTACTGAATTCAACAGTCAAGTCAATGCTCAAGTTAGGGTAATATTACTGACTGCTAAACGTGTTCAAAAGAGGATTCTTCACCCAGTAACAAATGATCTAGAATCATTGTTCTAATATATTCCTTATAGGGATCCTTAGACTTCAGAGGTCAGCAACACTACCCCAACAAAAAGCACTTACTGAATTCATAACTCAAGTCAGTGCTTGTGTTTGGGTGATGTTGGTGACAAAGTTATGGTGTAGCTGGTTATGTTAAAATGATGTGAAACTGACTCTGTTGAAGAACTCACAACCAAGACAACCCCAAAGAGAAGCACTTATGAACACAAGAATCATCAGTGTCTCCATTTGAGGTGATCTGAACGTGATTTTAATGGCGTCTCTCTTCAGTTACAGTTTGTGGCTTTTGACATGTACAACCTCCCCAACAAGTAGCACTTACCTAATTCAGACAAAACTCAAAGCTCATGTTGGGCCAATATCACATACTTGCAGTGAGCAATCTTCCTCTCTTCTCCGTAGTCCAGATGTTTCTTTCTAGCATTTTCTGTGCTGTCTTTCCCAGTGGCAGCACAAGTGGTGTTTCTTGCACAGATCTGCCCATCTTAAATGTAGTTTGAAGCCATTGCCACCCAACTCCGCCTTCTTTTTCTTGAAGTTTCACTGATCTTGACATTGCGAAATGAACAATAGCACTATTTGTATTTGATGGACAACAGTCATCTTAAATTCATGCATTCCATTAGAAGTTGACGAGCGGTCAATTAGACTCCAATGAGTTTTCTTGATGCAACTCATTTACACATGGTGGCCTGCCATTGCAGCTCCATCAGGAGTACTTTAAAGCAATACAAAGAAGCAGAGTTAGCACTGAATTTCTTCTCCAAATGGCACTTTCTGCAAAAAGACCCCCAAGACAGCTTGTGAGAAAGCAAAATCATTACATGTCTCCAAAAACTGTCATCTACATGTAGGGTTCATGTGAGAATTCCACCCCAACTCATATATTTGTCTTGCACTTCATTTGCAGAATGTGAACAAAACTGACGTGAATCTCTTACTGATCCTTTTAAATGACACAGTTCACACACCTGAAGATTCAGAGGTCAGCAAAACTGCCCCAACAAAAAGCACTTACTGTATTGAGAAACAAAGTTAGTGTCTGTGTTCAGGTAATAATAAAGACTAAATGGCGATGTTGATGAGAAAACCTCTGTTGCATTCAATCCCATCAGATTGACAACCCAACTATAAAGTAATTTCAAAGCATTAAAAAACACAGTTGCTTAAGTTAAAGTGTATCACTCAATGAAATTTGTCTCTGAATTGTAGAAGTAATTTCTTCAAACAGCTCTGTGGAGTGGATTCAATCGAGGAACATGTCAGAACCAAGACAACCCCAAAGAGAAGCACTTATGAACACAATAATCACCAGTGGCTCTATTTGAGGTGATCTGGGGCTGATTCTCACAAAATATGGCACCAAAAAATCCAGTTGCTTTTGTCATTTTCAACTGCCCCAACAAGGAGCACTTACTGAATTCAACAGTCAAGTCAATGCTCAAGTTAGGGTAATATTACTGACTGCTAAACGTGTTCAAAAGAGGATTCTTCACCCAGTAACAAATGATCTAGAATCATTGTTCTAATATATTCCTTATAGGGATCCTTAGACTTCAGAGGTCAGCAACACTACCCCAACAAAAAGCACTTACTGAATTCATAACTCAAGTCAGTGCTTGTGTTTGGGTGATGTTGGTGACAAAGTTATGGTGTAGCTGGTTATGTTAAAATGATGTGAAACTGACTGTGATATGTGTGTTGAAGAACTCACAACCAAGACAACCCCAAAGAGAAGCACTTATGAACACAAGAATCATCAGTGTCTCCATTTGAGGTGATCTGGGGCTGATTCTCACAAAATATGGCACCAAAAAATCCAGTTGCTTTTGTCATTGTCAACTTCCCCAACAAGTAGCACTTACTGAATTCAACAGTCAAGTCAATGCTCAAGTTAGGGTAATATTACTGACTGCTAAACGTGTTCAAAAGAGGATTCTTCACCCAGTAACAAATGATCTAGAATCATTGTTCTAATATATTCCTTATAGGGATCCTTAGACTTCAGAGGTCAGCAACACTACCCCAACAAAAAGCACTTACTGAATTCATAACTCAAGTCAGTGCTTGTGTTTGGGTGATGTTGGTGACAAAGTTATGGTGTAGCTGGTTATGTTAAAATGATGTGAAACTGACTGTGATATGTGTGTTGAAGAACTCACAACCAAGACAACCCCAAAGAGAAGCACTTATGAACACAAGAATCATCAGTGTCTCCATTTGAGGTGATCTGGGGCTGATTCTCACAAAATATGGCACCAAAAAATCCAGTTGCTTTTGTCATTGTCAACTTCCCCAACAAGTAGCACTTACTGAATTCAAC
Source organism: Micropterus salmoides (assembly GCF_014851395.1). Taxonomy (NCBI): domain Eukaryota; kingdom Metazoa; phylum Chordata; class Actinopteri; order Centrarchiformes; family Centrarchidae; genus Micropterus; species Micropterus salmoides. Next base: position 48,500 of record NW_024040364.1, on the reverse strand, counting down.
AGTCAAGTCAATGCTCAAGTTAGGGTAATATTACTGACTGCTAAACGTGTTCAAAAGAGGATTCTTCACCCAGTAACAAATGATCTAGAATCATTGTTCTAATATATTCCTTATAGGGATCCTTAGACTTCAGAGGTCAGCAACACTACCCCAACAAAAAGCACTTACTGAATTCATAACTCAAGTCAGTGCTTGTGTTTGGGTGATGTTGGTGACAAAGTTATGGTGTAGCTGGTTATGTTAAAATGATGTGAAACTGACTGTGATATGTGTGTTGAAGAACTCACAACCAAGACAACCCCAAAGAGAAGCACTTATGAACACAAGAATCATCAGTGTCTCCATTTGAGGTGATCTGGGGCTGATTCTCACAAAATATGGCACCAAAAAATCCAGTTGCTTTTGTCATTGTCAACTTCCCCAACAAGTAGCACTTACTGAATTCAACAGTCAAGTCAATGCTCAAGTTAGGGTAATATTACTGACTGCTAAACGTGTTCAAAAGAGGATTCTTCACCCAGTAACAAATGATCTAGAATCATTGTTCTAATATATTCCTTATAGGGATCCTTAGACTTCAGAGGTCAGCAACACTACCCCAACAAAAAGCACTTACTGAATTCATAACTCAAGTCAGTGCTTGTGTTTGGGTGATGTTGGTGACAAAGTTATGGTGTAGCTGGTTATGTTAAAATGATGTGAAACTGACTGTGATATGTGTGTTGAAGAACTCACAACCAAGACAACCCCAAAGAGAAGCACTTATGAACACAAGAATCATCAGTGTCTCCATTTGAGGTGATCTGGGGCTGATTCTCACAAAATATGGCACCAAAAAATCCAGTTGCTTTTGTCATTGTCAACTTCCCCAACAAGTAGCACTTACTGAATTCAACAGTCAAGTCAATGCTCAAGTTAGGGTAATATTACTGACTGCTAAACGTGTTCAAAAGAGGATTCTTCACCCAGTAACAAATGATCTAGAATCATTGTTCTAATATATTCCTTATAGGGATCCTTAGACTTCAGAGGTCAGCAACACTACCCCAACAAAAAGCACTTACTGAATTCATAACTCAAGTCAGTGCTTGTGTTTGGGTGATGTTGGTGACAAAGTTATGGTGTAGCTGGTTATGTTAAAATGATGTGAAACTGACTGTGATATGTTGTTGAAGAACTCACAACCAAGACAACCCCAAAGAGAAGCACTTATGAACACAAGAATCATCAGTGTCTCCATTTGAGGTGATCTGGGGCTGATTCTCACAAAATATGGCACCAAAAAATCCAGTTGCTTTTGTCATTGTCAACTTCCCCAACAAGTAGCACTTACTGAATTCAACAGTCAAGTCAATGCTCAAGTTAGGGTAATATTACTGACTGCTAAACGTGTTCAAAAGAGGATTCTTCACCCAGTAACAAATGATCTAGAATCATTGTTCTAATATATTCCTTATAGGGATCCTTAGACTTCAGAGGTCAGCAACACTACCCCAACAAAAAGCACTTACTGAATTCATAACTCAAGTCAGTGCTTGTGTTTGGGTGATGTTGGTGACAAAGTTATGGTGTAGCTGGTTATGTTAAAATGATGTGAAACTGACTGTGATATGTGTGTTGAAGAACTCACAACCAAGACAACCCCAAAGAGAAGCACTTATGAACACAAGAATCATCAGTGTCTCCATTTGAGGTGATCTGGGGCTGATTCTCACAAAATATGGCACCAAAAAATCCAGTTGCTTTTGTCATTGTCAACTTCCCCAACAAGTAGCACTTACTGAATTCAACAGTCAAGTCAATGCTCAAGTTAGGGTAATATTACTGACTGCTAAACGTGTTCAAAAGAGGATTCTTCACCCAGTAACAAATGATCTAGAATCATTGTTCTAATATATTCCTTATAGGGATCCTTAGACTTCAGAGGTCAGCAACACTACCCCAACAAAAAGCACTTACTGAATTCATAACTCAAGTCAGTGCTTGTGTTTGGGTGATGTTGGTGACAAAGTTATGGTGTAGCTGGTTATGTTAAAATGATGTGAAACTGACTGTGATATGTGTGTTGAAGAACTCACAACCAAGACAACCCCAAAGAGAAGCACTTATGAACACAAGAATCATCAGTGTCTCCATTTGAGGTGATCTGGGGCTGATTCTCACAAAATATGGCACCAAAAAATCCAGTTGCTTTTGTCATTTCAACTGCCCCAACAAGGAGCACTTACTGAATTCAACAGTCAAGTCAATGCTCAAGTTAGGGTAATATTACTGACTGCTAAACGTGTTCAAAAGAGGATTCTTCACCCAGTAACAAATGATCTAGAATCATTGTTCTAATATTCCTTATAGGGATCCTTAGACTTCAGAGGTCAGCAACACTACCCAACAAAAAGCACTTACTGAATTCATAACTCAAGTCAGTGCTTGTGTTTGGGTGATGTTGGTGACAAAGTTATGGTGTAGCTGGTTATGTTAAAATGATGTGAAACTGACTGTGATATGTGTTGAAGAACTCACAACCAAGACAACCCCAAAGAGAAGCACTTATGAACACAAGAATCATCAGTGTCTCCATTTGAGGTGATCTGGGGCTGATTCTCACAAAATATGGCACCAAAAAATCCAGTTGCTTTTGTCATTTCAACTGCCCCAACAAGGAGCACTTACTGAATTCAACAGTCAAGTCAATGCTCAAGTTAGGGTAATATTACTGACTGCTAAACGTGTTCAAAAGAGGATTCTTCACCCAGTAACAAATGATCTAGAATCATTGTTCTAATATATTCCTTATAGGGATCCTTAGACTTCAGAGGTCAGCAACACTACCCCAACAAAAAGCACTTACTGAATTCATAACTCAAGTCAGTGCTTGTGTTTGGGTGATGTTGGTGACAAAGTTATGGTGTAGCTGGTTATGTTAAAATGATGTGAAACTGACTCTGTTGAAGAACTCACAACCAAGACAACCCCAAAGAGAAGCACTTATGAACACAAGAATCATCAGTGTCTCCATTTGAGGTGATCTGAACGTGATTTTAATGCCGTCTCTCTTCAGTTACAGTTTGTGGCTTTTGACATGTACAACCTCCCCAACAAGTAGCACTTACCTAATTCAGACAAAACTCAAAGCTCATGTTGGGCCAATATCACATACTTGCAGTGAGCAATCTTCCTCTCTTCTCCGTAGTCCAGATGTTTCTTTCTAGCATTTTCTGTGCTGTCTTTCCCAGTGGCAGCACAAGTGGTGTTTCTTGCACAGATCTGCCCATCTTAAATGTAGTTTGAAGCCATTGCCACCCAACTCCGCCTTCTTTTTCTTGAAGTTTCACTGATCTTGACATTGCGAAATGAACAATAGCACTATTTGTATTTGATGGACAACAGTCATCTTAAATTCATGCATTCCATTAGAAGTTGACGAGCGGTCAATTAGACTCCAATGAGTTTTCTTGATGCAACTCATTTACACATGGTGGCCTGCCATTGCAGCTCCATCAGGAGTACTTTAAAGCAATCAAAGAAGCAGAGTTAGCACTGAATTTCTTCTCCAAATGGCACTTTATGAAAAAGACCCCCAAGACAGCTTGTGAGAAAGCAAGAATCATTACATGTCTCCAAAAACTGTCATCTACATATAGGGTTCATGTGAGAATTCCACCCCAACTCATATATATTTGTCTTGCACTTCATTTGCAGAATGTGAACAAAACTGACGTGAATCTCTTACTGATCCTTTTAAATGACACAGTTCACACACCTGAAGATTCAGAGGTCAGCAAAACTGCCCCAACAAAAAGCACTTACTGTATTGAGAAACAAAGTTAGTGTCTGTGTTCAGGTAATAATAAAGACTAAATGGAGATGTTGATGAGAAAAACTCTGTTGCATTCAATCCCATCAGATTGACAACCCAACTATAAAGTAATTTCAAAGCATTAAAAAACACAGTTGCTTAAGTTAAAGTGTATCACTCAATGAAATTTGTCTCTGAATTGTAGAAGTAATTTCTTCAAACAGCTCTGTGGAGTGGATTCAATCAAGGAACATGTCAGAACCAAGATAACCCCAAAGAGAAGCACTTATGAACACAATAATCACCAGTGGCTCTATTTGAGGTGATCTGGGGCTGATTCTCACAAAATATGGCACCAAAAAATCCAGTTGCTTTTGTCATTTTCAACTTCCCCAACAAGTAGCACTTACTGAATTCAACAGTCAAGTCAATGCTCAAGTTAGGGTAATATTACTGACTGCTAAACGTGTTCAAAAGACGATTCTTCACCCAGTAACAAATGATCTAGAATCATTGTTCTAATATATTCCTTATAGGGATCCTTAGACTTCAGAGGTCAGCAACACTACCCCAACAAAAAGCACTTACTGAATTCATAACTCAAGTCAGTGCTTGTGTTTGGGTGATGTTGGTGACAAAGTTATGGTGTAGCTGGTTATGTTAAAATGATGTGAAACTGACTCTGTTGAAGAACTCACAACCAAGACAACCCCAAAGAGAAGCACTTATGAACACAAGAATCATCAGTGTCTCCATTTGAGGTGATCTGGGGCTGATTCTCACAAAATATGGCACCAAAAAATCCAGTTGCTTTTGTCATTTTCAACTGCCCCAACAAGGAGCACTTACTGAATTCAACAGTCAAGTCAATGCTCAAGTTAGGGTAATATTACTGACTGCTAAACGTGTTCAAAAGAGGATTCTTCACCCAGTAACAAATGATCTAGAATCATTGTTCTAATATATTCCTTATAGGGATCCTTAGACTTCAGAGGTCAGCAACACTACCCCAACAAAAAGCACTTACTGAATTCATAACTCAAGTCAGTGCTGTGTTTGGGTGATGTTGGTGACAAAGTTATGGTGTAGCTGGTTATGTTAAAATGATGTGAAACTGACTGTGATATGTCTGTTGAAGAACTCACAACCAAGACAACCCCAAAGAGAAGCACTTATGAACACAATAATCACCAGTGGCTCTATTTGAGGTGATCTGGGGCTGATTCTCACAAAATATGGCACCAAAAAATCCAGTTGCTTTTGTCATTTTCAACTGCCCCAACAAGGAGCACTTACTGAATTCAACAGTCAAGTCAATGCTCAAGTTAGGTAATATTACTGACTGCTAAACGTGTTCAAAAGAGGATTCTTCACCCAGTAACAAATGATCTAGAATCATTGTTCTAATATGTTCCTTATAGGGATCCTTAGACTTCAGAGGTCAGCAACACTACCCCAACAAAAAGCACTTACTGAATTCATAACTCAAGTCAGTGCTTGTGTTTGGGTGATGTTGGTGACAAAGTTATGGTGTAGCTGGTTATGTTAAAATGATGTGAAACTGACTCTGTTGAAGAACTCACAACCAAGACAACCCCAAAGAGAAGCACTTATGAACACAATAATCACCAGTGGCTCTATTTGAGGTGATCTGGGGCTGATTCTCACAAAATATGGCACCAAAAAATCCAGTTGCTTTTGTCATTTTCAACTGCCCCAACAAGGAGCACTTACTGAATTCAACAGTCAAGTCAATGCTCAAGTTAGGGTAATATTACTGACTGCTAAACGTGTTCAAAAGACGATTCTTCACCCAGTAACAAATGATCTAGAATCATTGTTCTAATATGTTCCTATAGGGATCCTTAGACTTCAGAGGTCAGCAACACTACCCCAACAAAAAGCACTTACTGAATTCATAACTCAAGTCAGTGCTTGTGTTTGGGTGATGTTGGTGACAAAGTTATGGTGTAGCTGGTTATGTTAAAATGATGTGAAACTGACTCTGTTGAAGAACTCACAACCAAGACAACCCCAAAGAGAAGCACTTATGAACACAAGAATCATCAGTGTCTCCATTTGAGGTGATCTGGGGCTGATTCTCACAAAATATGGCACCAAAAAATCCAGTTGCTTTTGTCATTGTCAACTGCCCCAACAAGGAGCACTTACTGAATTCAACAATCAAGTCAATGCTCAAGTTAGGGTAATATTACTGACTGCTAAACGTGTTCAAAAGAGGATTCTTCACCCAGTAACAAATGATCTAGAATCATTGTTCTAATATTTCCTTATAGGGATCCTTAGACTTCAGAGGTCAGCAACACTACCCCAACAAAAAGCACTTACTGAATTCATAACTCAAGTCAGTGCTTGTGTTTGGGTGATGTTGGTGACAAAGTTATGGTGTAGCTGGTTATGTTAAATGATGTGAAACTGACTGTGATATGTGTGTTGAAGAACTCACAACCAAGACAACCCCAAAGAGAAGCACTTATGAACACAAGAATCATCAGTGTCTCCATTTGAGGTGATCTGGGGCTGATTCTCACAAAATATGGCACCAAAAAATCCAGTTGCTTTTGTCATTTTCAACTGCCCCAACAAGGAGCACTTACTGAATTCAACAGTCAAGTCAATGCTCAAGTTAGGGTAATATTACTGACTGCTAAACGTGTTCAAAAGAGGATTCTTCACCCAGTAACAAATGATCTAGAATCATTGTTCTAATATATTCCTTATAGGGATCCTTAGACTTCAGAGGTCAGCAACACTACCCCAACAAAAAGCACTTACTGAATTCATAACTCAAGTCAGTGCTTGTGTTTGGGTGATGTTGGTGACAAAGTTATGGTGTAGCTGGTTATGTTAAAATGATATGAAACTGACTGTGATATGTGTGTTGAAGAACTCACAACCAAGACAACCCCAAAGAGAAGCACTTATGAACACAAGAATCATCAGTGTCTCCATTTGAGGTGATCTGGGGCTGATTCTCACAAAATATGGCACCAAAAAATCCAGTTGCTTTTGTCATTTTCAACTGCCCCAACAAGGAGCACTTACTGAATTCAACAGTCAAGTCAATGCTCAAGTTAGGGTAATATTACTGACTGCTAAACGTGTTCAAAAGAGGATTCTTCACCCAGTAACAAATGATCTAGAATCATTGTTCTAATATATTCCTTATAGGGATCCTTAGACTTCAGAGGTCAGCAACACTACCCCAACAAAAAGCACTTACTGAATTCATAACTCAAGTCAGTGCTCGTGTTTGGGTGATGTTGGTGACAAAGTTATGGTGTAGCTGGTTATGTTAAAATGATGTGAAACTGACTCTGTTGAAGAACTCACAACCAAGACAACCCCAAAGAGAAGCACTTATGAACACAAGAATCATCAGTGTCTCCATTTGAGGTGATCTGAACGTGATTTTAATGCCGTCTCTCTTCAGTTACAGTTTGTGGCTTTTGACATGTACAACCTCCCCAACAAGTAGCACTTACCTAATTCAGACAAAACTCAAAGCTCATGTTGGGCCAATATCACATACTTGCAGTGAGCAATCTTCCTCTCTTCTCCGTAGTCCAGATGTTTCTTTCTAGCATTTTCTGTGCTGTCTTTCCCAGTGGCAGCACAAGTGGTGTTTCTTGCACAGATCTGCCCATCTTAAATGTAGTTTGAAGCCATTGCCACCCAACTCCGCCTTCTTTTTCTTGAAGTTTCACTGATCTTGACATTGCGAAATGAACAATAGCGCTATTTGTATTTGATGGACAACAGTCATCTTAAATTCATGCATTCCATTAGAAGTTGACGAGCGGTCAATTAGACTCCAATGAGTTTTCTTGATGCAACTCATTTACACATGGTGGCCTGCCATTGCAGCTCCATCAGGAGTACTTTAAAGCAAATCAAAGAAGCAGAGTTAGCACTGAATTTCTTCTCCAAATGGCACTTTCTGAAAAAGACCCCCAAGACAGCTTGTGAGAAAGCAAGAATCATTACATGTCTCCAAAAACTGTCATCTACATATAGGGTTCATGTGAGAATTCCACCCCAACTCATATATATTTGTCTTGCACTTCATTTGCAGAATGTGAACAAAACTGACGTGAATCTCTTACTGATCCTTTTAAATGACACAGTTCACACACCTGAAGATTCAGAGGTCAGCAAAACTGCCCCAACAAAAAGCACTTACTGTATTGAGAAACAAAGTTAGTGTCTGTGTTCAGGTAATAATAAAGACTAAATGGAGATGTTGATGAGAAAACTCTGTTGCATTCAATCCCATCAGATTGACAACCCAACTATAAAGTAATTTCAAAGCATTAAAAAACACAGTTGCTTAAGTTAAAGTGTATCACTCAATGAAATTTGTCTCTGAATTGTAGAAGTAATTTCTTCAAACAGCTCTGTGGAGTGGATTCAATCAAGGAACATGTCAGAACCAAGACAACCCCAAAGAGAAGCACTTATGAACACAATAATCACCAGTGGCTCTATTTGAGGTGATCTGGGGCTGATTCTCACAAAATATGGCACCAAAAAATCCAGTTGCTTTTGTCATTTTCAACTTCCCCAACAAGTAGCACTTACTGAATTCAACAGTCAAGTCAATGCTCAAGTTAGGGTAATATTACTGACTGCTAAACGTGTTCAAAAGACGATTCTTCACCCAGTAACAAATGATCTAGAATCATTGTTCTAATATATTCCTTATAGGGATCCTTAGACTTCAGAGGTCAGCAACACTACCCCAACAAAAAGCACTTACTGAATTCATAACTCAAGTCAGTGCTTGTGTTTGGGTGATGTTGGTGACAAAGTTATGGTGTAGCTGGTTATGTTAAAATGATGTGAAACTGACTCTGTTGAAGAACTCACAACCAAGACAACCCCAAAGAGAAGCACTTATGAACACAAGAATCATCAGTGTCTCCATTTGAGGTGATCTGGGGCTGATTCTCACAAAATATGGCACCAAAAAATCCAGTTGCTTTTGTCATTTTCAACTGCCCCAACAAGGAGCACTTACTGAATTCAACAGTCAAGTCAATGCTCAAGTTAGGGTAATATTACTGACTGCTAAACGTGTTCAAAAGAGGATTCTTCACCCAGTAACAAATGATCTAGAATCATTGTTCTAATATATTCCTTATAGGGATCCTTAGACTTCAGAGGTCAGCAACACTACCCCAACAAAAAGCACTTACTGAATTCATAACTCAAGTCAGTGCTTGTGTTTGGGTGATGTTGGTGACAAAGTTATGGTGTAGCTGGTTATGTTAAAATGATGTGAAACTGACTGTGATATGTCTGTTGAAGAACTCACAACCAAGACAACCCCAAAGAGAAGCACTTATGAACACAATAATCACCAGTGGCTCTATTTGAGGTGATCTGGGGCTGATTCTCACAAAATATGGCACCAAAAAATCCAGTTGCTTTTGTCATTTTCAACTGCCCCAACAAGGAGCACTTACTGAATTCAACAGTCAAGTCAATGCTCAAGTTAGGGTAATATTACTGACTGCTAAACGTGTTCAAAAGAGGATTCTTCACCCAGTAACAAATGATCTAGAATCATTGTTCTAATATGTTCCTTATAGGGATCCTTAGACTTCAGAGGTCAGCAACACTACCCCAACAAAAAGCACTTACTGAATTCATAACTCAAGTCAGTGCTTGTGTTTGGGTGATGTTGGTGACAAAGTTATGGTGTAGCTGGTTATGTTAAAATGATGTGAAACTGACTCTGTTGAAGAACTCACAACCAAGACAACCCCAAAGAGAAGCACTTATGAACACAATAATCACCAGTGGCTCTATTTGAGGTGATCTGGGGCTGATTCTCACAAAATATGGCACCAAAAAATCCAGTTGCTTTTGTCATTTTCAACTGCCCCAACAAGGAGCACTTACTGAATTCAACAGTCAAGTCAATGCTCAAGTTAGGGTAATATTACTGACTGCTAAACGTGTTCAAAAGAGGATTCTTCACCCAGTAACAAATGATCTAGAATCATTGTTCTAATATGTTCCTTATAGGGATCCTTAGACTTCAGAGGTCAGCAACACTACCCCAACAAAAAGCACTTACTGAATTCATAACTCAAGTCAGTGCTTGTGTTTGGGTGATGTTGGTGACAAAGTTATGGTGTAGCTGGTTATGTTAAAATGATGAAACTGACTGTGATATGTGTGTTGAAGAACTCACAACCAAGACAACCCCAAAGAGAAGCACTTATGAACACAAGAATCATCAGTGTCTCCATTTGAGGTGATCTGGGGCTGATTCTCACAAAATATGGCACCAAAAAATCCAGTTGCTTTTGTCATTTTCAACTGCCCCAACAAGGAGCACTTACTGAATTCAACAGTCAAGTCAATGCTCAAGTTAGGGTAATATTACTGACTGCTAAACGTGTTCAAAAGAGGATTCTTCACCCAGTAACAAATGATCTAGAATCATTGTTCTAATATATTCCTTATAGGGATCCTTAGACTTCAGAGGTCAGCAACACTACCCCAACAAAAAGCACTTACTGAATTCATAACTCAAGTCAGTGCTTGTGTTTGGGTGATGTTGGTGACAAAGTTATGGTGTAGCTGGTTATGTTAAAATGATGTGAAACTGACTCTGTTGAAGAACTCACAACCAAGACAACCCCAAAGAGAAGCACTTATGAACACAAGAATCATCAGTGTCTCCATTTGAGGTGATCTGAACGTGATTTTAATGCCGTCTCTCTTCAGTTACAGTTTGTGGCTTTTGACATGTACAACCTCCCCAACAAGTAGCACTTACCTAATTCAGACAAAACTCAAAGCTCATGTTGGGCCAATATCACATACTTGCAGTGAGCAATCTTCCTCTCTTCTCCGTAGTCCAGATGTTTCTTTCTAGCATTTTCTGTGCTGTCTTTCCCAGTGGCAGCACAAGTGGTGTTTCTTGCACAGATCTGCCCATCTTAAATGTAGTTTGAAGCCATTGCCACCCAACTCCGCCTTCTTTTTCTTGAAGTTTCACTGATCTTGACATTGCGAAATGAACAATAGCGCTATTTGTATTTGATGGACAACAGTCATCTTAAATTCATGCATTCCATTAGAAGTTGACGAGCGGTCAATTAGACTCCAATGAGTTTTCTTGATGCAACTCATTTACACATGGTGGCCTGCCATTGCAGCTCCATCAGGAGTACTTTAAAGCAATCAAAGAAGCAGAGTTAGCACTGAATTTCTTCTCCAAATGGCACTTTCTGAAAAAGACCCCCAAGACAGCTTGTGAGAAAGCAAGAATCATTACATGTCTCCAAAAACTGTCATCTACATATAGGGTTCATGTGAGAATTCCACCCCAACTCATATATATTTGTCTTGCACTTCATTTGCAGAATGTGAACAAAACTGACGTGAATCTCTTACTGATCCTTTTAAATGACACAGTTCACACACCTGAAGATTCAGAGGTCAGCAAAACTGCCCCAACAAAAAGCACTTACTGTATTGAGAAACAAAGTTAGTGTCTGTGTTCAGGTAATAATAAAGACTAAATGGAGATGTTGATGAGAAAAACTCTGTTGCATTCAATCCCATCAGATTGACAACCCAACTATAAAGTAATTTCAAAGCATTAAAAAACACAGTTGCTTAAGTTAAAGTGTATCACTCAATGAAATTTGTCTCTGAATTGTAGAAGTAATTTCTTCAAACAGCTCTGTGGAGTGGATTCAATCAAGGAACATGTCAGAACCAAGACAACCCCAAAGAGAAGCACTTATGAACACAATAATCACCAGTGGCTCTATTTGAGGTGATCTGGGGCTGATTCTCACAAAATATGGCACCAAAAAATCCAGTTGCTTTTGTCATTTTCAACTTCCCCAACAAGTAGCACTTACTGAATTCAACAGTCAAGTCAATGCTCAAGTTAGGGTAATATTACTGACTGCTAAACGTGTTCAAAAGACGATTCTTCACCCAGTAACAAATGATCTAGAATCATTGTTCTAATATATTCCTTATAGGGATCCTTAGACTTCAGAGGTCAGCAACACTACCCCAACAAAAAGCACTTACTGAATTCATAACTCAAGTCAGTGCTTGTGTTTGGGTGATGTTGGTGACAAAGTTATGGTGTAGCTGGTTATGTTAAAATGATGTGAAACTGACTCTGTTGAAGAACTCACAACCAAGACAACCCCAAAGAGAAGCACTTATGAACACAAGAATCATCAGTGTCTCCATTTGAGGTGATCTGGGGCTGATTCTCACAAAATATGGCACCAAAAAATCCAGTTGCTTTTGTCATTTTCAACTGCCCCAACAAGGAGCACTTACTGAATTCAACAGTCAAGTCAATGCTCAAGTTAGGGTAATATTACTGACTGCTAAACGTGTTCAAAAGAGGATTCTTCACCCAGTAACAAATGATCTAGAATCATTGTTCTAATATATTCCTTATAGGGATCCTTAGACTTCAGAGGTCAGCAACACTACCCCAACAAAAAGCACTTACTGAATTCATAACTCAAGTCAGTGCTTGTGTTTGGGTGATGTTGGTGACAAAGTTATGGTGTAGCTGGTTATGTTAAAATGATGTGAAACTGACTCTGTTGAAGAACTCACAACCAAGACAACCCCAAAGAGAAGCACTTATGAACACAATCACCAGTGCTCTATTTGAGGTGATCTGGGGCTGATTCTCACAAAATATGGCACCAAAAAATCCAGTTGCTTTTGTCATTTTCAACTGCCCCAACAAGGAGCACTTACTGAATTCAACAGTCAAGTCAATGCTCAAGTTAGGGTAATATTACTGACTGCTAAACGTGTTCAAAAGAGGATTCTTCACCCAGTAACAAATGATCTAGAATCATTGTTCTAATATGTTCCTTATAGGGATCCTTAGACTTCAGAGGTCAGCAACACTACCCCAACAAAAAGCACTTACTGAATTCATAACTCAAGTCAGTGCTTGTGTTTGGGTGATGTTGGTGACAAAGTTATGGTGTAGCTGGTTATGTTAAAATGATGTGAAACTGACTCTGTTGAAGAACTCACAACCAAGACAACCCCAAAGAGAAGCACTTATGAACACAAGAATCATCAGTGTCTCCATTTGAGGTGATCTGGGGCTGATTCTCACAAAATATGGCACCAAAAAATCCAGTTGCTTTTGTCATTTTCAACTGCCCCAACAAGGAGCACTTACTGAATTCAACAGTCAAGTCAATGCTCAAGTTAGGGTAATATTACTGACTGCTAAACGTGTTCAAAAGAGGATTCTTCACCCAGTAACAAATGATCTAGAATCATTGTTCTAATATGTTCCTTATAGGGATCCTTAGACTTCAGAGGTCAGCAACACTACCCCAACAAAAAGCACTTACTGAATTCATAACTCAAGTCAGTGCTTGTGTTTGGGTGATGTTGGTGACAAAGTTATGGTGTAGCTGGTTATGTTAAAATGATGTGAAACTGACTGTGATATGTGTGTTGAAGAACTCACAACCAAGACAACCCCAAAGAGAAGCACTTATGAACACAAGAATCATCAGTGTCTCCATTTGAGGTGATCTGGGGCTGATTCTCACAAAATATGGCACCAAAAAATCCAGTTGCTTTTGTCATTTTCAACTGCCCCAACAAGGAGCACTTACTGAATTCAACAGTCAAGTCAATGCTCAAGTTAGGGTAATATTACTGACTGCTAAACGTGTTCAAAAGAGGATTCTTCACCCAGTAACAAATGATCTAGAATCATTGTTCTAATATATTCCTTATAGGGATCCTTAGACTTCAGAGGTCAGCAACACTACCCCAACAAAAAGCACTTACTGAATTCATAACTCAAGTCAGTGCTTGTGTTTGGGTGATGTTGGTGACAAAGTTATGGTGTAGCTGGTTATGTTAAATGATGAAACTGACTGTGATATGTGTGTTGAAGAACTCACAACCAAGACAACCCCAAAGAGAAGCACTTATGAACACAAGAATCATCAGTGTCTCCATTTGAGGTGATCTGGGGCTGATTCTCACAAAATATGGCACCAAAAAATCCAGTTGCTTTTGTCATTTTCAACTGCCCCAAGGAGCACTTACTGAATTCAACAGTCAAGTCAATGCTCAAGTTAGGGTAATATTACTGACTGCTAAACGTGTTCAAAAGAGGATTCTTCACCCAGTAACAAATGATCTAGAATCATTGTTCTAATATATTCCTTATAGGGATCCTTAGACTTCAGAGGTCAGCAACACTACCCCAACAAAAAGCACTTACTGAATTCATAACTCAAGTCAGTGCTTGTGTTTGGGTGATGTTGGTGACAAAGTTATGGTGTAGCTGGTTATGTTAAAATGATGTGAAACTGACTCTGTTGAAGAACTCACAACCAAGACAACCCCAAAGAGAAGCACTTATGAACACAAGAATCATCAGTGTCTCCATTTGAGGTGATCTGAACGTGATTTTAATGCCGTCTCTCTTCAGTTACAGTTTGTGGCTTTTGACATGTACAACCTCCCCAACAAGTAGCACTTACCTAATTCAGACAAAACTCAAAGCTCATGTTGGGCCAATATCACATACTTGCAGTGAGCAATCTTCCTCTCTTCTCCGTAGTCCAGATGTTTCTTTCTAGCATTTTCTGTGCTGTCTTTCCCAGTGGCAGCACAAGTGGTGTTTCTTGCACAGATCTGCCCATCTTAAATGTAGTTTGAAGCCATTGCCACCCAACTCCGCCTTCTTTTTCTTGAAGTTTCACTGATCTTGACATTGCGAAATGAACAATAGCACTATTTGTATTTGATGGACAACAGTCATCTTAAATTCATGCATTCCATTAGAAGTTGACGAGCGGTCAATTAGACTCCAATGAGTTTTCTTGATGCAACTCATTTACACATGGTGGCCTGCCATTGCAGCTCCATCAGGAGTACTTTAAAGCAATCAAAGAAGCAGAGTTAGCACTGAATTTCTTCTCCAAATGGCACTTTCTGAAAAAGACCCCCAAGACAGCTTGTGAGAAAGCAAGAATCATTACATGTCTCCAAAAACTGTCATCTACATATAGGGTTCATGTGAGAATTCCACCCCAACTCATATATATTTGTCTTGCACTTCATTTGCAGAATGTGAACAAAACTGACGTGAATCTCTTACTGATCCTTTTAAATGACACAGTTCACACACCTGAAGATTCAGAGGTCAGCAAAACTGCCCCAACAAAAAGCACTTACTGTATTGAGAAACAAAGTTAGTGTCTGTGTTCAGGTAATAATAAAGACTAAATGGAGATGTTGATGAGAAAAACTCTGTTGCATTCAATCCCATCAGATTGACAACCCAACTATAAAGTAATTTCAAAGCATTAAAAAACACAGTTGCTTAAGTTAAAGTGTATCACTCAATGAAATTTGTCTCTGAATTGTAGAAGTAATTTCTTCAAACAGCTCTGTGGAGTGGATTCAATCAAGGAACATGTCAGAACCAAGACAACCCCAAAGAGAAGCACTTATGAACACAATAATCACCAGTGGCTCTATTTGAGGTGATCTGGGGCTGATTCTCACAAAATATGGCACCAAAAAATCCAGTTGCTTTTGTCATTTTCAACTGCCCCAACAAGGAGCACTTACTGAATTCAACAGTCAAGTCAATGCTCAAGTTAGGGTAATATTACTGACTGCTAAACGTGTTCAAAAGAGGATTCTTCACCCAGTAACAAATGATCTAGAATCATTGTTCTAATATATTCCTTATAGGGATCCTTAGACTTCAGAGGTCAGCAACACTACCCCAACAAAAAGCACTTACTGAATTCATAACTCAAGTCAGTGCTTGTGTTTGGGTGATGTTGGTGACAAAGTTATGGTGTAGCTGGTTATGTTAAAATGATGTGAAACTGACTCTGTTGAAGAACTCACAACCAAGACAACCCCAAAGAGAAGCACTTATGAACACAAGAATCATCAGTGGCTCTATTTGAGGTGATCTGGGGCTGATTCTCACAAAATATGGCACCAAAAAATCCAGTTGCTTTTGTCATTTTCAACTGCCCCAACAAGGAGCACTTACTGAATTCAACAGTCAAGTCAATGCTCAAGTTAGGGTAATATTACTGACTGCTAAACGTGTTCAAAAGAGGATTCTTCACCCAGTAACAAATGATCTAGAATCATTGTTCTAATATGTTCCTTATAGGGATCCTTAGACTTCAGAGGTCAGCAACACTACCCCAACAAAAAGCACTTACTGAATTCATAACTCAAGTCAGTGCTTGTGTTTGGGTGATGTTGGTGACAAAGTTATGGTGTAGCTGGTTATGTTAAAATGATGTGAAACTGACTCTGTTGAAGAACTCACAACCAAGACAACCCCAAAGAGAAGCACTTATGAACACAAGAATCATCAGTGCTCCATTTGAGGTGATCTGGGGCTGATTCTCACAAAATATGGCACCAAAAAATCCAGTTGCTTTTGTCATTTTCAACTGCCCCAACAAGGAGCACTTACTGAATTCAACAGTCAAGTCAATGCTCAAGTTAGGGTAATATTACTGACTGCTAAACGTGTTCAAAAGAGGATTCTTCACCCAGTAACAAATGATCTAGAATCATTGTTCTAATATATTCCTTATAGGGATCCTTAGACTTCAGAGGTCAGCAACACTACCCCAACAAAAAGCACTTACTGAATTCATAACTCAAGTCAGTGCTTGTGTTTGGGTGATGTTGGTGACAAAGTTATGGTGTAGCTGGTTATGTTAAAATGATGTGAAACTGACTGTGATATGTGTGTTGAAGAACTCACAACCAAGACAACCCCAAAGAGAAGCACTTATGAACACAAGAATCATCAGTGTCTCCATTTGAGGTGATCTGGGGCTGATTCTCACAAAATATGGCACCAAAAAATCCAGTTGCTTTTGTCATTTCAACTGCCCCAACAAGGAGCACTTACTGAATTCAACAGTCAAGTCAATGCTCAAGTTAGGGTAATATTACTGACTGCTAAACGTGTTCAAAAGAGGATTCTTCACCCAGTAACAAATGATCTAGAATCATTGTTCTAATATATTCCTTATAGGGATCCTTAGACTTCAGAGGTCAGCAACACTACCCCAACAAAAAGCACTTACTGAATTCATAACTCAAGTCAGTGCTTGTGTTTGGGTGATGTTGGTGACAAAGTTATGGTGTAGCTGGTTATGTTAAAATGATGTGAAACTGACTCTGTTGAAGAACTCACAACCAAGACAACCCCAAAGAGAAGCACTTATGAACACAAGAATCATCAGTGTCTCCATTTGAGGTGATCTGAACGTGATTTTAATGCCGTCTCTCTTCAGTTACAGTTTGTGGCTTTTGACATGTACAACCTCCCCAACAAGTAGCACTTACCTAATTCAGACAAAACTCAAAGCTCATGTTGGGCCAATATCACATACTTGCAGTGAGCAATCTTCCTCTCTTCTCCGTAGTCCAGATGTTTCTTTCTAGCATTTTCTGTGCTGTCTTTCCCAGTGGCAGCACAAGTGGTGTTTCTTGCACAGATCTGCCCATCTTAAATGTAGTTTGAAGCCATTGCCACCCAACTCCGCCTTC
Organism: Micropterus salmoides; assembly: GCF_014851395.1. Lineage (NCBI taxonomy): Eukaryota > Metazoa > Chordata > Actinopteri > Centrarchiformes > Centrarchidae > Micropterus > Micropterus salmoides. The sequence goes on along the minus strand of NW_024040364.1, from coordinate 31,087 downwards.
TTTTTCTTGAAGTTTCACTGATCTTGACATTGCGAAATGAACAATAGCACTATTTGTATTTGATGGACAACAGTCATCTTAAATTCATGCATTCCATTAGAAGTTGACGAGCGGTCAATTAGACTCCAATGAGTTTTCTTGATGCAACTCATTTACACATGGTGGCCTGCCATTGCAGCTCCATCAGGAGTACTTTAAAGCAATACAAAGAAGCAGAGTTAGCACTGAATTTCTTCTCCAAATGGCACTTTCTGCAAAAAGACCCCCAAGACAGCTTGTGAGAAAGCAAGAATCATTACATGTCTCCAAAAACTGTCATCTACATGTAGGGTTCATGTGAGAATTCCACCCCAACTCATATATTTGTCTTGCACTTCATTTGCAGAATGTGAACAAAACTGACGTGAATCTCTTACTGATCCTTTTAAATGACACAGTTCACACACCTGAAGATTCAGAGGTCAGCAAAACTGCCCCAACAAAAAGCACTTACTGTATTGAGAAACAAAGTTAGTGTCTGTGTTCAGGTAATAATAAAGACTAAATGGAGATGTTGATGAGAAAACTCTGTTGCATTCAATCCCATCAGATTGACAACCCAACTATAAAGTAATTTCAAAGCATTAAAAAACACAGTTGCTTAAGTTAAAGTGTATCACTCAATGAAATTTGTCTCTGAATTGTAGAAGTAATTTCTTCAAACAGCTCTGTGGAGTGGATTCAATCGAGGAACATGTCAGAACCAAGACAACCCCAAAGAGAAGCACTTATGAACACAATAATCACCAGTGGCTCTATTTGAGGTGATCTGGGGCTGATTCTCACAAAATATGGCACCAAAAAATCCAGTTGCTTTTGTCATTGTCAACTCCCCAACAAGTAGCACTTACTGAATTCAACAGTCAAGTCAATGCTCAAGTTAGGGTAATATTACTGACTGCTAAACGTGTTCAAAAGACGATTCTTCACCCAGTAACAAATGATCTAGAATCATTGTTCTAATATATTCCTTATAGGGATCCTTAGACTTCAGAGGTCAGCAACACTACCCCAACAAAAAGCACTTACTGAATTCATAACTCAAGTCAGTGCTGTGTTTGGGTGATGTTGGTGACAAAGTTATGGTGTAGCTGGTTATGTTAAAATGATGTGAAACTGACTGTGATATGTCTGTTGAAGAACTCACAACCAAGACAACCCCAAAGAGAAGCACTTATGAACACAATAATCACCAGTGCTCTATTTGAGGTGATCTGGGGCTGATTCTCACAAAATATGGCACCAAAAAATCCAGTTGCTTTTGTCATTTTCAACTGCCCCAACAAGGAGCACTTACTGAATTCAACAGTCAAGTCAATGCTCAAGTTAGGGTAATATTACTGACTGCTAAACGTGTTCAAAAGAGGATTCTTCACCCAGTAACAAATGATCTAGAATCATTGTTCTAATATGTTCCTTATAGGGATCCTTAGACTTCAGAGGTCAGCAACACTACCCCAACAAAAAGCACTTACTGAATTCATAACTCAAGTCAGTGCTGTGTTTGGGTGATGTTGGTGACAAAGTTATGGTGTAGCTGGTTATGTTAAAATGATGTGAAACTGACTGTGATATGTCTGTTGAAGAACTCACAACCAAGACAACCCCAAAGAGAAGCACTTATGAACACAATAATCACCAGTGGCTCTATTTGAGGTGATCTGGGGCTGATTCTCACAAAATATGGCACCAAAAAATCCAGTTGCTTTTGTCATTTCAACTGCCCCAACAAGGAGCACTTACTGAATTCAACAGTCAAGTCAATGCTCAAGTTAGGGTAATATTACTGACTGCTAAACGTGTTCAAAAGAGGATTCTTCACCCAGTAACAAATGATCTAGAATCATTGTTCTAATATGTTCCTTATAGGGATCCTTAGACTTCAGAGGTCAGCAACACTACCCCAACAAAAAGCACTTACTGAATTCATAACTCAAGTCAGTGCTTGTGTTTGGGTGATGTTGGTGACAAAGTTATGGTGTAGCTGGTTATGTTAAAATGATATGAAACTGACTGTGATATGTGTTGAAGAACTCACAACCAAGACAACCCCAAAGAGAAGCACTTATGAACACAATAATCACCAGTGTCTCCATTTGAGGTGATCTGGGGCTGATTCTCACAAAATATGGCACCAAAAAATCCAGTTGCTTTTGTCATTTTCAACTGCCCCAACAAGGAGCACTTACTGAATTCAACAGTCAAGTCAATGCTCAAGTTAGGGTAATATTACTGACTGCTAAACGTGTTCAAAAGAGGATTCTTCACCCAGTAACAAATGATCTAGAATCATTGTTCTAATATGTTCCTTATAGGGATCCTTAGACTTCAGAGGTCAGCAACACTACCCCAACAAAAAGCACTTACTGAATTCATAACTCAAGTCAGTGCTTGTGTTTGGGTGATGTTGGTGACAAAGTTATGGTGTAGCTGGTTATGTTAAAATGATGTGAAACTGACTGTGATATGTGTTGAAGAACTCACAACCAAGACAACCCCAAAGAGAAGCACTTATGAACACAATAATCCAGTGGCTCTATTTGAGGTGATCTGGGGCTGATTCTCACAAAATATGGCACCAAAAAATCCAGTTGCTTTTGTCATTTTCAATTGCCCCAACAAGGAGCACTTACTGAATTCAACAGTCAAGTCAATGCTCAAGTTAGGGTAATATTACTGACTGCTAAACGTGTTCAAAAGAGGATTCTTCACCCAGTAACAAATGATCTAGAATCATTGTTCTAATATTCCTTATAGGGATCCTTAGACTTCAGAGGTCAGCAACACTACCCCAACAAAAAGCACTTACTGAATTCATAACTCAAGTCAGTGCTGTGTTTGGGTGATGTTGGTGACAAAGTTATGGTGTAGCTGGTTATGTTAAAATGATATGAAACTGACTGTGATATGTGTGTTGAAGAACTCACAACCAAGACAACCCCAAAGAGAAGCACTTATGAACACAAGAATCATCAGTGTCTCCATTTGAGGTGATCTGGGGCTGATTCTCACAAAATATGGCACCAAAAAATCCAGTTGCTTTTGTCATTTTCAACTGCCCCAACAAGGAGCACTTACTGAATTCAACAGTCAAGTCAATGCTCAAGTTAGGGTAATATTACTGACTGCTAAACGTGTTCAAAAGACGATTCTTCACCCAGTAACAAATGATCTAGAATCATTGTTCTAATATATTCCTTATAGGGATCCTTAGACTTCAGAGGTCAGCAACACTACCCCAACAAAAGCACTTACTGAATTCATAACTCAAGTCAGTGCTTGTGTTTGGGTGATGTTGGTGACAAAGTTATGGTGTAGCTGGTTATGTTAAAATGATGTGAAACTGACTCTGTTGAAGAACTCACAACCAAGACAACCCCAAAGAGAAGCACTTATGAACACAAGAATCATCAGTGTCTCCATTTGAGGTGATCTGAACGTGATTTTAATGCCGTCTCTCTTCAGTTACAGTTTGTGGCTTTTGACATGTACAACCTCCCCAACAAGTAGCACTTACCTAATTCAGACAAAACTCAAAGCTCATGTTGGGCCAATATCACATACTTGCAGTGAGCAATCTTCCTCTCTTCTCCGTAGTCCAGATGTTTCTTTCTAGCATTTTCTGTGCTGTCTTTCCCAGTGGCAGCACAAGTGGTGTTTCTTGCACAGATCTGCCCATCTTAAATGTAGTTTGAAGCCATTGCCACCCAACTCCGCCTTCTTTTTCTTGAAGTTTCACTGATCTTGACATTGCGAAATGAACAATAGCACTATTTGTATTTGATGGACAACAGTCATCTTAAATTCATGCATTCCATTAGAAGTTGACGAGCGGTCAATTAGACTCCAATGAGTTTTCTTGATGCAACTCATTTACACATGGTGGCCTGCCATTGCAGCTCCATCAGGAGTACTTTAAAGCAATACAAAGAAGCAGAGTTAGCACTGAATTTCTTCTCCAAATGGCACTTTCTGCAAAAAGACCCCCAAGACAGCTTGTGAGAAAGCAAGAATCATTACATGTCTCCAAAAACTGTCATCTACATGTAGGGTTCATGTGAGAATTCCACCCCAACTCATATATATTTGTCTTGCACTTCATTTGCAGAATGTGAACAAAACTGACGTGAATCTCTTACTGATCCTTTTAAATGACACAGTTCACACACCTGAAGATTCAGAGGTCAGCAAAACTGCCCCAACAAAAAGCACTTACTGTATTGAGAAACAAAGTTAGTGTCTGTGTTCAGGTAATAATAAAGACTAAATGGAGATGTTGATGAGAAAAACTCTGTTGCATTCAATCCCATCAGATTGACAACCCAACTATAAAGTAATTTCAAAGCATTAAAAAACACAGTTGCTTAAGTTAAAGTGTATCACTCAATGAAATTTGTCTCTGAATTGTAGAAGTAATTTCTTCAAACAGCTCTGTGGAGTGGATTCAATCGAGGAACATGTCAGAACCAAGACAACCCCAAAGAGAAGCACTTATGAACACAATAATCACCAGTGGCTCTATTTGAGGTGATCTGGGGCTGATTCTCACAAAATATGGCACCAAAAAATCCAGTTGCTTTTGTCATTTTCAACTGCCCCAACAAGTAGCACTTACTGAATTCAACAGTCAAGTCAATGCTCAAGTTAGGGTAATATTACTGACTGCTAAACGTGTTCAAAAGACGATTCTTCACCCAGTAACAAATGATCTAGAATCATTGTTCTAATATATTCCTTATAGGGATCCTTAGACTTCAGAGGTCAGCAACACTACCCCAACAAAAAGCACTTACTGAATTCATAACTCAAGTCAGTGCTTGTGTTTGGGTGATGTTGGTGACAAAGTTATGGTTAGCTGGTTATGTTAAAATGATGTGAAACTGACTCTGTTGAAGAACTCACAACCAAGACAACCCCAAAGAGAAGCACTTATGAACACAAGAATCATCAGTGTCTCCATTTGAGGTGATCTGGGGCTGATTCTCACAAAATATGGCACCAAAAAATCCAGTTGCTTTGTCATTTTCAACTGCCCCAACAAGGAGCACTTACTGAATTCAACAGTCAAGTCAATGCTCAAGTTAGGGTAATATTACTGACTGCTAAACGTGTTCAAAAGAGGATTCTTCACCCAGTAACAAATGATCTAGAATCATTGTTCTAATATATTCCTTATAGGGATCCTTAGACTTCAGAGGTCAGCAACACTACCCCAACAAAAAGCACTTACTGAATTCATAACTCAAGTCAGTGCTTGTGTTTGGGTGATGTTGGTGACAAAGTTATGGTGTAGCTGGTTATGTTAAAATGATGTGAAACTGACTCTGTTGAAGAACTCACAACCAAGACAACCCCAAAGAGAAGCACTTATGAACACAAGAATCATCAGTGTCTCCATTTGAGGTGATCTGAACGTGATTTTAATGCCGTCTCTCTTCAGTTACAGTTTGTGGCTTTTGACATGTACAACCTCCCAACAAGTAGCACTTACCTAATTCAGACAAAACTCAAAGCTCATGTTGGGCCAATATCACATACTTGCAGTGAGCAATCTTCTCTCTTCTCCGTAGTCCAGATGTTTCTTTCTAGCATTTTCTGTGCTGTCTTTCCCAGTGGCAGCACAAGTGGTGTTTCTTGCACAGATCTGCCCATCTTAAATGTAGTTTGAAGCCATTGCCACCCAACTCCGCCTTCTTTTTCTTGAAGTTTCACTGATCTTGACATTGCGAAATGAACAATAGCACTATTTGTATTTGATGGACAACAGTCATCTTAAATTCATGCATTCCATTAGAAGTTGACGAGCGGTCAATTAGACTCCAATGAGTTTTCTTGATGCAACTCATTTACACATGGTGGCCTGCCATTGCAGCTCCATCAGGAGTACTTTAAAGCAATACAAAGAAGCAGAGTTAGCACTGAATTTCTTCTCCAAATGGCACTTTCTGCAAAAAGACCCCAAGACAGCTTGTGAGAAAGCAAGAATCATTACATGTCTCCAAAAACTGTCATCTACATGTAGGGTTCATGTGAGAATTCCACCCCAACTCATATATTTGTCTTGCACTTCATTTGCAGAATGTGAACAAAACTGACGTGAATCTCTTACTGATCCTTTTAAATGACACAGTTCACACACCTGAAGATTCAGAGGTCAGCAAAACTGCCCCAACAAAAAGCACTTACTGTATTGAGAAACAAAGTTAGTGTCTGTGTTCAGGTAATAATAAAGACTAAATGGAGATGTTGATGAGAAAAACTCTGTTGCATTCAATCCCATCAGATTGACAACCCAACTATAAAGTAATTTCAAAGCATTAAAAAACACAGTTGCTTAAGTTAAAGTGTATCACTCAATGAAATTTGTCTCTGAATTGTAGAAGTAATTTCTTCAAACAGCTCTGTGGAGTGGATTCAATCGAGGAACATGTCAGAACCAAGACAACCCCAAAGAGAAGCACTTATGAACACAATAATCACCAGTGGCTCTATTTGAGGTGATCTGGGGCTGATTCTCACAAAATATGGCACCAAAAAATCCAGTTGCTTTTGTCATTGTCAACTTCCCCAACAAGTAGCACTTACTGAATTCAACAGTCAAGTCAATGCTCAAGTTAGGGTAATATTACTGACTGCTAAACGTGTTCAAAAGAGGATTCTTCACCCAGTAACAAATGATCTAGAATCATTGTTCTAATATATTCCTTATAGGGATCCTTAGACTTCAGAGGTCAGCAACACTACCCCAACAAAAAGCACTTACTGAATTCATAACTCAAGTCAGTGCTTGTGTTTGGGTGATGTTGGTGACAAAGTTATGGTGTAGCTGGTTATGTTAAAATGATGTGAAACTGACTCTGTTGAAGAACTCACAACCAAGACAACCCCAAAGAGAAGCACTTATGAACACAAGAATCATCAGTGTCTCCATTTGAGGTGATCTGGGGCTGATTCTCACAAAATATGGCACCAAAAAATCCAGTTGCTTTTGTCATTTTCAACTGCCCCAACAAGGAGCACTTACTGAATTCAACAGTCAAGTCAATGCTCAAGTTAGGGTAATATTACTGACTGCTAAACGTGTTCAAAAGAGGATTCTTCACCCAGTAAAAATGATCTAGAATCATTGTTCTAATATATCCTTATAGGGATCCTTAGACTTCAGAGGTCAGCAACACTACCCCAACAAAAAGCACTTACTGAATTCATAACTCAAGTCAGTGCTGTGTTTGGGTGATGTTGGTGACAAAGTTATGGTGTAGCTGGTATGTTAAAATGATGTGAAACTGACTGTGATATGTCTGTTGAAGAACTCACAACCAAGACAACCCCAAAGAGAAGCACTTATGAACACAAAATCACCAGTGGCTATTTGAGGTGATCTGGGGCTGATTCTCACAAAATATGGCACCAAAAAATCCAGTTGCTTTTGTCATTGTCAACTTCCCAACAAGTAGCACTTACTGAATTCAACAGTCAAGTCAATGCTCAAGTTAGGGTAATATTACTGACTGCTAAACGTGTTCAAAAGAGGATTCTTCACCCAGTAACAAATGATCTAGAATCATTGTTCTAATATATTCCTTATAGGGATCCTTAGACTTCAGAGGTCAGCAACACTACCCCAACAAAAAGCACTTACTGAATTCATAACTCAAGTCAGTGCTTGTGTTTGGGTGATGTGGTGACAAAGTTATGGTGTAGCTGGTTATGTTAAAATGATGTGAAACTGACTCTGTTGAAGAACTCACAACCAAGACAACCCCAAAGAGAAGCACTTATGAACACAAGAATCATCAGTGTCTCCATTTGAGGTGATCTGGGGCTGATTCTCACAAAATATGGCACCAAAAAATCCAGTTGCTTTTGTCATTTTCAACTCCCCAACAAGGAGCACTTACTGAATTCAACAGTCAAGTCAATGCTCAAGTTAGGGTAATATTACTGACTGCTAAACGTGTTCAAAAGAGGATTCTTCACCCAGTAACAAATGATCTAGAATCATTGTTCTAATATATTCCTTATAGGGATCCTTAGACTTCAGAGGTCAGCAACACTACCCCAACAAAAAGCACTTACTGAATTCATAACTCAAGTCAGTGCTGTGTTTGGGTGATGTTGGTGACAAAGTTATGGTGTAGCTGGTTATGTTAAAATGATGTGAAACTGACTGTGATATGTCTGTTGAAGAACTCACAACCAAGACAACCCCAAAGAGAAGCACTTATGAACACAATAATCACCAGTGGCTCTATTTGAGGTGATCTGGGGCTGATTCTCACAAAATATGGCACCAAAAATCCAGTTGCTTTTGTCATTTTCAACTGCCCCAACAAGGAGCACTTACTGAATTCAACAGTCAAGTCAATGCTCAAGTTAGGGTAATATTACTGACTGCTAAACGTGTTCAAAAGAGGATTCTTCACCCAGTAACAAATGATCTAGAATCATTGTTCTAATATTTCCTTATAGGGATCCTTAGACTTCAGAGGTCAGCAACACTACCCCAACAAAAAGCACTTACTGAATTCATAACTCAAGTCAGTGCTTGTGTTTGGGTGATGTTGGTGACAAAGTTATGGTGTAGCTGGTTATGTTAAAATGATGTGAAACTGACTGATATGTGTGTTGAAGAACTCACAACCAAGACAACCCCAAAGAGAAGCACTTATGAACACAAGAATCATCAGTGTCTCCATTTGAGGTGATCTGGGGCTGATTCTCACAAAATATGGCACCAAAAAATCCAGTTGCTTTTGTCATTGTCAACTCCCCAACAAGTAGCACTTACTGAATTCAACAGTCAAGTCAATGCTCAAGTTAGGGTAATATTACTGACTGCTAAACGTGTTCAAAAGAGGATTCTTCACCCAGTAACAAATGATCTAGAATCATTGTTCTAATATATTCCTTATAGGGATCCTTAGACTTCAGAGGTCAGCAACACTACCCCAACAAAAAGCACTTACTGAATTCATAACTCAAGTCAGTGCTTGTGTTTGGGTGATGTTGGTGACAAAGTTATGGTGTAGCTGGTTATGTTAAAATGATGTGAAACTGACTGTGATATGTGTGTTGAAGAACTCACAACCAAGACAACCCCAAAGAGAAGCACTTATGAACACAAGAATCATCAGTGTCTCCATTTGAGGTGATCTGGGGCTGATTCTCACAAAATATGGCACCAAAAAATCCAGTTGCTTTTGTCATTGTCAACTTCCCCAACAAGTAGCACTTACTGAATTCAACAGTCAAGTCAATGCTCAAGTTAGGGTAATATTACTGACTGCTAAACGTGTTCAAAAGAGGATTCTTCACCCAGTAACAAATGATCTAGAATCATTGTTCTAATATATTCCTTATAGGGATCCTTAGACTTCAGAGGTCAGCAACACTACCCCAACAAAAAGCACTTACTGAATTCATAACTCAAGTCAGTGCTTGTGTTTGGGTGATGTTGGTGACAAAGTTATGGTGTAGCTGGTTATGTTAAAATGATGTGAAACTGACTGTGATATGTGTTGAAGAACTCACAACCAAGACAACCCCAAAGAGAAGCACTTATGAACACAAGAATCATCAGTGTCTCCATTTGAGGTGATCTGGGGCTGATTCTCACAAAATATGGCACCAAAAAATCCAGTTGCTTTTGTCATTGTCAACTTCCCCAACAAGTAGCACTTACTGAATTCAACAGTCAAGTCAATGCTCAAGTTAGGGTAATATTACTGACTGCTAAACGTGTTCAAAAGAGGATTCTTCACCCAGTAACAAATGATCTAGAATCATTGTTCTAATATATTCCTTATAGGGATCCTTAGACTTCAGAGGTCAGCAACACTACCCCAACAAAAAGCACTTACTGAATTCATAACTCAAGTCAGTGCTTGTGTTTGGGTGATGTTGGTGACAAAGTTATGGTGTAGCTGGTTATGTTAAAATGATGTGAAACTGACTGTGATATGTGTGTTGAAGAACTCACAACCAAGACAACCCCAAAGAGAAGCACTTATGAACACAAGAATCATCAGTGTCTCCATTTGAGGTGATCTGGGGCTGATTCTCACAAAATATGGCACCAAAAAATCCAGTTGCTTTTGTCATTGTCAACTTCCCCAACAAGTAGCACTTACTGAATTCAACAGTCAAGTCAATGCTCAAGTTAGGGTAATATTACTGACTGCTAAACGTGTTCAAAAGAGGATTCTTCACCCAGTAACAAATGATCTAGAATCATTGTTCTAATATATTCCTTATAGGGATCCTTAGACTTCAGAGGTCAGCAACACTACCCCAACAAAAAGCACTTACTGAATTCATAACTCAAGTCAGTGCTTGTGTTTGGGTGATGTTGGTGACAAAGTTATGGTGTAGCTGGTTATGTTAAAATGATGTGAAACTGACTGTGATATGTGTGTTGAAGAACTCACAACCAAGACAACCCCAAAGAGAAGCACTTATGAACACAAGAATCATCAGTGTCTCCATTTGAGGTGATCTGGGGCTGATTCTCACAAAATATGGCACCAAAAAATCCAGTTGCTTTTGTCATTGTCAACTTCCCCAACAAGTAGCACTTACTGAATTCAACAGTCAAGTCAATGCTCAAGTTAGGGTAATATTACTGACTGCTAAACGTGTTCAAAAGAGGATTCTTCACCCAGTAACAAATGATCTAGAATCATTGTTCTAATATATTCCTTATAGGGATCCTTAGACTTCAGAGGTCAGCAACACTACCCCAACAAAAAGCACTTACTGAATTCATAACTCAAGTCAGTGCTTGTGTTTGGGTGATGTTGGTGACAAAGTTATGGTGTAGCTGGTTATGTTAAAATGATGTGAAACTGACTGTGATATGTGTGTTGAAGAACTCACAACCAAGACAACCCAAAGAGAAGCACTTATGAACACAAGAATCATCAGTGTCTCCATTTGAGGTGATCTGGGGCTGATTCTCACAAAATATGGCACCAAAAAATCCAGTTGCTTTTGTCATTGTCAACTTCCCCAACAAGTAGCACTTACTGAATTCAACAGTCAAGTCAATGCTCAAGTTAGGGTAATATTACTGACTGCTAACGTGTTCAAAAGAGGATTCTTCACCAGTAACAAATGATCTAGAATCATTGTTCTATATATCCTTATAGGGATCCTTAGACTTCAGAGGTCAGCAACACTACCCCAACAAAAAGCACTTACTGAATTCATAACTCAAGTCAGTGCTTGTGTTTGGGTGATGTTGGTGACAAAGTTATGGTGTAGCTGGTTATGTTAAATGATGTGAAACTGACTCTGTTGAAGAACTCACAACCAAGACAACCCCAAAGAGAAGCACTTATGAACACAAGAATCATCAGTGTCTCCATTTGAGGTGATCTGAACGTGATTTTAATGCGTCTCTCTTCAGTTACAGTTTGTGGCTTTTGACATGTACAACCTCCCCAACAAGTAGCACTTACCTAATTCAGACAAAACTCAAAGCTCATGTTGGGCCAATATCACATACTTGCAGTGAGCAATCTTCCTCTCTTCTCCGTAGTCCAGATGTTTCTTTCTAGCATTCTGTGCTGTCTTTCCCAGTGGCAGCACAAGTGGTGTTTCTTGCACAGATCTGCCCATCTTAAATGTAGTTTGAAGCAATTGCCATCCAACTCCGCCTTCTTTTTCTTGAAGTTTCACTGATCTTGACATTGCGAAATGAACAATAGCACTATTTGTATTTGATGGACAACAGTCATCTTAAATTCATGCATTCCATTAGAAGTTGACGAGCGGTCAATTAGACTCCAATGAGTTTTCTTGATGCAACTCATTTACACATGGTGGCCTGCCATTGCAGCTCCATCAGGAGTACTTTAAAGCAATACAAAGAAGCAGAGTTAGCACTGAATTTCTTCTCCAAATGGCACTTTCTGCAAAAGACCCCCAAGACAGCTTGTGAGAAAGCAAAATCATTACATGTCTCCAAAAACTGTCATCTACATGTAGGGTTCATGTGAGAATTCCACCCAACTCATATATATTTGTCTTGCACTTCATTTGCAGAATGTGAACAAAACTGACGTGAATCTCTTACTGATCCTTTTAAATGACACAGTTCACACACCTGAAGATTCAGAGGTCAGCAACACTACCCCAACAAAAAGCACTTACTGAATTCATAACTCAAGTCAGTGCTTGTGTTTGGGTGAGTTGGTGACAAAGTTATGGTGTAGCTGGTTATGTTAAAATGATGTGAAACTGACTGTGATATGTGTGTTGAAGAACTCACAACCAAGACAACCCCAAAGAGAAGCACTTATGAACACAAGAATCATCAGTGTCTCCATTTGAGGTGATCTGGGGCTGATTCTCACAAAATATGGCACCAAAAATCCAGTTGCTTTTGTCATTGTCAACTTCCCCAACAAGTAGCACTTACTGAATTCAACAGTCAAGTCAATGCTCAAGTTAGGGTAATATTACTGACTGCTAAACGTGTTCAAAAGAGGATTCTTCACCCAGTAACAAATGATCTAGAATCATTGTTCTAATATATCCTTATAGGGATCCTTAGACTTCAGAGGTCAGCAACACTACCCCAACAAAAAGCACTTACTGAATTCATACTCAAGTCAGTGCTTGTGTTGGGTGATGTTGGTGACAAAGTTATGGTGTAGCTGGTTATGTTAAAATGATGTGAAACTGACTCTGTGAAGAACTCACAACCAAGACAACCCCAAAGAGAAGCACTTATGAACACAAGAATCATCAGTGTCTCCATTGAGGTGATCTGAACGTGATTTAATGGCGTCTCTCTTCAGTTACAGTTTGTGGCTTTGACATGTACAACCTCCCCAACAAGTAGCACTTACCTAATTCAGACAAAACTCAAAGCTCATGTTGGGCCAATATCACATACTTGCAGTGAGCAATCTTCCTCTCTTCTCCGTAGTCCAGATGTTTCTTTCTAGCATGTTCTGTGCTGTCTTTCCCAGTGGCAGCACAAGTGGTGTTTCTTGCACAGATCTGCCCATCTTAAATGTAGTTTGAAGCCATTGCCACCCAACTCCGCCTTCTTTTTCTTGAAGTTTCACTGATCTTGACATTGCGAAATGAACAATAGCACTATTTGTATTTGATGGACAACAGTCATCTTAAATTCATGCATTCCATTAGAAGTTGACGAGCGGTCAATTAGACTCCAATGAGTTTTCTTGATGCAACTCATTTACACATGGTGGCCTGCCATTGCAGCTCCATCAGGAGTACTTTAAAGCAATACAAAGAAGCAGAGTTAGCACTGAATTTCTTCTCCAAATGGCACTTTCTGCCAAAAGACCCCCAAGACAGCTTGTGAGAAAGCAAAATCATTACATGTCTCCAAAAACTGTCATCTACATGTAGGGTTCATGTGAGAATTCCACCCCAACTCATATATATTTGTCTTGCACTTCATTTGCAGATGTGAACAAAACTGACGTGAATCTCTTACTGATCCTTTTAAATGACACAGTTCACACACCTGAAGATTCAGAGGTCAGCAACACTACCCCAACAAAAAGCACTTACTGAATTCATAACTCAAGTCAGTGCTTGTGTTTGGGTGATGTTGGTGACAAAGTTATGGTGTAGCTAGTTATGTTAAATGATGTGAAACTGACTGTGATATGTGTGTGAAGAACTCACAACCAAGACAACCCCAAGAGAAGCACTTATGAACACAAGAATCATCAGTGTCTCCATTTGAGGTGATCTGGGGCTGATTCTCACAAAATATGGCACCAAAAAATCCAGTTGCTTTTGTCATTGTCAACTTCCCCAACAAGTAGCACTTACTGAATTCAACAGTCAAGTCAATGCTCAAGTTAGGGTATATTACTGACTGCTAAACGTGTTCAAAAGAGGATTCTTCACCAGTAACAAATGATCTAGAATCATTGTTCTAATATATTCCTTATAGGGATCCTTAGACTTCAGAGGTCAGCAACACTACCCCAACAAAAGCACTTACTGAATTCATAACTCAAGTCAGTGCTTGTGTTTGGTGATGTTGGTGACAAAGTTATGGTGTAGCTGGTTATGTTAAAATGATGTGAAACTGACTCTGTTGAAGAACTCACACCAAGACAACCCCAAGAGAAGCACTTATGAACACAAGAATCATCAGTGTCTCCATTTGAGGTGATCTGAACGTGATTTTAATGGCGTCTCTCTTCAGTTACAGTTTGTGGCTTTTGACATGTACAACCTCCCCAACAAGTAGCACTTACCTAATTCAGACAAAACTCAAAGCTCATGTTGGGCCAATATCACATACTTGCAGTGAGCAATCTTCCTCTCTTCTCCGTAGTCCAGATGTTTCTTTCTAGCATTTTCTGTGCTGTCTTTCCCAGTGGCAGCACAAGTGGTGTTTCTTGCACAGATCTGCCCATCTTAAATGTAGTTTGAAGCCATTGCCACCCAACTCCGCCTTCTTTTTCTTGAAGTTTCACTGATCTTGACATTGCGAAATGAACAATAGCACTATTTGTATTTGATGGACAACAGTCATCTTAAATTCATGCATTCCATTAGAAGTTGACAAGCGGTCAATTAGACTCCAATGAGTTTTCTTGATGCAACTCATTTACACATGGTGGCCTGCCATTGCAGCTCCATCAGGAGTACTTTAAAGCAATACAAAGAAGCAGAGTTAGCACTGAATTTCTTCTCCAAATGGCACTTTCTGCAAAAAGACCCCCAAGACAGCTTGTGAGAAAGCAAAAATCATTACATGTCTCCAAAAACTGTCATCTACATGTAGGGTTCATGTGAGAATTCCACCCCAACTCATTATATTGTCTTGCACTTCATTTGCAGAATGTGAACAAAACTGACGTGAATCTCTTACTGATCCTTTTAAATGACACAGTTCACACACCTGAAGATTCAGAGGTCAGCAACACTACCCCAACAAAAAGCACTTACTGAATTCATAACTCAAGTCAGTGCTTGTGTTTGGGTGATGTTGGTGACAAAGTTATGGTGTAGCTGGTTATGTTAAAATGATGTGAAACTGACTGTGATATGTGTGTTGAAGAACTCACAACCAAGACAACCCCAAAGAGAAGCACTTATGAACACAAGAATCATCAGTGTCTCCATTTGAGGTGATCTGGGCTGATTCTCACAAATATGGCACCAAAAATCCAGTTGCTTTTGTCATTTCAACTGCCCCAACAGGAGCACTTACTGAATTCAACAGTCAAGTCAATGCTCAAGTTAGGGTAATATTACTGACTGCTAAACGTGTTCAAAAGAGGATTCTTCACCCAGTAACAAATGATCTAGAATCATTGTTCTAATATATTCCTTATAGGGATCCTTAGACTTCAGAGGTCAGCAACACTACCCCAACAAAAAGCACTTACTGAATTCATAACTCAAGTCAGTGCTTGTGTTTGGGTGATGTTGGTGAAAGTTATGGTGTAGCTGGTTATGTTAAAATGATGTGAAACTGACTGTGATATGTGTTGAAGAACTCACAACCAAGACAACCCCAAAGAGAAGCACTTATGAACACAAGAATCATCAGTGTCTCCATTTGAGGTGATCTGGGGCTGATTCTCACAAAATATGGCACCAAAAAATCCAGTTGCTTTTGTCATTGTCAACTTCCCCAACAAGTAGCACTTACTGAATTCAACAGTCAAGTCAATGCTCAAGTTAGGGTAATATTACTGACTGATAAACGTGTTCAAAAGAGGATTCTTCACCCAGTAACAAACGATCTAGAATCATTGTTCTAATATATTCCTTATAGGGATCCTTAGACTTCAGAGGTCAGCAACACTACCCCAACAAAAAGCACTTACTGAATTCATAACTCAAGTCAGTGCTTGTGTTTGGGTGATGTTGGTGACAAAGTTATGGTGTAGCTGGTTATGTTAAAATGATGTGAAACTGACTGTGATATGTGTGTTGAAGAACTCACAACCAAGACAACCCCAAAGAGAAGCACTTATGAACACAAGAATCATCAGTGTCTCCATTTGAGGTGATCTGGGGCTGATTCTCACAAAATATGGCACCAAAAAATCCAGTTGCTTTTGTCATTGTCAACTTCCCAACAAGTAGCACTTACTGAATTCAACAGTCAAGTCAATGCTCAAGTTAGGGTAATATTACTGACTGCTAAACGTGTTCAAAAGAGGATTCTTCACCCAGTAACAAATGATCTAGAATCATTGTTCTAATATATTCCTTATAGGGATCCTTAGACTTCAGAGGTCAGCAACACTACCCCAACAAAAAGCACTTACTGAATTCATAACTCAAGTCAGTGCTTGTGTTTGGGTGATGTTGGTGACAAAGTTATGGTGTAGCTGGTTATGTTAAAATGATGTGAAACTGACTGTGATATGTGTGTTGAAGAACTCACAACCAAGACAACCCCAAAGAGAAGCACTTATGAACACAAGAATCATCAGTGTCTCCATTTGAGGTGATCTGGGGCTGATTCTCACAAAATATGGCACCAAAAAATCCAGTTGCTTTTGTCATTGTCAACTTCCCCAACAAGTAGCACTTACTGAATTCAACAGTCAAGTCAATGCTCAAGTTAGGGTAATATTACTGACTGCTAAACGTGTTCAAAAGAGGATTCTTCACCCAGTAACAAATGATCTAGAATCATTGTTCTAATATATTCCTTATAGGGATCCTTAGACTTCAGAGGTCAGCAACACTACCCCAACAAAAGCACTTACTGAATTCATAACTCAAGTCAGTGCTTGTGTTTGGGTGATGTTGGTGACAAAGTTATGGTGTAGCTGGTTATGTTAAAATGATGTGAAACTGACTCTGTTGAAGAACTCACAACCAAGACAACCCCAAAGAGAAGCACTTATGAACACAAGAATCATCAGTGTCTCCATTTGAGGTGATCTGAACGTGATTTTAATGGCGTCTCTCTTCAGTTACAGTTTGTGGCTTTTGACATGTACAACCTCCCCAACAAGTAGCACTTACCTAATTCAGACAAAACTCAAAGCTCATGTTGGGCCAATATCACATACTTGCAGTGAGCAATCTTCCTCTCTTCTCCGTAGTCCAGATGTTTCTTTCTAGCATGTTCTGTGCTGTCTTTCCCAGTGGCAGCACAAGTGGTGTTTCTTGCACAGATCTGCCCATCTTAAATGTAGTTTGAAGCAATTGCCATCCAACTCCGCCTTCTTTTTCTTGAAGTTTCACTGATCTTGACATTGCGAAATGAACAATAGCACTATTTGTATTTGATGGACAACAGTCATCTTAAATTCATGCATTCCATTAGAAGTTGACGAGCGGTCAATTAGACTCCAATGAGTTTTCTTGATGCAACTCA
The DNA here is from genome assembly GCF_014851395.1 of Micropterus salmoides. NCBI lineage: Eukaryota > Metazoa > Chordata > Actinopteri > Centrarchiformes > Centrarchidae > Micropterus > Micropterus salmoides. The sequence continues at coordinate 13,698 of NW_024040364.1, read as the reverse complement.
TTTACACATGGTGGCCTGCCATTGCAGCTCCATCAGGAGTACTTTAAAGCAATACAAAGAAGCAGAGTTAGCACTGAATTTCTTCTCCAAATGGCACTTTCTGCCAAAAGACCCCCAAGACAGCTTGTGAGAAAGCAAAAATCATTACATGTCTCCAAAAACTGTCATCTACATGTAGGGTTCATGTGAGAATTCCACCCCAACTCATATATATTTGTCTTGCACTTCATTTGCAGAATGTGAACAAAACTGACGTGAATCTCTTACTGATCCTTTTAAATGACACAGTTCACACACCTGAAGATTCAGAGGTCAGCAACACTACCCCAACAAAAAGCACTTACTGAATTCATAACTCAAGTCAGTGCTTGTGTTTGGGTGATGTTGGTGACAAAGTTATGGTGTAGCTAGTTATGTTAAAATGATGTGAAACTGACTGTGATATGTGTGTTGAAGAACTCACAACCAAGACAACCCCAAAGAGAAGCACTTATGAACACAAGAATCATCAGTGTCTCCATTTGAGGTGATCTGGGGCTGATTCTCACAAAATATGGCACCAAAAAATCCAGTTGCTTTTGTCATTGTCAACTTCCCCAACAAGTAGCACTTACTGAATTCAACAGTCAAGTCAATGCTCAAGTTAGGGTAATATTACTGACTGCTAAACGTGTTCAAAAGAGGATTCTTCACCCAGTAACAAATGATCTAGAATCATTGTTCTAATATATTCCTTATAGGGATCCTTAGACTTCAGAGGTCAGCAACACTACCCCAACAAAAAGCACTTACTGAATTCATAACTCAAGTCAGTGCTTGTGTTTGGCTGATGTTGGTGACAAAGTTATGGTGTAGCTGGTTATGTTAAAATGATGTGAAACTGACTCTGTTGAAGAACTCACAACCAAGACAACCCCAAAGAGAAGCACTTATGAACACAAGAATCATCAGTGTCTCCATTTGAGGTGATCTGAACGTGATTTTAATGGCGTCTCTCTTCAGTTACAGTTTGTGGCTTTTGACATGTACAACCTCCCCAACAAGTAGCACTTACCTAATTCAGACAAAACTCAAAGCTCATGTTGGGCCAATATCACATACTTGCAGTGAGCAATCTTCCTCTCTTCTCCGTAGTCCAGATGTTTCTTTCTAGCATTTTCTGTGCTGTCTTTCCCAGTGGCAGCACAAGTGGTGTTTCTTGCACAGATCTGCCCATCTTAAATGTAGTTTGAAGCCATTGCCACCCAACTCCGCCTCTTTTTCTTGAAGTTTCACTGATCTTGACATTGCGAAATGAACAATAGCACTATTTGTATTTGATGGACAACAGTCATCTTAAATTCATGCATTCCATTAGAAGTTGACAGCGGTCAATTAGACTCCAATGAGTTTTCTTGATGCAACTCATTTACACATGGTGGCCTGCCATTGCAGCTCCATCAGGAGTACTTTAAAGCAATACAAAGAAGCAGAGTTAGCACTGAATTTCTTCTCCAAATGGCACTTTCTGCAAAAAGACCCCCAAGACAGCTTGTGAGAAAGCAAAATCATTACATGTCTCCAAAAACTGTCATCTACATGTAGGGTTCATGTGAGAATTCCACCCCAACTCATATATATTGTCTTGCACTTCATTTGCAGAATGTGAACAAAACTGACGTGAATCTCTTACTGATCCTTTTAAATGACACAGTTCACACACCTGAAGATTCAGAGGTCAGCAACACTACCCCAACAAAAAGCACTTACTGAATTCATAACTCAAGTCAGTGCTTGTGTTTGGGTGATGTTGGTGACAAAGTTATGGTGTAGCTGGTTATGTTAAAATGATGTGAAACTGACTGTGATATGTGTGTTGAAGAACTCACAACCAAGACAACCCCAAAGAGAAGCACTTATGAACACAAGAATCATCAGTGTCTCCATTTGAGGTGATCTGGGGCTGATTCTCACAAAATATGGCACCAAAAAATCCAGTTGCTTTTGTCATTGTCAACTGCCCCAACAAGGAGCACTTACTGAATTCAACAGTCAAGTCAATGCTCAAGTTAGGGTAATATTACTGACTGCTAAACGTGTTCAAAAGAGGATTCTTCACCCAGTAACAAATGATCTAGAATCATTGTTCTAATATATTCCTTATAGGGATCCTTAGACTTCAGAGGTCAGCAACACTACCCCAACAAAAAGCACTTACTGAATTCATAACTCAAGTCAGTGCTTGTGTTTGGGTGATGTTGGTGACAAAGTTATGGTGTAGCTGGTTATGTTAAAATGATGTGAAACTGACTGTGATATGTGTGTTGAAGAACTCACAACCAAGACAACCCCAAAGAGAAGCACTTATGAACACAAGAATCATCAGTGTCTCCATTTGAGGTGATCTGGGGCTGATTCTCACAAAATATGGCACCAAAAAATCCAGTTGCTTTTGTCATTGTCAACTTCCCCAACAAGTAGCACTTACTGAATTCAACAGTCAAGTCAATGCTCAAGTTAGGGTAATATTACTGACTGCTAAACGTGTTCAAAAGAGGATTCTTCACCCAGTAACAAATGATCTAGAATCATTGTTCTAATATATTCCTTATAGGGATCCTTAGACTTCAGAGGTCAGCAACACTACCCCAACAAAAAGCACTTACTGAATTCATAACTCAAGTCAGTGCTTGTGTTTGGGTGATGTTGGTGACAAAGTTATGGTGTAGCTGGTTATGTTAAAATGATGTGAAACTGACTGTGATATGTGTGTTGAAGAACTCACAACCAAGACAACCCCAAAGAGAAGCACTTATGAACACAAGAATCATCAGTGTCTCCATTTGAGGTGATCTGGGGCTGATTCTCACAAAATATGGCACCAAAAAATCCAGTTGCTTTTGTCATTGTCAACTTCCCCAACAAGTAGCACTTACTGAATTCAACAGTCAAGTCAATGCTCAAGTTAGGGTAATATTACTGACTGCTAAACGTGTTCAAAAGAGGATTCTTCACCCAGTAACAAATGATCTAGAATCATTGTTCTAATATATTCCTTATAGGGATCCTTAGACTTCAGAGGTCAGCAACACTACCCCAACAAAAAGCACTTACTGAATTCATAACTCAAGTCAGTGCTTGTGTTTGGGTGATGTTGGTGACAAAGTTATGGTGTAGCTGGTTATGTTAAAATGATGTGAAACTGACTGTGATATGTGTGTTGAAGAACTCACAACCAAGACAACCCCAAAGAGAAGCACTTATGAACACAAGAATCATCAGTGTCTCCATTTGAGGTGATCTGGGGCTGATTCTCACAAAATATGGCACCAAAAAATCCAGTTGCTTTTGTCATTGTCAACTTCCCCAACAAGTAGCACTTACTGAATTCAACAGTCAAGTCAATGCTCAAGTTAGGGTAATATTACTGACTGCTAAACGTGTTCAAAAGAGGATTCTTCACCCAGTAACAAATGATCTAGAATCATTGTTCTAATATATTCCTTATAGGGATCCTTAGACTTCAGAGGTCAGCAACACTACCCCAACAAAAAGCACTTACTGAATTCATAACTCAAGTCAGTGCTTGTGTTTGGGTGATGTTGGTGACAAAGTTATGGTGTAGCTGGTTATGTTAAAATGATGTGAAACTGACTGTGATATGTGTGTTGAAGAACTCACAACCAAGACAACCCCAAAGAGAAGCACTTATGAACACAAGAATCATCAGTGTCTCCATTTGAGGTGATCTGGGGCTGATTCTCACAAAATATGGCACCAAAAAATCCAGTTGCTTTTGTCATTGTCAACTTCCCCAACAAGTAGCACTTACTGAATTCAACAGTCAAGTCAATGCTCAAGTTAGGGTAATATTACTGACTGCTAAACGTGTTCAAAAGAGGATTCTTCACCCAGTAACAAATGATCTAGAATCATTGTTCTAATATATTCCTTATAGGGATCCTTAGACTTCAGAGGTCAGCAACACTACCCCAACAAAAAGCACTTACTGAATTCATAACTCAAGTCAGTGCTTGTGTTTGGGTGATGTTGGTGACAAAGTTATGGTGTAGCTGGTTATGTTAAAATGATGTGAAACTGACTGTGATATGTGTGTTGAAGAACTCACAACCAAGACAACCCCAAAGAGAAGCACTTATGAACACAAGAATCATCAGTGTCTCCATTTGAGGTGATCTGGGGCTGATTCTCACAAAATATGGCACCAAAAAATCCAGTTGCTTTTGTCATTGTCAACTTCCCCAACAAGTAGCACTTACTGAATTCAACAGTCAAGTCAATGCTCAAGTTAGGGTAATATTACTGACTGCTAAACGTGTTCAAAAGAGGATTCTTCACCCAGTAACAAATGATCTAGAATCATTGTTCTAATATATTCCTTATAGGGATCCTTAGACTTCAGAGGTCAGCAACACTACCCCAACAAAAAGCACTTACTGAATTCATAACTCAAGTCAGTGCTTGTGTTTGGGTGATGTTGGTGACAAAGTTATGGTGTAGCTGGTTATGTTAAAATGATGTGAAACTGACTGTGATATGTGTGTTGAAGAACTCACAACCAAGACAACCCCAAAGAGAAGCACTTATGAACACAAGAATCATCAGTGTCTCCATTTGAGGTGATCTGGGGCTGATTCTCACAAAATATGGCACCAAAAAATCCAGTTGCTTTTGTCATTGTCAACTTCCCCAACAAGTAGCACTTACTGAATTCAACAGTCAAGTCAATGCTCAAGTTAGGGTAATATTACTGACTGCTAAACGTGTTCAAAAGAGGATTCTTCACCCAGTAACAAATGATCTAGAATCATTGTTCTAATATATTCCTTATAGGGATCCTTAGACTTCAGAGGTCAGCAACACTACCCCAACAAAAAGCACTTACTGAATTCATAACTCAAGTCAGTGCTTGTGTTTGGGTGATGTTGGTGACAAAGTTATGGTGTAGCTGGTTATGTTAAAATGATGTGAAACTGACTGTGATATGTGTGTTGAAGAACTCACAACCAAGACAACCCCAAAGAGAAGCACTTATGAACACAAGAATCATCAGTGTCTCCATTTGAGGTGATCTGGGGCTGATTCTCACAAAATATGGCACCAAAAAATCCAGTTGCTTTTGTCATTGTCAACTTCCCCAACAAGTAGCACTTACTGAATTCAACAGTCAAGTCAATGCTCAAGTTAGGGTAATATTACTGACTGCTAAACGTGTTCAAAAGAGGATTCTTCACCCAGTAACAAATGATCTAGAATCATTGTTCTAATATATTCCTTATAGGGATCCTTAGACTTCAGAGGTCAGCAACACTACCCCAACAAAAAGCACTTACTGAATTCATAACTCAAGTCAGTGCTTGTGTTTGGGTGATGTTGGTGACAAAGTTATGGTGTAGCTGGTTATGTTAAAATGATGTGAAACTGACTCTGTTGAAGAACTCACAACCAAGACAACCCCAAAGAGAAGCACTTATGAACACAAGAATCATCAGTGTCTCCATTTGAGGTGATCTGAACGTGATTTTAATGGCGTCTCTCTTCAGTTACAGTTTGTGGCTTTTGACATGTACAACCTCCCCAACAAGTAGCACTTACCTAATTCAGACAAAACTCAAAGCTCATGTTGGGCCAATATCACATACTTGCAGTGAGCAATCTTCCTCTCTTCTCCGTAGTCCAGATGTTTCTTTCTAGCATTTTCTGTGCTGTCTTTCCCAGTGGCAGCACAAGTGGTGTTTCTTGCACAGATCTGCCCATCTTAAATGTAGTTTGAAGCCATTGCCACCCAACTCCGCCTTCTTTTTCTTGAAGTTTCACTGATCTTGACATTGCGAAATGAACAATAGCACTATTTGTATTTGATGGACAACAGTCATCTTAAATTCATGCATTCCATTAGAAGTTGACGAGCGGTCAATTAGACTCCAATGAGTTTTCTTGATGCAACTCATTTACACATGGTGGCCTGCCATTGCAGCTCCATCAGGAGTACTTTAAAGCAATACAAAGAAGCAGAGTTAGCACTGAATTTCTTCTCCAAATGGCACTTTCTGCAAAAAGACCCCCAAGACAGCTTGTGAGAAAGCAAAAATCATTACATGTCTCCAAAAACTGTCATCTACATGTAGGGTTCATGTGAGAATTCCACCCCAACTCATATATATTTGTCTTGCACTTCATTTGCAGAATGTGAACAAAACTGACGTGAATCTCTTACTGATCCTTTTAAATGACACAGTTCACACACCTGAAGATTCAGAGGTCAGCAACACTACCCCAACAAAAAGCACTTACTGAATTCATAACTCAAGTCAGTGCTTGTGTTTGGGTGATGTTGGTGACAAAGTTATGGTGTAGCTGGTTATGTTAAAATGATGTGAAACTGACTGTGATATGTGTGTTGAAGAACTCACAACCAAGACAACCCCAAAGAGAAGCACTTATGAACACAAGAATCATCAGTGTCTCCATTTGAGGTGATCTGGGGCTGATTCTCACAAAATATGGCACCAAAAAATCCAGTTGCTTTTGTCATTGTCAACTTCCCCAACAAGTAGCACTTACTGAATTCAACAGTCAAGTCAATGCTCAAGTTAGGGTAATATTACTGACTGCTAAACGTGTTCAAAAGAGGATTCTTCACCCAGTAACAAATGATCTAGAATCATTGTTCTAATATATTCCTTATAGGGATCCTTAGACTTCAGAGGTCAGCAACACTACCCCAACAAAAAGCACTTACTGAATTCATAACTCAAGTCAGTGCTTGTGTTTGGGTGATGTTGGTGACAAAGTTATGGTGTAGCTGGTTATGTTAAAATGATGTGAAACTGACTGTGATATGTGTGTTGAAGAACTCACAACCAAGACAACCCCAAAGAGAAGCACTTATGAACACAAGAATCATCAGTGTCTCCATTTGAGGTGATCTGGGGCTGATTCTCACAAAATATGGCACCAAAAAATCCAGTTGCTTTTGTCATTGTCAACTTCCCCAACAAGTAGCACTTACTGAATTCAACAGTCAAGTCAATGCTCAAGTTAGGGTAATATTACTGACTGCTAAACGTGTTCAAAAGAGGATTCTTCACCCAGTAACAAATGATCTAGAATCATTGTTCTAATATATTCCTTATAGGGATCCTTAGACTTCAGAGGTCAGCAACACTACCCCAACAAAAAGCACTTACTGAATTCATAACTCAAGTCAGTGCTTGTGTTTGGGTGATGTTGGTGACAAAGTTATGGTGTAGCTGGTTATGTTAAAATGATGTGAAACTGACTGTGATATGTGTGTTGAAGAACTCACAACCAAGACAACCCCAAAGAGAAGCACTTATGAACACAAGAATCATCAGTGTCTCCATTTGAGGTGATCTGGGGCTGATTCTCACAAAATATGGCACCAAAAAATCCAGTTGCTTTTGTCATTGTCAACTTCCCCAACAAGTAGCACTTACTGAATTCAACAGTCAAGTCAATGCTCAAGTTAGGGTAATATTACTGACTGCTAAACGTGTTCAAAAGAGGATTCTTCACCCAGTAACAAATGATCTAGAATCATTGTTCTAATATATTCCTTATAGGGATCCTTAGACTTCAGAGGTCAGCAACACTACCCCAACAAAAAGCACTTACTGAATTCATAACTCAAGTCAGTGCTTGTGTTTGGGTGATGTTGGTGACAAAGTTATGGTGTAGCTGGTTATGTTAAAATGATGTGAAACTGACTGTGATATGTGTGTTGAAGAACTCACAACCAAGACAACCCCAAAGAGAAGCACTTATGAACACAAGAATCATCAGTGTCTCCATTTGAGGTGATCTGGGGCTGATTCTCACAAAATATGGCACCAAAAAATCCAGTTGCTTTTGTCATTGTCAACTTCCCCAACAAGTAGCACTTACTGAATTCAACAGTCAAGTCAATGCTCAAGTTAGGGTAATATTACTGACTGCTAAACGTGTTCAAAAGAGGATTCTTCACCCAGTAACAAATGATCTAGAATCATTGTTCTAATATATTCCTTATAGGGATCCTTAGACTTCAGAGGTCAGCAACACTACCCCAACAAAAAGCACTTACTGAATTCATAACTCAAGTCAGTGCTTGTGTTTGGGTGATGTTGGTGACAAAGTTATGGTGTAGCTGGTTATGTTAAAATGATGTGAAACTGACTGTGATATGTGTGTTGAAGAACTCACAACCAAGACAACCCCAAAGAGAAGCACTTATGAACACAAGAATCATCAGTGTCTCCATTTGAGGTGATCTGGGGCTGATTCTCACAAAATATGGCACCAAAAAATCCAGTTGCTTTTGTCATTGTCAACTTCCCCAACAAGTAGCACTTACTGAATTCAACAGTCAAGTCAATGCTCAAGTTAGGGTAATATTACTGACTGCTAAACGTGTTCAAAAGAGGATTCTTCACCCAGTAACAAATGATCTAGAATCATTGTTCTAATATATTCCTTATAGGGATCCTTAGACTTCAGAGGTCAGCAACACTACCCCAACAAAAAGCACTTACTGAATTCATAACTCAAGTCAGTGCTTGTGTTTGGGTGATGTTGGTGACAAAGTTATGGTGTAGCTGGTTATGTTAAAATGATGTGAAACTGACTGTGATATGTGTGTTGAAGAACTCACAACCAAGACAACCCCAAAGAGAAGCACTTATGAACACAAGAATCATCAGTGTCTCCATTTGAGGTGATCTGGGGCTGATTCTCACAAAATATGGCACCAAAAAATCCAGTTGCTTTTGTCATTGTCAACTTCCCCAACAAGTAGCACTTACTGAATTCAACAGTCAAGTCAATGCTCAAGTTAGGGTAATATTACTGACTGCTAAACGTGTTCAAAAGAGGATTCTTCACCCAGTAACAAATGATCTAGAATCATTGTTCTAATATATTCCTTATAGGGATCCTTAGACTTCAGAGGTCAGCAACACTACCCCAACAAAAAGCACTTACTGAATTCATAACTCAAGTCAGTGCTTGTGTTTGGGTGATGTTGGTGACAAAGTTATGGTGTAGCTGGTTATGTTAAAATGATGTGAAACTGACTGTGATATGTGTGTTGAAGAACTCACAACCAAGACAACCCCAAAGAGAAGCACTTATGAACACAAGAATCATCAGTGTCTCCATTTGAGGTGATCTGGGGCTGATTCTCACAAAATATGGCACCAAAAAATCCAGTTGCTTTTGTCATTGTCAACTTCCCCAACAAGTAGCACTTACTGAATTCAACAGTCAAGTCAATGCTCAAGTTAGGGTAATATTACTGACTGCTAAACGTGTTCAAAAGAGGATTCTTCACCCAGTAACAAATGATCTAGAATCATTGTTCTAATATATTCCTTATAGGGATCCTTAGACTTCAGAGGTCAGCAACACTACCCCAACAAAAAGCACTTACTGAATTCATAACTCAAGTCAGTGCTTGTGTTTGGGTGATGTTGGTGACAAAGTTATGGTGTAGCTGGTTATGTTAAAATGATGTGAAACTGACTGTGATATGTGTGTTGAAGAACTCACAACCAAGACAACCCCAAAGAGAAGCACTTATGAACACAAGAATCATCAGTGTCTCCATTTGAGGTGATCTGGGGCTGATTCTCACAAAATATGGCACCAAAAAATCCAGTAGCTTTTGTCATTGTCAACTTCCCCAACAAGTAGCACTTACTGAATTCAACAGTCAAGTCAATGCTCAAGTTAGGGTAATATTACTGACTGCTAAACGTGTTCAAAAGAGGATTCTTCACCCAGTAACAAATGATCTAGAATCATTGTTCTAATATATTCCTTATAGGGATCCTTAGACTTCAGAGGTCAGCAACACTACCCCAACAAAAAGCACTTACTGAATTCATAACTCAAGTCAGTGCTTGTGTTTGGGTGATGTTGGTGACAAAGTTATGGTGTAGCTGGTTATGTTAAAATGATGTGAAACTGACTGTGATATGTGTGTTGAAGAACTCACAACCAAGACAACCCCAAAGAGAAGCACTTATGAACACAAGAATCATCAGTGTCTCCATTTGAGGTGATCTGGGGCTGATTCTCACAAAATATGGCACCAAAAAATCCAGTTGCTTTTGTCATTGTCAACTTCCCCAACAAGTAGCACTTACTGAATTCAACAGTCAAGTCAATGCTCAAGTTAGGGTAATATTACTGACTGCTAAACGTGTTCAAAAGAGGATTCTTCACCCAGTAACAAATGATCTAGAATCATTGTTCTAATATATTCCTTATAGGGATCCTTAGACTTCAGAGGTCAGCAACACTACCCCAACAAAAAGCACTTACTGAATTCATAACTCAAGTCAGTGCTTGTGTTTGGGTGATGTTGGTGACAAAGTTATGGTGTAGCTGGTTATGTTAAAATGATGTGAAACTGACTGTGATATGTGTTGAAGAACTCACAACCAAGACAACCCCAAAGAGAAGCACTTATGAACACAAGAATCATCAGTGTCTCCATTTGAGGTGATCTGGGGCTGATTCTCACAAAATATGGCACCAAAAAATCCAGTTGCTTTTGTCATTGTCAACTTCCCCAACAAGTAGCACTTACTGAATTCAACAGTCAAGTCAATGCTCAAGTTAGGGTAATATTACTGACTGCTAAACGTGTTCAAAAGAGGATTCTTCACCCAGTAACAAATGATCTAGAATCATTGTTCTAATATATTCCTTATAGGGATCCTTAGACTTCAGAGGTCAGCAACACTACCCCAACAAAAAGCACTTACTGAATTCATAACTCAAGTCAGTGCTTGTGTTTGGGTGATGTTGGTGACAAAGTTATGGTGTAGCTGGTTATGTTAAAATGATGTGAAACTGACTGTGATATGTGTGTTGAAGAACTCACAACCAAGACAACCCCAAAGAGAAGCACTTATGAACACAAGAATCATCAGTGTCTCCATTTGAGGTGATCTGGGGCTGATTCTCACAAAATATGGCACCAAAAAATCCAGTTGCTTTTGTCATTGTCAACTTCCCCAACAAGTAGCACTTACTGAATTCAACAGTCAAGTCAATGCTCAAGTTAGGGTAATATTACTGACTGCTAAACGTGTTCAAAAGAGGATTCTTCACCCAGTAACAAATGATCTAGAATCATTGTTCTAAATATTCCTTATAGGGATCCTTAGACTTCAGAGGTCAGCAACACTACCCCAACAAAAAGCACTTACTGAATTCATAACTCAAGTCAGTGCTTGTGTTTGGGTGATGTTGGTGACAAAGTTATGGTGTAGCTGGTTATGTTAAAATGATGTGAAACTGACTGTGATATGTGTGTTGAAGAACTCACAACCAAGACAACCCCAAAGAGAAGCACTTATGAACACAAGAATCATCAGTGTCTCCATTTGAGGTGATCTGGGGCTGATTCTCACAAAATATGGCACCAAAAAATCCAGTAGCTTTTGTCATTGTCAACTTCCCCAACAAGTAGCACTTACTGAATTCAACAGTCAAGTCAATGCTCAAGTTAGGGTAATATTACTGACTGCTAAACGTGTTCAAAAGAGGATTCTTCACCCAGTAACAAATGATCTAGAATCATTGTTCTAATATATTCCTTATAGGGATCCTTAGACTTCAGAGGTCAGCAACACTACCCCAACAAAAAGCACTTACTGAATTCATAACTCAAGTCAGTGCTTGTGTTTGGGTGATGTTGGTGACAAAGTTATGGTGTAGCTGGTTATGTTAAAATGATGTGAAACTGACTGTGATATGTGTGTTGAAGAACTCACAACCAAGACAACCCCAAAGAGAAGCACTTATGAACACAAGAATCATCAGTGTCTCCATTTGAGGTGATCTGGGGCTGATTCTCACAAAATATGGCACCAAAAAATCCAGTGCTTTTGTCATTGTCAACTTCCCCAACAAGTAGCACTTACTGAATTCAACAGTCAAGTCAATGCTCAAGTTAGGGTAATATTACTGACTGCTAAACGTGTTCAAAAGAGGATTCTTCACCCAGTAACAAATGATCTAGAATCATTGTTCTAATATATTCCTTATAGGGATCCTTAGACTTCAGAGGTCAGCAACACTACCCCAACAAAAAGCACTTACTGAATTCATAACTCAAGTCAGTGCTTGTGTTTGGGTGATGTTGGTGACAAAGTTATGGTGTAGCTGGTTATGTTAAAATGATGTGAAACTGACTGTGATATGTGTGTTGAAGAACTCACAACCAAGACAACCCCAAAGAGAAGCACTTATGAACACAAGAATCATCAGTGTCTCCATTTGAGGTGATCTGGGGCTGATTCTCACAAAATATGGCACCAAAAAATCCAGTTGCTTTTGTCATTGTCAACTTCCCCAACAAGTAAGCACTTACTGAATTCAACAGTCAAGTCAATGCTCAAGTTAGGGTAATATTACTGACTGCTAAACGTGTTCAAAAGAGGATTCTTCACCCAGTAACAAATGATCTAGAATCATTGTTCTATTATCCTTATAGGGATCCTTAGACTTCAGAGGTCAGCAACTACCCAACAAAAAGCACTTACTGATTCATAACTCAGTCAGTGCTTGTGTTTGGGTGATGTTGGTGACAAAGTTATGGTGTAGCTGGTTATGTTAAAATGATGTGAAACTGACTCTGTTGAAGAAACTCACAACCAAGACAACCCCAAAGAGAAGCACTTATGAACACAAGAATCATCAGTGTCTCCATTTGAGGTGATCTGAACGTGATTTTAATGGCGTCTCTCTTCAGTTACAGTTTGTGGCTTTTGACATGTACAACCTCCCCAACAAGTAGCACTTACCTAATTCAGACAAACTCAAAGCTCATGTTGGGCCAATATCACATACTTGCAGTGAGCAATCTTCCTCTCTTCTCCGTAGTCCAGATGTTTCTTTCTAGCATTTTCTGTGCTGTCTTTCCCAGTGGCAGCACAAGTGGTGTTTCTTGCACAGATCTGCCCATCTTAAATGTAGTTTGAAGCCATTGCCACCCAACTCCGCCTTCTTTTTCTTGAAGTTTCACTGATCTTGACATTGCGAAATGAACAATAGCACTATTGTATTTGATGGACAACAGTCATCTTAAATTCATGCATTCCATTAGAAGTTGACGAGCGGTCAATTAGACTCCATGAGTTTTCTTGATGCAACTCATTTACACATGGTGGCCTGCCATTGCAGCTCCATCAGGAGTACTTTAAAGCAATACAAAGAAGCAGAGTTAGCACTGAATTTCTTCTCCAAATGGCACTTTCTGCAAAAGACCCCAAGACAGCTTGTGAGAAAGCAAAAATCATTACATGTCTCCAAAACTGTCATCTACATGTAGGGTTCATGTGAGAATTCCACCCCAACTCATATATATTTTGTCTTTGCACTCTTGCAGAATGTGAACAAAACTGACGTGAATCTCTTACTGATCCTTTAAATGACACAGTTCACACACCTGAAGATTCAGAGGTCAGCAAAACTGCCCCAACAAAAAGCACTTACTGTATTGAGAAACAAAGTTAGTGTCTGTGTTCAGGTAATAATAAAGACTAAATGGCGATGTTGATGAGAAAACTCTGTTGCATTCAATCCCATCAGATGACAACCCAACTATAAAGTAATTTCAAAGCATTAAAAAACACAGTTGCTTAAGTTAAAGTGTATCACTCAATGAAATTTGTCTCTGAATTG
>NW_024040363.1:0-25961 GCF_014851395.1 Micropterus salmoides | reverse complement strand
TACCAGCTAGCAGTGCTCACCTGTGAAAACACTTGAGACCACCACTCCAAACTCTATCCCGCCACTCCTCCAGCCAGAGTCCCAGCCCAGCTCTGCTTCATTACACCCAGCAGTGCCCGCAATGTCTCATGGGGGATGTAGTTAAACTTAAATACCACCTGTAGAAAACCCAGAATTTAAATCATACCTCATATAGATATTGTATAAAATAAAAAATATACACAGGGACTTTGCTGACAACATGAGAGGCCATACCATCTCCAGTAGTGAAAAGAATAGTTTTTGGACAGGTGCTGGTTTACGCCACACACAGGCAGCCAGCTGAGCCATCGACTGGACAGTCCACTCCAAGAGGAAAAAATTGGCTTGGTCGCTCTCCATATTGTCTGCAGAGTTCGAAGAAGCTGGCAGCATAGCAGAGAATCCTGAGAACGCAGCAAGGCGGCCTGCAGCAGATGGAAGGCGGGCAGGTTCTTTACTGCTGCACCTGGAGACAAAGGATCATTAGGAGCTGAATTGTTTAAAGTGTCGGTACACTTAACATGTCAATGGAGATATCAGTCATTTAAACCATACTTAATTGGGAGAGAATGTATTCTTGTACTAGTCTGACATACAGTGATGCAGGCAATATCTACCTGAGGTCAATTTAGCCAAAATGATGTTTTGAATTTAAAGCTCAATTTATCAGATTTTGTTCTGGCAAGGTCAGACAATTTCTTTGAAAAAGGAAAACCAATAAATTACAAACAACCTTTAACACAGAGCACATGCTGAATTCCATCAGACAATCAAATTAAACATACATAGATAGATTGAAAATAAACAACATAACATGCATGAGGGCAAGAGAATAGTAGCATAATTTGCCTTGATAGAGTTTGTTTGCTGCACTGTCAAAATATTTAGAGGAGGTCTTAGATTTGGGAGACAAAACACACTTGTGTTTGTTGTGAATGAACATATACCTGGTTAGTAATAGGATTCATTTTCACACTTAGTAAAAAATTGCAACAGGACCAAATATGATCAGCACAAAAAAGTCCCTGGTCCCACTGTTGGAAAGAGATCTACTCCTTGATGTGATGGATGGGTGCCGAGTGTGTGTGTCTGTGTGTATGTTCGGATGTTTATTATGGACACTATTTATGAGTGTTGGATGGAGGTGTATGATAGATGGCTGGTTGCTGTAGGCCAGTGGTGAATGGATGTGGGGCATCCTAACAGAGTTAGAGGGGAAGCCTCCACTTCATCATCCCAGACATAATCACCTCAGCTTCCTGTTAACCTGAGGGGTGTTGTGCACTGCTGCAGGTAGCAGTGGGGGAATGGGGAGTCAGGGTGTGTGGGAAATCAGGGAAAGGGAGTGGTGCAATTTGGTTGAGTTATATGAGGGCAAAAGTGCAAAGCAGGGATGAACTCTATGGTCGTTTGGGTGGGGGGGGCGCATTCCCCTCCCTAAGCCTAATTTTGCTCAGTCATGCATGTGAATATAATTAGATAGTTTACAGTGTGAATTTGAAAGGGATGGTTCACAGTTTATCCTCATGGTGCAATTAACTGTTATTAGGGAGGGGGGGAGAGAATAACAATGCAGAACTTAAGGGGAAGACTTGAGCTACCTTTGGTGAGCGGTGGGTCAAACTTAAAGCCTTGAGGTTGGGGGTTGATGACACAAAGGGCCACCTTAAGCTCAGTTTTTCCAAGAAGGGTGAAAGACGCAATGAGAGCCAGCAACTCCTCCACAGGCTGGAACTGATCCACAGAGACACCTTCCTCACAGCTTATGATGATATAATGATAAGAGGGAAAAAAAGGTTAAGTGAAATGAAATGTAGAGAGAAATAAAGATTTCCCTGTACTGACTGAGAGCAGAAAAAATTACATTTATATGAACAACGGCACCCTTTGTTTGGTTGGCCCTGGATATTTTCACCATGAAATTCCACTTCATTTGTAAGAAAGCCTTCCATGGACAATTCTGCACCTTTAATGCGGATGTTCAATCAGTGTTGATGATAAATGCAGCCAATTGAAGCAATAAATTCCTCTGTGTGTGCTATATTGAAAGCTGAGTTCACCCAGTAATTCTTCCTGCAACCAGCACTGTCACTTGACTTGACAGTGACATTGTTGGTGGCATGGAGGAACTACAGGCGATGTCAGCTTTGATTTCTAGTCTCTGCCTCTGGGTAACCAGGGGGTGTGCTAGTTGCAGTTCAAAAACAAAATGTACTTGTTCTCTTCACATGTATTGTGACTAGTTACTTTTCCATCAGAACAGCCACCAAGAGAGGCAGAGGCTGTGGCTGCATTAGAAAACCCTGAGCTGCTGAGAGCAAAAAACAACTGGTGGCTGGAACTTTATTCTGGAGCGCTCGCTCAGCTAGTGTTAGCTTTGTTGTTATACAGAAGCCCGCTGGGTGGGCATGGGCATCATAAGCTCGTGCGCAATACATCCTGGTACATGTAGACACTGACGTTGCAGCTCTGTGAGCAGTCAATTCAGCATAGAGAGGAATTTCTTGCTTCAAATCGACTACATTTACATTATAACACCGACTGTACAGCCACATAAAATGGTACAGAACACTCTTTAAATGAGTCTCCTAATTCTGAATAATTACAGTCACTTCATTGTTTTTCTGTTTATCTCACCGTTTCAGTATGTTCTCAAGCGCCTTGTAGCCACTGTTGCTGTCAAACTCCATGAAGAGGGCTGGATTGAGGGCATAGGTGTCTCTAATAAAGCTGAACACAGCCACCGCCACCTCAGCTAGAAGCGGCCCTGAGACATCAGCATTGATATGCAACAGGTTCTGGATGCAGATACGCACACAGTTCTTGTCTAATCAGGAAAAGACAGTGTTATTGGTTAGTGAAGTTGTAAAAGATATGAAATACATCAGAACAATAGCATCTGCACACTCGACGTTTCAAACACACTTGACTGACTGCTCAGCGATACTGTATTATGGTAGAATATAATCATTCACTCTTAGTCTGTCTTTACCCAAGTTTAACAAACTGCTTAAGGATGATTATTATATAGCTATAAAGTCATGGGAACAAAATATCATGGTGGAAAATGGTGAAAACATCTTGATGTCCCAAACAAATCAAAGTTAACTTGTGTGTACCAGAACATTTAAGTGAATTATCTGTGTGACTGAGGCATCATGTGAAACATACTTGCTGTGAGTCTAACTGGTCATATGTCTCTGTATAATCAACTCATTATTGGAACAAAAATATCTGTCTACACAAATAATGTTCCCTGATAAAACCTAATTATTCACTTACTGTGCAGACTGTTTTCTGATTTATTTAATACTTTTCCTTACGTGTTCAGTGGAATTGATGGAGTCTATTATGACTAGGAAGCAGAACAATTAAATGACTTTAAAGATAAATAGAAATTATACTTATCCCAATAGTTTTGGGGTACCTCACCTAGCAAGCTTGGGACAGTGTTGCTTGTTGCTACAGCCGAGACTGCCTTGAGGACACAAGAGGCCTGATGCCTCCAGGTGGCGCTGGTCTGGTCCCAGAGTGATGTGAGGCCAATGATAAGACACTGCAGTTCCTGAGTTTCCACCAGTCTCTCCACATTGACTGGCTGCCTACAGAGCTGAATAATAACCTGGAAAAGAGCAGGGGAAGAAGTTAAGAGTGAAACCAAAATCCAATTAAAAGAATAGATGCAGCACAGAGGATAGGCAAGTAGAAGAAAAATGTAAGAGTAAACAAAACATAAAATTAGTCTATTGCCTCATTTGACCTGCGTTAGTGGCTCCTGAAAGGTCTCTTCTATGGCCATGTTCTCCTTTGTAGCTGGAAGGCAGACTAGCAGGTACAGACATTTCACCAAAGCAGCAGAGAGCCCTGGGTTTATACAGGACAATATATCCTACAAACAAACACACACACACACACACACACACACACACACACACACGCAGATTAAAAAAAACTTAAGTTTAATTCCTGGCCTTTATTTTCAAAACTAAAAATAACCCATGTTGTACTAGTTTGGGAAAGTTGCATTGTGAAGATATGTGTGGTAATTATCAAAATGATGAATATGGCGTAATGTTGTCCAGCGTCCAATGCCAGTCAAGGACTTTACATAAATAAGAGTAATTTTGAATGACTGATTCCCATCAAATGAAAAAAGGTTGTCAATTCTACAAGTTGTCAACATTTATCAACTGAAGGAACAAAAAAAATAATTTATCACTCACTGAGCTGTCAGCTGTCAGCAGCAGCAGAGACTTTAACAGCAGCCATCCCTGATTGTCTCTCGCCTCACAGTTTGTCTCCTTTGTATCCCGCCTCTGGAAGAACTGCACCACCGCAGCGCGAGCACCCTCTGAAAACAAGAAAAGTCTCAACATGTGCTGAACAACGACCCCAAAGACTAAGGCTCATGAACAAGCCAAATATAACAAGACAGCAGGACTGTCTACACACTGTAGCTGCCTCTCTTCACCATCTACTGTCACATAAATCAGTAAAATCTAAATACATTAGTGTACCAGTGTTCAAATAGAAAGTAACATGAGCATCTGAAAAGAGTTTGGGTGGATAATCATTCTCAGTTCTCAAATGTATCCTAATTTCTACTTCAAGAGAGACAATTTGCATTGTGTTTCTATTTCATGTAAGGTTTTGTGCTACACAAGAGTTCCTGCTAAACCATTTAATGTGACGTTGTTGTGCATCTGACAAGGCCAGCCTTGAATCGAGAAAGAAATGTCACACTTCTGTCGGGTTGAGAAAAAAGTTGAGAAGTACTAGATAGCTATCACATGCACCCTGTTAGCACCTTATTAAACTTTAACTGATACCAGAGCTGCATCCAAAAAAGTATGTATACTTCCCTAAAACCAAAAAAGCTCTCTCCATCCTACTACCAGAACTTTACAATTGTACACGTACAACAAGGATTAAGACATAGAAGGCACAGGGAGGAAAAACAGATCAGTAAATCCATGCAATACCAGAAAAGCATCCCAGCCTTGAGAAAGGAGCTAAGTCTTAGGTGTCTTCTCACAATTTTGTGAACACCTTTCAATAATATGAAACAAGTGACGTTTAAAATATGAAAAAAAAACCACTAAGAAAGAACCACAGCACACTGAAAAAGCAGAAGTAGACAGAGGAGACAGAAAGTCCCTCTTCTTGGGAAAACCTGCACAGTATTCGCTGAGCAGCAGTTAGTACCTGCATGTTTTTCTGCCAGTCTGTTGTGGATTATATGGATGACAGTGTCAGCAATGAGAGATGCAAGCCTCTTTATGTTCAAACCTTCAAGTCTGCCACCATCCTCAGAGACCTGAGAGGAGAGGAGAAAGTCCATCATGCAAAGAAACTGGATAAAAAAAAAGTTAAAGCCTGTAATCTACTGACAAAATGAAACATGAGATGATGTCTGTAGCGTCTACTGCAAATGGCATTTTTGAGTGAGAATGCTATCTAAACATGTCTCTAATATTAATTTTAAACTGCTTTAGCATGGAATTATTGGCATTAAATGACTGGGTTGTACTTTGTCATGGAGCATACATTTGGAGAATTATGAAATGCAGTGAAACTTTGTAGCCATGTTATTGTTTGATCTCAACTGCTTTGACTAATGCACTGCACTATAGAATAATAATAATAGAAGCCGGTGCGTCCCATGTGGTCTTTTCAGTTCCAAAAGAGGACTGCATCGCATTTCCTAGAGTTTGCCGTTCTCAAGTGAGGCCCTACATCCTGGTCATATCTCTGGTCATGAGGCTTACACACACACACACACACACACACACACACACACACACACACACACACCAAAAAGTGATTATATCTGCAGCTGGAAGCCCGATCATTGGTGTTAAACACACACAAACACACATAGATTAGTGATGGAATTTACAAAGGGTGAGTACACGAGTAAAAGAAAAAAAGTGGTGAGGTTTCTTGAAAACCGTGCCACCATTCAGGCACAGAGAAAGAGAAATTCCTTTTTTCCGCCAAAGAATCAAAGCAAGGCCTGAAGCCGTGGACTTGAAGCACTTTTGTATTTCATGTGATAGTTCAGTAAACTGTGTAGATTTCCTGAGACCACATACACACTTGTTCAAAGGCAAATGATGGGATCAGCTTAGGGCCAAACATCTGACTGCCGCCTCATGTTGTTTTAATTGTTCATTCAACAGTTTTGGAAACCACAGAGTCCTGAGGCATCCATTTTACCTTTTCAAGGTTAGGTATTAATTACAACTGTGGCTCCACTTTAAACTCTCCTGCCATGGTAACTGCAAAATATAACTCTGAAAATGATAAATGGATGAACAATGAGAGATCACATTCTTGTCCCAGTGGTCCATACCTGTATGTAGAGAGGCAGGACTTTGACTAGATGCTCCGCTCTCTGCTCTAAAGGAACGTGGTCAGTTCTGCGGTCAGGGCTCGAGCATGTATGAATTCCAAGCTCTTGTAGCTCTTCTCTCAGTACTTGTGGAAATTGAGGGTTCCTACAAGAGCCCTCCACTTTGTCCACCTTCAAATCCACAGGGACGGATAACTCCCCTGAAGCACTCAGCTCTCCGGTTTCCTTATTGATCCTTTCTCCTTTAGCAGTCTGGTTCTGGGGGGGCAAAAGTGAGAAATCCTCAGACTGTTATTTCTTTATATATCCTGAGTTTAGTAAAATCCAAGTTATCTTTTAATCATACTTCCTTTGTCCATCCCACTTCCTCAAATAAATTTGTCCCAAGCCTTCAGCCCTCCTCCCCTACCCTCAGAGCACACTGTCTGCATTGAGAAATGACCAGACAGAAGAACAGAGCACTGGCAGGCATGTGCAATTTGCATTAACTGGTCATTAACCTCTGTGAGGTACCTACATGGTATCACCGATGCCTAATTTTAAGTAATTGGAAGCAAGCTTCAAATTCACCACTTGTGTTAACACTTAGTCACCAATAGTAACTGCAGAAGTTTGGGAATACCTAAACAGTCCTGTCCATTACAAGCAAAATACATTTGACAATTTAAGGTGAACATAAATAATGGCAAATCGGGACATTTTGATGCGATGGTGATGGTGATAAAATCCTAGGATGTTTTGTACCTGTAGGTGTTGTCCTTAATATTGCAAAAGTCACTGTACATGTGAAATAATTCCTGTACAGTTTCAAGTACACAGGAGGCGGCTAATATGGGTGTTCCGCTTCACTGTCACACCAGGTGTGAATGAGGAGTCCCACTCCCAAGAAGACATGTAAATGCAAGACTAATGCTTGACTAGAGCACCGTTTCCTCATTACAGTGATTTATTTTGGGCACTTTCTGTTTTGAGTCACACACTCACGATGAACAATGAAAGACATTGGTACAGAAAGACTGCTAAATTAAAGGGAAAAGCAGTTCACATTCCATAGAAATTCATGATAACTTTGATGTATCTCACGTGAGAATGTGTGCGAGAGACCAACAGCAAGAAAGCGTTGGTCTCTTTCTCTTCAATCAAGTACGTCAAAGTGAAAAATGCATATGATCACAGGTATAGTGACACTTCTGCCAACTTCAATATGCCTTTCAAAAAGAAAATTATTCATGCAGCACAAAGTTGTGTCCATATATTCTTACCTGTGCTTGTGTGAAAGCCATCTGGGAGTTTCTGTCATCTATGTTGGGTTATTCCAACTGAGTGAGTGGTCTGTCTGTCTCTGTTCCCATGACAGGCGGAAAGACAAGCAGAGACCTGCTAAAATATGAATTGTGCCTATACTGTGCAGACCCTTTCTGTAAAACTACCCGCCCCCTTACTAATCTGCACCAAGTAGACTGAACTTTGAACAAGCAGAGCGACTCACATCAGCTGGCCCAGGTCATGTGCCTTCTTACTTCCTTAGAGAAGCAGAAGTGAAAAAACTGTTGTTTAGCTGGTTAGATGGGGCCCTCCCACCATAGCTCAAAGAAGAGTCCCTTGTCTTTTTATAGACAAGTCATGTAAGACTGGCATGTTATTAATCACAATGACAGAATCTCATGATTCACCAAAGAAGCCAGCAAACACAGCTTGTAATTTCTGGTTCATGTGGCTAATTTGAAGCCTTTAAACACCACTAAACTGCATGTTGTGTGTTTAGAGATAATAACTGGAAAGACATGCCTATTTTATTGTGTTGAACAGTGTGTAAAAGGTTTAGTTAACAAACCTTTAACCGCATCAGAAAACATCCTAACAGATTGTGTTAGACTTTGTAACAGAAGACCAATCAATTTAGTCGTAATATATTGGAATTTGGGGGGGGGGGGTTACTTTTTTTGGCTCACTTGTTGGCCCTTTGCTCATTATGAGTGGGTCGTGTGGTTTTTTAGTGTAACTGCATTGAGATTGGGGAAACTGCTGTGTTTTTATTGGACATAAAAGCAACACTAACAAAATGTAGCTAAACAGCGCCATCTTGTGGGTTTTAATGGTACAGACATATGCTGACAGCAGCCAGATATTTTTTTTAAAAATGTCCCAACAGAAGTCAATCATGTACCATGGACCTTTTGCTTATTTTAGCCAGATCAGCAGGAAAACCACATGCGTAACTAATGACATGAATGATGCATATATGGTGAATGGTGCATGTTAACTCAATGGCGTTGTTTATTTGGGAATTACAACTAAACGAACTGCCATTATGAATGTGAGAAATTATACCTTCACTTTTATGAAACGTCATGTCTACAATGACAAAGAGTCTGCTTATTTTCATTACAAAAAAAACATTCAAAAATTACCATCCACCCGCCGTTATGAACATAAATACCTCCAGCACTCACAGGAATCACTATCACCTGCTGAAGTCAGAGCCCTCTTTCTGGATACTCACGAGCTCCATATGGCGATTTAACCACCATTTTCATGCTATTTTCTTCCCTCTGCAGGCCTGCTCGGTGTTTCCTCCAGCCGACTGCGTCACTGTCACGTCATATTTAGACAGCTAGAGTTTTGTAGCTAATCTTAAATCGTCGTATTGTTGCGTCGGTGTTAACCCACAGTTGTGAGCTGACAGCACGTGCAATGGATACAACGCGTATCTCCTCACGACGCTGAAGTTAGCTTCCGATTCGGCAGTTAAGTTCCCCTTAACTTTCCACTTAAGTGAAAGCTAATTTACGTTGCTGAGCGACCGATTCTCCAATTTTTGCATCTTACTAGTGTTGTAGTAATCGAGACCGGTCTTAAGACCGCTTTTTGATGGTCTTGGTCTATCTCGGACTCGACCACATTTGCACTCGGTCTTGTCTCGGTCTCGGACATTGAGGACTCGAGATTTTATTTCAAGACCATAATATCAATAAATTGTTTTTTTTTTTATTTGTTAACATCCTAACTTTGATTGGATGTAAAACATACTGCTTTAAATGCAACCAATTACCCTGATTAAAAATGTGTTGTTCCCGTTAATGACTTTCACCCCTATCTGCGAGCATGGGAAAGGAGTGTTAAATATGATGCTTGTGTTGATTTCAGCTCTTAGTGTTTTTATGTGGGTGTTTTAATGGGAACGTGGATCTTTCAGATCAATTTGTGAAGTACGTATGATCTCGTTCCACATTTTTATTGTGTGTCATGTAATGTGGGGAACTGGTCTTGGTCTTGACTCAGTCTCGCTCTCCCTTGGTCTCGACTTGTTCTCAGTCCCTGAAAGTCTTGGTCTTGTCTCGGTCTCGATAAACTCTGGTCTTGGTCTCAATTTCGACGGTCTTGACTACAACACCTCTTACTGCTGTGAAAGCTGTTATGCATATTAGGAAAAGCCTTAAGGCAGTCTGAAACACATTTTTAGATTTGAAAAAACTTTATTTTATTTGTGAAAATGAAAAAAGGGCAATTTCATTGCTTTTCTCCACATGCAGACCACATTAGACCAGGTCCAGATCTAAAACCACTATACCTAGAGCTCTCAAATCTGGACTAGATTGTCCCAGAAAGGCTAAAGTTTCAATCAAACATGGTTCCAATTTGTGAAACCTTTATTCAATTTGTGAAAATAATAATAACGATTTATCTGCTTTTTTCAAGTGTAGACCACATCCTACAGTGTCCCAGAGAGGCTAAATTTCTTTAAAACACGGTTTTAGATTTGGGAAAAATTTATTCTGTTTGTTAAAATGAAAAAAGGGTGATAAGTAAATGCTTTTTTCACAAAAAGTGACCTGGCCTTGCAGCCTTTCCACAACTCTCACTCTGATTGGTTAGTACTCCTTTCCTTTGCCAATCAGAGTCAGAATACTAAAGAGACTAAAGTTTCTTTATAACACAGTTTCAGAAATGCAAAATGCATTTATACCTAAGTGTTTAACTATGTGTTTAATATGTTCTTATTTATTTGCATATTGATGGCTCTGGACTTTGACAGACTCAGAGACTTAAAACAAGTTTACTATGTCAACAGGGATAACACAAGACAACAACAGTTTAAACAGATACAGGGTTCTGGCAGACAGGAAAAGGCTAAAAACTGGAATACTTAATAAAAAATCACAACATATACTACATGTTTTCCCCACCATTTATCCAACAAATATCATTTGAAGAATACACATTTTGCCTCATATCCTGCCTCCTACTCTGACTCTGATTGACAAAGGAAAGGAGTACTAACCAATCAGAGTGAGAGTTGTGGAAAAGCTGCAAGGCCAGGTCGCTTTGTATGAAAAAAGCATTGACTTATCACCCTTTTTTCATTTTAACAAACAGAATACATTTTTCCCAAGTCTAAAACCGTGTTTTAAAGAAATTTAGCCTCTCTGGGACACTGTAGGATGTGGTCTACACTTGAAAAAAGCAGATAAATTGTTTTTATTATTTTCACAAATTGAATAAAGGTTTCACAAATTGGAACCATGTTTGATTGAAACTTTAGCCTCTCTGGGACAATCTAGTCCAGATTTGAGAGCTCTAGGTATAGTGGTTTTGGATCTAGACCTGGTCTAATGTGGTCTGCATGTGGGTGAACAAGCAGTGAAATTGCCCTTTTTTCATTCAAAGTTTTTTCAAATCTAAAAAAGTGTTTCAGACAGAGTTAAGGCTTTGCCTAAAATGCATAACAGCTTTCACAGCAGTAATAGGTGCAAAAACGGAGAATCGGTCGCTCAGCAATGTTAAGTTAAGTTTCACTTACGTTCCCCTTAACTTTCCCCTTAACTGCCGAATCAGAAGCTAACTTCGGCGTCGTTATCCCCTCGGAGCCAAAAATGCACTGTCATTTCAGCCAGTGTCGCAAACACGCAGTGTCTGGACACTGCAGGAGACTATTACCTCCACCTTAAGTATTGTACGTTGCAGTAACCTATAAAATAATACGGTGAACCTGCATGTGAAGGTCTAAGATGTAAATAATCACTAGGCGTGATGCATTTTTCTTCGAATAACGTCATTAATGCCTTTCCTATTAGTTGTTTGCTTTCCAAATATTTCTTTTAAACTAAAACGTTCTCTGCAATTAAAGCGTTTACATTTCTGCATATATTTAGGCTGAGCATGACAAACTATAATTGCACAATAAAGTTTTAAGGTCTTCCTTTTAGGGACTAGTGTTTTGTTGACGCGGTGACATCACCAGTCATGTGACCTGCTGCAACCAACGAGCTGTCCAGGGCGTGGTCTGCATCAATCAGTTTAGCACTTTTAGCACAATGAAAGACCGTTACTTTGCAGCGAAAGACGATCTCCCTTCTCGCTTTACGTTATGATGTTGTAGCGACTTCGTCCGAGGATCTGATTTTGTTTCCGTTGCAGTTTCTGTCTGTGGAAATATTAGCAGGCCGCTTCTGTGCACCCATCATAATGCACCCGATGCCTGTGTTCTCCGAAAGCGGTGGAGACATATTTGACTGTATACAGAGAGGAAATATTGAGCTGTGTATACACTTCCTTCAAAATGATCGATCAGTCCTCAAGCAAAAAGGTAAGATAGAATGCAGTATAATAAAAGAGCGTGTCTTGATCTGGCCTCTACTTCCTGCTGTGATACGTCAGTATAACGCTACACAAAATTGCCAAGCTTTCCTGATCTGCTCATTATAAAGCCAGAAAGCTGCTGATGAACATTGTTTATCAAGAGGACCAACCTGTTATACCTATGACATAAATCTGTAGTAGTCTACACATTTTGTCATGTTACCAGGCTAATGTATAGCATTGAACAACTATAATTTTACATTATTATTTTCAAAGGACCAACTTAAACTTTATCATGCTCCAGTGACTCCTGATGTGATTTTGTCTCAGTACCAAAGGGGAAACCATACCCTGCTGTCAGTCCTCCCTGAGATGGTATGGCACAGATCTAGGTGGACAGATCCTGTGACAGCACAGCACAATGTCACATTGTGCCAAAAGGAACCCAAACCCTGACACCAGATTGTTTTAACGGCCAACAGGCTGACAGGCCGTGCATTTATACCAGGCCTGTACTGTTAGTCACAGATATTGCAGGTCAGTTAGAAGGGCTACATCTTTAAACCTGACGTGTTTGTCATCATACCAGGTTGGGGTGGTTTCACCCCGCTCCACTATGCCGCCCTCCATGGTAACCGTGCCATGGTCGAACTTTTCCTTAGTAATGGCGCTGACCCTAACCTGACATGTGATGCGGGACAGACAGCCTTTCATTTTGGCTGCAGGTGAGCATAAGTTGCATATTTAGGTGTTAAACAAACATGCCTGGATTCCTGAGGTGACAATGTCAAGATGTGAGCATTATGCTTTCCTGTGTCATAACAGTTTGTACTTTTGACTCCCATCAGACAAGGGAACATCTATATTATACACCAAATGATGCAGTATGGAGCTGATCTGCGCCTCATAGACCTGCAAGGAAAAACGTCACTGCATCATGCAGTCACGGGGGGCAACATGTGAGTGGAGGAAACAACACATCACAAACTTAATTGTTGTTGTCTTTTGTCTTGTATTTTTGTGACCACATGATCACATGTATTTTAAAACTGCTGACAGTTAGTGATCTTTCCCAGTGTTGCAGTGCACTATTTGTGGGAGACAGGAATGTTCCGGTTCTCAGACACAGACATGTACCAGGTGACACCCCTTCACCTGGCTGCATCCACAGGCAACACAGAGGTGGTCCGGTACTTGCTCAGAAACCAGGTTTGATATTGTCTTCACTCTCTCACTCACTCACATGCTCTAGTTGAGCAACAGTATGATCAAGCTTTAATTTAAAGTTTTAAAGCTTCATGGAAATGGACTTAACACACAACAATACACTTTACTCAAATTTAAGCTGCTTTTAATCACTTTTACCTCCTTGTTTTGGTTCTCAAGCCCACACATTTAAAGTGTGGTTAAGTGTCAGTCTCATTAACTGCTCATATAAAACTGTAGGCAGTTTGTATTTTCATCAAATAATCTTAGAAGAGCTTAACACCTGTAGTAAACACGACATACAATAGCTAAAAGCTGACATAAACAGCTGGCTGGTAAAAGAAAACATCCAAAAAAATAAATTTTCTCAGGCATTGGTAGCTTTAACCAGAGGTAAAAGCTAAACATTAGTACTTACATTTTAGAACACATCTCCTTTGGGAAACGATTGTTGCTGAATCCATAACAACGAAGTCTTTCCACTCCCTCATGGTCATAAATTGCTCAGTGTGGCTGTAAAGAAATTAAAATGTGATTCTGGTGTAAGCTGAGTTTCCATTTTACAGAATTAGCTACAATCTTATAAACTGCTCTGTAATAAAGCCTTTGAGGTGTTGATGCAACTCTACGGTCATAGTTTGTAGTGCTGTTAAATTGTATTCCATTATATTGTCTATGAAGATTCTCAGTCATCCAGGTCATAGTTATCCAACGAAGGTTAAAGTCAAGGGCAACTGGACTTGGTTGAAGATACTGTAAGAGGTTTCATCCCTCATCCAAAGGACTTCTTCAGTTCTAACTGACTCGGCTATTTAACCTCAGTGGGGTCATTTGCCAGGGTCATCGATACTGCTGGTTCGTTCCTGGTTGCTGTAACGACAGTCGTTACAGTCATTGGGACTCCCGGTGGCCAAGACTGAACAACCATCGTTGGCATCTTCACCTGAGGCCAATAGGTTACTATTGTTGAGTTTCATGGGAAGTGATGAAAGGACAGCATTGTAAGTGGTGGCGTAGACCCCCTCCCCTGTTCAATGATGGCTTCTCGACCCTGGTGTAGATGGCTTCCTTGACACCTCTTTCAAACCATCCATCTTCTCTGTCTAAAATGTGCACCTGGTGGTCCTCAAACGAGTGTCCTCTGTCCTTCAGATGTAAGTAAACTGAGTCTTGACCTGAGGAGTTGGCCCTTCTGTGTTGAGCCATGCATTTGTAGTGGTTGTTTAGTCTCCCCAATATACAGGTCTGTGCATTCCTCACTGCATTGGACCGCATACACTAGATTGCTTTTCTTGTGTTTGGGTGTGCGGTCTTTGGGGTGTACCAGCATCACAGGGATGTTATGTTTGTTGAAAATCCTCCTGAGTTTCTCTGATACTCCAGACACGTATGGAATCACAATGTTGTTGGAGGTAGCGCCTCAATCCTCTGTTTGTTTCAGAGATGTGCTGTGGATGCAGTTGACCAGCAGGGTGCGACAGCGCTTCACGTTGCTGCAGAAAGGGGTGGAGTGGAGGTGTGCTGGACACTGCTGCAGAGAACAGGGTGCAGGATGCTCTACCAGAAGAACCACAGCGGCCTCACACCGCTGGACCTCAGTAAACAAGGGAAAACATTTAGGTGAATCTGCTGTCTCTCAGAATCTCTGGAAAAACACTGACTAGCAGGCCACTTCATGGTATAGTAACACCCCTCAGTACCTTTAAATATCCAGTATGTTCGCATTTCCAGATTACTTTTTTCTCTTGGGATCCTGACACTGATTAATACATTGCTATACTGTGTATTTTTCTCTAGACATCAGCAACTCACCAAGCTACTGAGTCGGTATATTAATGAGCCAATACACCACAAGCCCAGAGAGTCTCATGGTAAATTGTACTTGAAAATGTAGTTTCATGTAGATGAAAACAAGGATGATGATTATGATGATGAAAGTGGTGATGATAATAACGGCACTGTAACATATTGTGCGTGTGCATTAATGTGCTGAGTTTTTCACACTTTTTATATTATATTTACATGACTTGTCTTTTCTCATCAGTTCTGTATTACTGGACACTGTTTTTTCCAACCCTGAGTGGAGCTTCCATCCTGCTGATAGCAGCCATGTTGGGAGGCTATGGGGGGCTAACCTGCAGTTTGCTCTTCCCCTGGCTGGCCAGAAGCATCTTCACACAGTACCACCGCATGACCACGTACCAAAGGTTTGACAAAAACTATTGTACATGTGACCTACAACCTATTTCACTGTTTGTTATAGCTCTCTGTTGACATAGCATTTGTCTTCCTTCCAGGTTACCCAACCCGGTCTACTTGGGAACCCTCATAGCTGGCTTGTTCCATTCCTTGCTCTGCTTCTATGGAAAAATAATGCCTAATATCCTTACCAAAATTAAGCACACATTAAGTCATTTCAATGCATATTTTGTATTCTCTGTCGGTCTCTCCAACACTTTGGTTCAGAGAGGGATATCTCAACCAAAGGCCAAAGAATATCAAACTTTTGCATAATGCTGTGATATTTGGTCATCACATTACAAGGTACATTTATTTGTCATATTACAACAGGTTTGTATAATGAGATGCAATTTTTAGTTCCCTTTATGCTACAAAGCAAATTATATAAATAAATCTATATAAACTATTTTAAGAGTCTAAAGCCTGGGAGAAGAAGCTGTTCTGAAGTCTGCTGGAAATACTTCTGTATCTCTTGCCAGATGGCAGCAGGGTGAACAGGCTGTGGCTGGGGTGGGTACTGTCTTTTAGTATCCTTTCGGTTTTACGCAGGCACCTCACCTCACAGATATCACTGATGCTCAGTAGATGTGTACCAATGATATTCTGAAAAGTTTTAATCACCCACTGCAGAGCCCTCCTGTCCTGGGCCATGCACATCCCATGCCAGTTGGTGATGTTTCCGGTCAGGATGCTTTTTCTATTGCTCCTCTGTAAAAGTTGACAAGAATTTTGCCTTCTTAAGTGTTCTTAAGAAAAACAGCCATTTCTGAGCTTTCTTCACCAGCTTGGGTATGTGAGAGGACCATATCAGGTTCTCTGTGATGCTGGTTTCTAGGAACATTTTTCCTGCTCCTCTCAGCTCTACATGTAGATAGTGTGTGTGTCTTTATCTCATTTTTTCTTTGAATACATTTGCATTGTGGACACTTCACAAGCTGTCTTGTGTTTATTGTCAACCGACCAGTAATCCCCTAGTTGTCTTGCTCGTCCAAATATACTCAGTAAGTAAATGTAATAGTAAGTGTAATCCAGGATTTTGGAGTGGTCATCCTTAACATTTTGAATGTGTGTGGCCAACCAGTGCTCTTGTCCAGGTGTCGATGGTCCACTTCTCCCTAGTCGTCGGTTTGTTGTGTAAGATTTTGACTCAGGACCCGGGGACACTGGACAGAGCAGATGCAGATCCTCGGTTCTCCTGTATCGCTGACCTGGTGGAGAACAACCAAAGCCCTCACAGGTTCTGTCCGTACTGTGAGGTAAGACATTCACGCTGGTCATGGTTCAGAGAAATGCACACACAGCCCTTCTCCTCTTGGTGTGTGCCTTCACATGGTCTTCCCCTTCGAAAAGTTTCTGACACACCCCTGCTAAGGTCTCGCATGTCACAATAAATCAATCATGTGTGCGTTAAGTCTCTACAGATTAAGTTTTTATCCCATAGTGAAATTAAAAGGCAGTAGATGTCTGACAGATAGGAAATAAAACACAAAACTTAAGATAAGCTTTTGAAAAAGGTTGGCGACAAAGTAAAAGATCTTTAATATTTTAATTGTTACATCACACAAAAATTGGGATTTGTTCTTACTAATGTGTTGCTCTCCTTCCCACCCTGTCTTTGCTTTCCTCATAGTTGTTTCTGCCCGACTACACTAAACACTGCAAGCTGTGCGATGTGTG
This sequence comes from Micropterus salmoides, assembly GCF_014851395.1. Classification (NCBI taxonomy): domain Eukaryota; kingdom Metazoa; phylum Chordata; class Actinopteri; order Centrarchiformes; family Centrarchidae; genus Micropterus; species Micropterus salmoides. The sequence continues at coordinate 8,881 of NW_024040363.1, read as the reverse complement.
CATTAAAGACTATGACCACCACTGCCTTTTCCTCAACCGGTGCATCGGCCGGGGTAACCACCGCCTCTTCCTCTTTTTCATCCTTTCCATGGTGATTGCCCACCTTCTTTTTGTTGCCACTGCAACAAATTACCTGCTTGACAAGATGCCTGCGGGCGGTCGCAGCTTGTCATTGTGGTTCACATTGTTAGGGCAGGAGTTCTGGGTTGTGGTAATGATGATTATGAATGCGCTGACGCTCCTTTGGGAGGTGTGGCTACTTACTGAGCAGTTTGATGCCGTCGCCACTGGAACGACCAACTACTTCCGTCAGTGTGAAAGCTCAGCACGACAGAGGTCACTAGGACAGCGCTGGGCGATAGTGCTGTCCTTTCTGCTGGAGGGGCGAAGACGGGTGGGCAGCGGCCAAAGAGAAGACAAAACTGCCATAGACATTTAAATCTGTCATGTATCCAGCTGTCTTGAAATTGTTTCATCATCACTCACTTACAAATATGCATTCTCAGTTTACAGTCTTTGTGAGAATGTCCTCTTTAGATTTAGTATCTCTCTAATAACATATTACATGTTGTACTTGAATGTAAAATTTGGATATATCTTCATATTCTATTTTAGTAGACTGTAGAGTAGATTTGTCCACAAAGTGACTAGCAGGATAACTACCACTAAGAGGTTAGAAGTTCACCTGGTTTTTAGAGACCTCACTGAATACTTTAAGATAAAATAGTATTTTAATTAACTTGTTGGTTTTCATTGTTTTGTGTAAAGTACTGGATATTTTCCAAACTGTGTTTTAGCAGGGAACGCTCATATTCACACCTGTTTTTATATCCTACATCGGCATACTTTCTTAAAGTTATTGTTATTTTTGTTTTAAATATAAAAAAATGTGTCATGGTGAAACGTTTAAGGTTGTGAAGATGTGTGCACTCATAACATTAGCAAGTCCTGTGATTTGATAATGGTAAATAGTGGGTACACTGAGAGGCTATTTTTCTGATGTCATTACCTCTCTGACCTGCCCCTGGTCATTTGGGCCCCGACACTTCCTCTGCTCTCACTAATGGGACATTCTCTTTTCATGCCTTCAATTAAACACACTCATTTCCTATGTGTCCCGTCGGACCATATTTCTAGATTATAGATGATGTTCCCCACACCCTCAGTGGCTGGTGTGTCTGGACTATGTGAGTGGCTGTGTCATGTCATATTATTTACTCTCTACTGTACTGTGTCTGTCAAGCACATGGAGTGGCACATAAGCTGCTGAAACTGAGAGCTTTTACTGTATTTCTCTGTCCCTAAATCAGTATTATTGTATTTAACTGGCTGCCATTTGTCCATATCCCATATAACGTATTTTATCTTTGGTGACAGTTTCTTTTGGTTTCCAAAATGAAACCTCATTTGTGCCATGATGTTTTTAAGCTGTAGTGAAAATAATGTTTAATAAATAGAAAATTCACTGAAAGCTGTAATTTCTAAAAAAGAAACATTTCTCTTTCTCTTTAAACTCACTTTGTAGCTAGAGAGAAACAGAGCTTTTAAAGCTTGCGACCTTTTTTCTTGATTTACATAGAGAAATCACTAAGCCACTGGATTGTACTCTTTTGTGAGCCAAAAATGTACAGTAATAACATCTGAAAGAGAAACTCATATTTTTTTAGACAGACATCAGCAGTTTTCACTTCTCCATCAAGGCGGCTCACTTCCTTAGAGAGCGACAGACTGATAATTCAGAAGAGGACAGCAGGAGCGTGTCGCACAGCTGTGTTTTATTTCTCTGTAAAGCAGCACCTATCACAGCAGCTGCTTGGGAGTATGTGATGCCAGTCTTATCAGACAGAGAGTCTGGCTCCAGACTGAGAGTCGTCTGGTCTGCCCATCCAAGATGACATGGCAAGTAATACACGCATGACTGTCTTTGTTTCCTTCCTTCTATCTGAATCTGTTCACTTCAGCATTCTTCAGGTGCACGTCATTGCTGTGTTAATGATGGCAGCTATAGTAGTCCCTTCTCTTTGGGTATGTGAATGTCATTGAATTTGGTTCCTAGTGATTATCAATTACGTAGAGGACTGAGATTTCATTATTACCCTTGTGTGTGCCTGTGTGTTGTGTTTGTGTCTGTTGTGGCTCTAGAAATGGCCTCATTGGAGAAGGATACACTGTACAGATGGGTTTGCTGCCATGAAACCATCCAGGATTCCTCTGACCAGTGACAAACCAAAGGAATTGGCAGGTAAAGCTCAGTTTTTAGTTTGTTTTGCAACAGTGATCATTGTATCAGGGAAGGTGATGATCTATTTTTTTTGCTTAAGCTACAACTTTCTGGCTTTCTGAGCTCTCACATAAAGTTAAGCTTAAATTTTTTTGATATTTATGGAACCCTGGGTCCACAACTTTTCTCTATCATTTCTATCTGTGTGAGATCTTCTCTGTTTATCAGGGTGTGAACTGTTTTTATACAAGTAAAGAATTACATTGCCAAGGTTATGTTACTACTAATGCACTGCTACCTGCTACTGCCTTTATAAAGCCTCCATTAAGGCAGCTTAAAGTGTTTGTCATTGACCGAGATGGTTATTTTTTCTTATGAGAAAGCTCAGTCAGCTCTTCCTTCTAGCAGTGCCTCTGTGCTGCATTTTAGTCTCATCCAGCCTCTTGACCTGCAGCATTTATCTGCTTTATCACATTCACTACCAGGCAGATTGCCGAGTGACTGAGTAGTGTGGTATTTCCCCTTAGATTATAAATCTTAGTCTGAAGGAGTCAGAATACTAAATACGAGTGCTTTATAGTGGATTTTTGACAGCTTTTAAACCCACGTCCACCCAAATTTATCATCCACCTGCAACAGTTCATAAGTGCAGGCAGTACAATGACTTGGCCAAACATTTAAACATTTAATGGTAAGAATGGTGTCAGCTAAATCAAATGTATTGATCTGAGGTTGTACTTCAGCTACAGACAAGGCCATAATCAGATCTTCATGAGCAAACAGCTGGAGGAATTGTGAAGACTGTAGAATGGCGGTGGAAAGAAATGGGTGGTGTAAAGAAATGGGTGACAAGACAGAGGACACACTGCCGGACATATTTATAGACGGTGAGAAATTGATACTGAGAGTGTGCAGCAGAAGGCTGAGAGAGAGAGAGAGAGAGAGAGAGAGAGAGAGAGAGTGGGCAGGGCTCGAGGTATGTGAGAACAACAGTACGCTGGGCCGGTGGGACAGAGAGGAGGAGTGAGACGAAAGGAAGGAGGGGAGGAAGAGGAGAGTGTGTGGTTAAGTGCTTGTAAGTGTGTGTGTGTGTGTGTGTGTGTGTGTGAAATCAGACGGAGACAGTGTCCAAGTGCAAGATAGTGAGCCGGGGAGAGAGATGCTCGGAGAGGATGAGGAGTAACAGGGCGAGGCAGCAGCGAGAGACGCTGAGTGTGTGTGTGTGTGTGTGTGTGTGTGTGTGTGTGTGTGTGTGTTTGAGAAATAGTGTGTGAACAGAGGGATGCAGTCATGTCTCTGTGAGAGGGAGCAGCACAGCAACGGTAACCATGCTGAGCCCCAAGATAAAACAGGCACGCCGGGGTAAGCACAGTCCCTCCTCCCCTTTCTCCATCCCTCCTCTGTGCCCCATCTCTTTTCTCTCATTCTTTGCTCCCTTGCCTGTGTCTGTCCTCCCTGCAGTCCATCTTTTTCTTTCCCTCTCTCGCTGCCTCTGCAGAGCTCCATCTGTCCTGCTGTCTTTGTAATAATGTAACATCAGTATTGTTGTCAGTGCTATCATTGATAATGACATCAAAAAGGTGTAACAGCGCCATGTTAGCACTGAATCTGCACCAGTGCCAACCTGAGTTTTTTTGGAATGTTTTTGAAGTGTTGAGGCTTTATCTTCTGTCTCCAATAATCACTGAGAGTTAACATGCTCTACTACAATGTAATCTCTTGCTTCTCATGATTATACTGTCCTCGCTCCTAGAAGATTTGATTCTGATGGAGACACTGTGGGTTGTAGTAAACATGGCTGCTGGAAAGATAATCCTCCCTCCAACAATGGTGTGCATCCTGCCATGTTCACACCTGAAGACATAACTTCATGTCTATCTGCTCAGGGTTTATTGGGATAGTTAGTAGGCACGGTGGCTTTGAGCAGGTGACAGATAGGTCAGAGCTGGTGAAAGGAATGCAGGGCTCTCTACTCCTGTGAATCACAACAGCTGACTGTCAAACAGTTCCTCTAACACAGGGTAAAATCCACTTGCGGCCACTGAAGTCAGGACACCACATATACATGCCTCTCATGTGACTGTGTGAAGATGAATAAGGAAGCTGTACATCACAGGACTATCTCAGGGCACTAAGATTATCATGATGCAGAGTATAAATACTTGCTGTGCTCTTTGTAGCAATCGACACATGTTGTTTCAGGTGGTTTGGGGAGTTGTGACAGTTGCCAACTTATCACCAAGAAATGGACGAGCATTGGTTTTTAGAGAAGAACATCCACGTGATTTCTGTTTAAGAAGCTTTCCACTTTGACAGAAAATAAGTTTCCTCAAATTCTCCTTGAATCAATTTCACATTTTTGTAAGAAAATGGACAAAACTGAGCGATATTTTGGCGAGCAGCAGCTTCAAGAATGCTTACTTTTGTGTGCGTGCGTGCGTGCGCGCGCTTAGGCAGGGTTGGTGCCTTGTTTCTCCCCTGGCAGGCGTTGTCTTATTCTTGACCAGCCGTAAAAGTAAGACTATACAACAGGATGGGATGAAGAAGTGCCTCTTCTTTCTCCTTCACAAACACAGTTGGAGTACAGCAGCCACTTCAGTTTGCTTGCCACGTTTTGTGCGCTTGCCATCTCTCATTTGCTGTAATGGTATTCTCCTTTGATTAGATTCCCAGCTCTGCTCCTCCTCTGACCCTTTTATGCAGCATCATCCAGGGCAAATTCATACAGCATCACAGAGCTGGATCCGCACTCAGAGCCGTAGATAAGACCAGAATCTTAAGGCAGTCAATTAGTCTAGAATCTTAAAGCAAGATGTTATTGGTGTTTGAGGACTTTTACTTGTTTACTTGTAAAGCACCCTGAGGCAAATTGTGATTTGTAATATTGGGCTATTTAAATAAAAATGAATTGACTTGACTTCATACTTCCACTATATTTCAAAGGGAATTGTACTTTTTACTCCACTATTTTTTTACAGCTGTAGTTACAAGTATATTTACAAATTAAGATTTTATGCACAAAACATGATCAGTTTATAAAATATGATGCACTGTTATAGATTAAAATACCTAAAAGTAAATGAGAATTAGCTCACTTCAAACAACTGTTTATTATCACTTATCATTAGGAACATAATAATAACATACGAGTGAATATATAATTGTTTTAAATATGAGGGGATGCACTTAAAGTAACATTATTTTCTGAAAAGATATCAATTTGATCCTTGTGCACTAATTGTAAAAATTAATATTTCTTTGCTGACAGTAGATTAACAAACCGGTTCCTCTCTGAGATTTCCGGTCTCTTTTTTAAAGTACAATGCGCAGCCATGTCTGCTGTATTTATAGACCCTGCTCTGCCTGCTTCTGCTGTGAGCATACAGTTTTGCTAATGACTGCTTCATCTCCAGTCTTCTCCTTTCAATCATGACTCTGCAAATGAAGGACATCCAGAAAGGGGAGAAATGAAATGTCCAGACAGAGAGCTGATAAGCAAGAGAGAGACAGAGGAAACAGGAGAGAGATTTCAGTCCAGGCCCTTGCATATACCTTCCCTGCTGTTCTCAGCAGAAAACAAGATGCAATTAACAGGAAAAAAAGACGCCATTGATTTCTCTATCCTCTCCCTCTGCCTTCTGTTTATCTTTCTCTGACTCCCTGACTCCCTAGGCATTGTGTCACTGTTTCTGCTCTATACCTTTGGCATGCCTATGCTAATATAGAATCCTTGCTTGTAATCAGTCTGTAGCAGTTAAAGCGCAACCTGATCCAAAGCAGAACTGCTTTCTGTACAGTGATGAAATTGGAAATAATAATTTCCCTCATTAATATCTGAAACACATAATAAAATGTAATAGAATAGATAGATAGAATTCATCTTAAAGCGGGATATATTTGCTGCAAAATGGAGGTCATGTCTTGGTAGATTTACATAAGAAGAAGTCTGGATGCATGGTCAGGCCTATGGGCTTAACAGTACCCAAGGAAGACTGTCTCTGGGTATATTTTTAGAATAATAGCATAACAACAGAGAAAGAAAATCCCAAAATAAAATGTATCCTCTGTCTTTATGTAACTCGGTATATCTCTCTGTCTCACTCATTACCATGCTCTTAATCCTCCAAGCCTCCTTTCCCTCACTTTATCTGTATGTGTGTGTCCATGCAGCACGGTCCAAGAGCATGGTGCTTGGTGAGTTGTCCCGGGTCTCCAGGCCCTGCTCTCCTCTGGATCAGGAGAAAGCACTGAAGGCAGGCTGGCTTAAGAGACAGCGGAGTATCATGAAAAACTGGCAGCTGCGTTGGTTTGTCCTGAGGACTGAAGCTCTGTATTTCTACAAGGACCAGGATGAAACCAAGGCACAGGTGACACTTAAAAAGTAACACATATATATGTATAGTTACCTGATGTCTCCTGTTTCCCCAGGAGTCTGCACTACTGTTTGTTTCAATTCATTTTGGTTTGGAGCCTGATACATATTCAAGCTCCATGAATTCATCTGATAAGTATTTTCCCCCAGGGCCAGTCAATCCATTGTGTGTTCTCCAACTTTGAAAATCGCTTATTGACCCTTTTAAATCAGACAACAAAATACAAGCCCTCAAGGAAAATGAAGCACCGTTTTGCATTGTGTGGCCATGGTTTTTAAAGCTACATTATCTTGCTCTTATCCTAATAATTTTGGTGTCAAAATATATCAGGATAAATATCCATTCATCTTTCACACATAAATCATCCTCTATTAAGACATACCCACACTCTCAATTTAAGTTGTAGTATGTTGTTATTGTCCTGACACACACACTGATAATGTTGTAACTACCTGCCCTGTGCTTCTGCTGTAAGCACTTAAGAGGTGACCTTTGGCCTTCTCTATGCTGGAAAGATCCAAAAGCCAAGAACATCAGGAAGCGCCAAAGGGATAAATAGATGAAGAGATGTTTCCCTGAGTCATCCCTCCCTCCATCATCATTACCTCCCTCTGTTGGATAGATGCCCAGATCTCACTGTACTCTATAATGTTTAACGCGGACTACATGTCCAAGTCCTGAACCACTAATTGATTTTTTGTTTGGACCTTGAATACTTTTGATACAGGTATTTTCCTCATACCTGCCTGTCTGTCAGTCTGTGTTTCTGTCTGTCTCAAGCCTACATGTTCTTTCTCCTACAGGGTTGTATTCCTCTTCAGGGCAGTCAGGTCAATGAGCTGCCTGCCAATCAGGATGAGCCTGGCCGCCACCCCTTTGAAATTATTCCAGGTGAGTTGGCATGGTGACATGGTGTTGCGTAAGGAAGTGACAAAGTAAGTAAGTAAGTCTTGTTCAAGTGATGCTGAACCATCTGTTCATCACTATCTCAGCCAAACAGAGAAAACACTGGGCTCACTTTAGATTTTTTATTTAAAATGTTATGTTTCATTATGATCAAGCACATCTAATATCATTTCCCACCAATAGTAAAAATGTTTTTTGCAAAAAAAGACATCAAGATCAAAGCTGGATTCAGGCTAAGAGTGCAAAACCTAGCAATACCTGCCACCCATGAGTTTTTGGTGTTCAGAAGGTTATGAAACCCCAAAGTGGCAACAACCGCTAGAACATTAACCCAATACCAGGTTTGCTGTATTTGTCTGTGCTTCTTCAAACCATACTATACATCCAACAGGTCATATCCTCTGTATAAACCTTGTTGACCCAGACTCAATGTAATAAATGGAAAAAAACTGAAGTGAATCTATAGCTACATACGAGCTGCATACACACATGCATGAAATATACAGAACAACAGAAGGGATGTGTCTGAGTGTTAAACAAGGACTTCATTCATTTCTGCTCTTGATAGCGTGGGGTTGGCATGATTGTGGTCAGAACAGTGGACTGTGTACCCCACAGAGATCAGGGGGCATGCTTGATAGAGAGATAGAAAGAAGTTGGAAGCTGTACTTGAATAGATATGAAGTTGCTAGTTGGAAGATATGAGATATGAGAGAGTTTGTACAGTGACTAGCTTTGATGGTAACGCCTCTGTTCTCTCATGGAATGGCATCTTGGGTCATATCAGCATCAATTCCCCTGCAAGCATCATTATTTTTAAAGGCTGCACTGCTCAATTGTCCACTAGCAGTACAGGTTCAACATGGGCCATTACTGCAGCAGGGTCACAACACCATGACAGTTTATCCTGGGGATGAGGTTTCCATTAATGATGGTAGTAAGTAAATGTTTCTTAGTGTTGATTATCAAAGAGGATGTAAATTAAAAATACTATGTTGTAATGTTTCTGTATTGAAGGACATTTCAATACAGACTGAAGTATTTTATATATGTACCCTTCTGGCTTTTTGCATTGTCAAGATTGACAAGCTCGTGTAAAATATCACTTTTACAGGAGTGAGTAATTGGCTACAACTAGATAAAACGTGTGCATTAGAGGCAATGCTGAAACACCCATTCCCTTACAATAAATGGAGACGAAGGCTGCTATAAGTTAAGAAAAAACATTCAAAAATGTAAACATATGTTGTGCTTTGGAGAATGGTTGGCAGTCTTGCAAACTATATGCAGTTGTACTAAATTAGGGTAAAACATGCAAAATACTGGTGTGGCCTTTAACATGTGAGATGGTGTCTAGTGTAATTTTATAGAGAAAGTTTGT
>NW_024040362.1:0-28726 GCF_014851395.1 Micropterus salmoides | reverse complement strand
CTGCAGCTGCTTTTATCGGCGTCCTCTTCCTTTCTTTACCCGGCCTGCTCAGTGAGAGGGAACTACATCCAGATGCTCCATCACACAAACCACTTTATTTACCTTAAACTCCACATTTCTGGGCCGGCGCCACCAACAAGCCGTTTTCAGGAACATGGACATGGAGTTTTCATACGTTTCTTTCCCGTCTGTTGGGTTTGCTCTGAGAATCGGAAGAACAAAAACTAAACCATTACATTTTTTTGTAAGAAATTTTATTATAACATTTTAAATTCTTTGACAGCCAAGTAAAATCATTAACAACGTAGAAAAAATATAAATTATTTATTGCACAGGTCAATTAACGGCTCAGTGTGCCGTGTTTTTTGGTCCCTGGGTTTCAGCTGTCGTTGCTCTGGTGCATCCTCATTATCAGACTGCGGATCTCCTCGCGCTTCTGTCGCACTCGCTGCCGCGGAAACCAGCTGTCCAACCGTAACGGGAGGGTCGAAGTGCACCACGGGGTTCTGAGGAGCCAATCAGAGAGCTTGAGTTAGTGTGAAGGCCGGCCCAATTTACTCATAAATCCAGGATTTAAACAGGGTCACAGTACCCATTAAAATGCGACATGTCCCGCTGCCCCCCCATTAGTCAACGCTGTCGGCAGGTTTCTCACTCTCAGACTTAAACTGTACCAACATTTATTCTCAATATCTCTAAGACTGGGTGGTTAAAGGGTTCTTGGGATCGGCTGAAACATTTGCTAAATTACAAGAGTTTTGAAAATATTCAAATAAAGACGAAATTGCTAATGAAAGCCCTAAATATAAGAGAACTTTTGCAGCCATGAAAGCTGGAAAGGTTCTCACAGTATTGTTGACTGTGATTGGGTAGAGCAGCGACGCCTCCCAGACTCAGCAGTATTGCAAAGTATCAGGTGTTGGCGTACCTGCAGGAAGCTCTCGGCGTACTGCAGCAGGTACAGGCCGCAGTCGCTGCTGTTGTCCTGCTGAGGAACTTTGCAGCTGAAGCTCCTCATGCTGTCTGACGTGAAGAGGCGTGGCGTCCCTCTCCGCACCTCCCACTCCACCTGCAGGTAGCTGAAAACAATAGGAGGCGTCAGAGGCAGAAGCAACTTCAGTTACAGCTTTATGCTAAGGAATAATGCATCACGAAGTAGAAAGTCGGGTTAGGTCCCCTCTGTTGGTGTTTTTACATTGCTGTCACCTGCTGCGCTGCTTTGAACCTGCTGGGGGCGACATTGCAACCTGTTGCTGACATTAACTCTCCTCATTACTCTGTGATTTAGTAACAGCAAAGTAAACGCTGGGGGTTAAATGCAAACATCACTTCTTAGCTGTTGCAGCCAGCAGAGACATTCTCACGTGAACGTTATGTGAACCAAATCACAGAGCAACGCGTAGAACTACGGGGTAACGAAGTCACTGATGATTAAGACTATGTGATGCGGTTGAAAGCCCTGGAAATAATTAGCAAGTGGACCTTGAGTTGGGACGATTTTGTCAATCTTTCCAAGGTGCCAACTTAAAATACTTTTGTTAACATGTCAACATGTAGCTAACTGTAAGTTAAGCATTACTTCCAAATGTATGAACTCCGAGCTTTCAGAACATTTAACTACAGACGTCATCCAGACAGTTTCTTCTGCTGGAAACAGTAAACGTTTGAACTGAAACTCACTCTCTGACGAGTCTGCAGACGACATTCTCGTGGTACGACAGCTTCAGCGAGTCCATGACGAGTATACACGGCCTGGAAAGGACGAAGAACACACCGTTAAAAAAAAAAAAAAACCTACACCTGACCTCAGATGTGTCCCTGGATCCGTTTCTTTGCTGACGACTCACCTCTTTAACACAGTGTCCCTCTGCCAGCCCTGCTGAGTGCACTCCTGTAAAACACAAACACCTGATGTTGATGTTCTACAGAAACAGGCAAACACCACCTGCTGAGCTGAGCTGCTGTATATTTACCGGCGGCTGCTGTGGTCTCAGACTGATGGATGGATTTCCTGCAGCTCGCTCTGATCCACCTGAGACAAAACAACAAAACATCATCATCAGCTGCAAATGTTGAACCTGACATCTCTGCCTTTTTCCTCTGAAGAAACCACAGCAACACGTGGCGACGATGATGAGCAGCTTCACTGAATCACAACTAACTGCTGCTGAGAAGATTCGAAGATAAAGAAACATCTTTTAGCATGTTCCATAAAATGGTAAATGCAACAGATTCAAGAGGCCATATTGTTAATAAATATTTTCACATAATCCCACATTGACACAAAATTAGTTGCCTCTCACGGGCTTCTTCCTCTCCACACATACTGTTGCCAAGGTTTATGGGTATTGTGGTTTTTAGAGTCCATCCAAACAAAAAAGGGAACTGAGAGCTCCTGTTCACATTTAAAACCATTTACTGTGTCACAGCGCCACCTACTGACACTGTTTTACAACTCAACCCATACACCGATCAGCCAAAACATTGCTGCTGGTCTCCCTTTTGCCACCAAAACAGATCTGCCCCGTTGATGCACAGACTCCATTGTGTTCGGGTCTGCTCGTCTGTTGGATCCGACCACACGGGCCAGCCTTCGCTCCCCACATGCATCAATGACTCTTGGCCGTCCATGAGCCTATCGCCGGTTCACAACTTTTCTTCTGATAGCTACTGACCCCTGCAGACCGGTGTAGAAATGTTCTGACCCAGTTGTCTAGCCATCACAGTTTGGCCCTTTGTCAAAGTCACTCAAATCTTAACGATTGCCCATTTTTCCTGCTTTTAACATCAACTATGAGGACACAATGTTCACCTGCTGCCTGACATATCCCACTGATAGGTGCCATGGTGAGGAGAAAATTAAAGATCCATATATTACAAAATATTATTGGATTTCTCGTGAGTTCTTTCCAACTACAAATGTTTCTGTTCTAACAAAATACATGATTTTCAGTAACTATAATAAAGCATCATAATATATTTTTAGTTTCTTGTCAAAACTGAATAATTTGATAACTAGAAAAATAAAATAAAAAACAATTCTGGTTGGGAGGCAAAAGGGACTCTTAATTTTTTAATGCTGGCAGATGCATAAGAGCCCCGCAGTGCCTCGCTGGAACCAGACTAATCGATTTCATAAGGAGGTGCTAACAGATCTATACAGACACCGTGGCTGGATGTCTTCAGAGAAAGCACCAATCTGAAGGAAAAATGGGTAAAATGGAAATAATTCTACACTCCCAACATAGATGTTGTAAAAGAAAATGACTTCAGTAATGACGATGTCGGAGCTTTAGATGGATTATCAACCAAATGTTTTTCTTTTTAAGCTTATTTATAGACAATGAAGTTAAAATATGACGTCTCGAACATCAAGTCCTGGAGCTTAGCGCCTTCAGAGGAGTCAGTATTTCTGTCTGGAACATTTAATCCTTTAATTTTTGGTGTGAACTGATGTGGAATTCCAACAAACTGCTGCTCCAATACCCCAAAGTGTCTCCCTGAAGGACGAGAAACAAACACGCCTGGTGACGATTAGAGCTGCTCTGGTAAACATTACTGAGGCTCACCAGAAACACATTGTGCTGCGGAGGAAAATCAGGTCAGAAAATAAACAGCTCACCTGTCGGGCGCTGAAACTCCTCGTGCTGAACCTCCTCCAGACCCGGGAAACAAACCACGACCAGGTACCAGTGAGCACTACGGACACAACGAACACAAACACCGACTCACTCATTCTGCTACACTTTGGGGGCAAAAAAGCAAAGAACAGTCAGCGAGGGATTATAAAAGTGTAGACGTCACGCTGCTTCCTCCTGTTCATAATCTAAATGAGTACTTTAAATCTCTTTCAGGTGAATTTAAATCTGAACAAACCACTGAAGCTGCAGTTTTTCTGTTAAGGACAATCTACAAAACAGAAACTGGACGGATCCGATCTGACGCCACTGGCTGGTTACCGGGCACGAGTTAAATAATAAAAGAATGTTCAATGCCAATACAAAACCCCAATTTCTATTTTACTAAGAGGACAAACAGAAAAGCTGCGGCAAATTCAGTCATTAAAGATTTTCTATTTTCTGTGGGTTCTGCTGATCTGGTCAGTTTCTAAAACAACAGGAAAAGTGCAGAGAGCAGTAGCTCTGCTAAAGCCATCGAGTCAGTCGGTCTGTTACCCAGTTGGCAGGTAGAGGCCGTGATGAGGTGCCTGCATTAAAGTAGAACTACAGAGTTTTTATTCAGCTGTCCCAACAGAGGTCAACAGTCCAAAGTGGCGTCTTTAAATCTGGGTCAGGAGTCTTTACTTTTGGTCGGTCAGAGAGGGTAAATACTCGCTGCTGACCTCCAATAACAACTTCAGAGCTGAATCACCTACAAACTAAAGTCAGTCAGTGTTAGTTTTCTTACTCTTGATTGACAGGCACAAACAGGAAGTCTTTGGTGAAAATGTCGACATGGCGGGTCCACGTCTTTACCCTCTGATGCCTCATGTGACGATCGCTGGAAACAAGCAGAGACTGAGTTTTACTAACATCATCTATTTTAATAAGTTTTCTTTGAGCCAAAGAGCGAATTTCAGTTGATCCCACTGCGTTAAACAAGGTTGTTTTTTCTGTATGAATTATGAGTCAATATCCGGAGGAACCAGCTGGTAAACATCATCTTATTCAGGACTAACGTTACCTGCAGTCTTTTTATTCAGGTTCATAAAAACCTGTTCAGGTAGTAGCGCTGCAACAAGTAATCAATGAATTGTTTTAGTATATTTTTAAGCAAAGCTTTGCTGGTTTTCTTCGTCTTTTATGGACTGAATCTCTTTGGCTTTTGACTGCTGGTCGACCAAAACAACGACCCGTCTCAACTGGCCGACATCTTAAAGATGAATCAGTGAGTTCAAATCGTTATCTTTCTTCTTACGGGACGGAGGGGGCGGCGTCCTCTCCGGCCGCTCTCCGTCTGCTCAGCTGTTTGTAGAAGAAGCTGCTGAAGACGTGACTCCGCTCGGCCGCCGAGCCCCCGACTCCCTCCAGGAGGAGATACCTGCAGGAGGAGGAGACCTGTCAGGACCCTGACCCCCTACTGGTGACTACAGGAACTACACCGACCTGCACTGCACAGATCTTCAGGACGGCACTCACGTGACTTAAAAATCTCTTTTAGATTTATCACATTCAAACTTTGCTAAAATTAAATCCACATGCTGAGAAAACCTCGAATCATGTGACAAACCACACTGCCGTGAAAATAATCTCCGACAGACTGACTTGAGGTAGAAGTCGATGATGACGTCGTTGAGGAACTCGCCGCTGGCCAGGCAGGCCAGGTCCTCCTTCGTCACCGTGATCCGACCTTTACAGGGCGCCGCCGGGTACTGGATCAACCTGAAGCCCACATACAGACCAGGAAACATTTTAGCACCAGACCTCCAGTAAACATTCTTATTATTCACGGGTCTAGGCGGGTCCTGGTTCTGCTGGGTTACCTGGTGGGAAGCTGCTGCAGAGCAGAGGATCTGAGGTTGGACTTTCTCACGGGACTGGATTTCTCCTGAAAGAGACGTGTGAGCTCAGAAAAGGAAATTGAACTTTGTGTGACCAACACAAACTGAACCTCCTCCAGGAGTCACCTCATCAGCTCCGAGCCGCCGCCGCCGCCGTCGCCACCAGCTAACGGCTAACAGGCTCATTAAAAGGACGAGAGGGGATGGGATATCACTGCGGGAGGGAGAGGAGCGAGAGGAGGAGGGAGACTAGGAAGGGCAGGGGGAGGACAACAGAAACACAAAACAAGCGAAGGAAGCAGAGGAGGCGAAGGGAGAAAGAGCCTGACGAGGGAAGGAGGGAAGGAAAGAGGGAAGAGGAGGAGGGAGGAGTCTTACCACCGAGTGTCCCAGCAGGCCGAGGAGGTGCTGGTCCAGAGGAGGAGGACAGCTGTGGAGGAGCAGCAGCCCGTCGGTCCACTCCAGAGGGGAGGTGGGCCCACTGGAGGAGGAGGAGGCCTTCTTGTACTCCTCCATGTCCAGGATGGAGGCCAGCAGGGCGGCCTGCAGCTCCTGCAGCTGCTCCTTCAGCACCAGCAGGAGGAAGGAGCACACCGGGCCTGGAGAACCAGGAGAACACAGAACTCTGAGGTGGAACTCGTCAAACAGTTTCCAGGACCATGGCGAGTCCTTCTCGATGCCACGCTCAGGACCTTTGGCAGAGATTCGTGTTTTCAACGTCGGGATGATTTCAGAGCCAAAGGACACGAAATCTACGATTGGCCGCTGGCGCAGGAGAAGCCACCCGATTGGCTGTTGGCTCCTGCAGAAGTGCGGGTTCACAGCTCCAGTCAAGCTTTCATTCAGAACATCCTGTTTTTTGGACTGCAGGGTTTGTGACAGGAGGAATCACTACGAGGGATAAAAAGACGCCTGAACTGTGTTCTGTGGGCGCAGTTTGCTTTCATGCGTATCTTTCTAAGGTCATTCTGCCAAACAACACAACCTTCTTCACTGCGGTTTGGGCTCTCTCAAAAACAGCGTGGATGGAAAGTGTGTGATGATGGAAAGTACGCGAGGACTTTCTGACTGACATCTTATCTGTTTACACATCAGTGAAGTGTAATATAACTCTCTCTGCTGGCAGCTGAAACATTCGCAGGGTATTAACATGCTGAGTG
Organism: Micropterus salmoides; assembly: GCF_014851395.1. Lineage (NCBI taxonomy): Eukaryota > Metazoa > Chordata > Actinopteri > Centrarchiformes > Centrarchidae > Micropterus > Micropterus salmoides. Next base: position 22,066 of record NW_024040362.1, on the reverse strand, counting down.
TTGAGAGGGAGCAACGAGCTGCTCCTGACAACAGTTAAAACAACAGATTGCGTGTCGGCGCCGAGTTAAAGCTGAGGTTTTAGTTTAGTTGAAACATTTCTCTACTTTCAGCACCTCTGCTGCTTAAGTACTGAGTTTAGAGCGAGGTATCGGTGTAGTGCTGACAGCAGTTGAAGAGTAAGAACTCCAAGCGTCAGTGGAAGTGAAGACCTGAAAGGAGAATTGTTCCTGCCTCAGTGAAATGACTTGAAATGAGTTCCAGGCCTGTAAGTGCTGGATGACGTGGAAATTAAAGCAAATATCACGACAAATGAAAGTGCTGATAGGAGCTGAAGTCAAAACTGAAAAGTGTCAGCGCTGAATGAAGCGACGCTCTTACTGGATCCGAAGCGTTACCTGAAGCGGCGGTGGAGGTCCGGATGGCCGACAGCTCCGTCTGCAGCAGGGTGGCCTGAGCGTCGGTCACCCACAGGAAGATCAGCGAGGGGGCGGGACCTTTCCAACCAGCCAACAAACCCCCGCCCTGAGCCACGCCCCCGTCCCAAACGCCATAGCCCCGAATCTGGGACGCCACCACAGAGACCTGCCCCTCCTCAACTCCTGACAGAGAGAAAGAGGCTTGTTTTTATAGTGTTACCTAAAGAAGAAACAAATAAATAAATCCACAGCGTACCTGAAACAAAGGAAAGTTCTTCAGATTTCATCACCACAGACTTTTACAAAGAATCTGATGATAAAATTGTAATTTAAAAAGGAGAAATGTCTCTTTAATCTTCTTTTAATCTAATGCCACTGCTCAATTATTTAGACCTTAAACTCCTTTATTTAGTCTGACAGCAGAGGGAGGACATGTTGCAGTGTGTGGTTTTACCTTTCAGAGGAATAATGAAGCCATGTTCAGTGATCTACACAGATAAACAAGAGAAATATTAAAACTTAGCAGGAAGGAAGACAAAACAAACTTCACTTACATAAAATCTTCTTTCTTTAATATTTGTCTGTTTCTTGTAAAACATGCGACACTTCTGAACACATCTGAAATGACGAGTACAGAAAGAGTGTTTCTTGTTTTTATGAAAGCATTTACTGAAAATGCTTCATTTAAAAAGGACAATCATGACTTAGTGTCACATGTCAGCACTCATTAAATGGTCGTGGCTTAAACGCAGCAGAAAGATCAGGAGATCTGAAACCTGAGTGAGTTAAAAATGATTAAAATAGTGATTTAAAATACTGGTCTTCTCTGTATGTGGTCCGTTGACATGCTGACCTACTAACCTGCTCCCCTCCTGCCCTCACAGTTTTTACGGCGCTCTAATTAAAGCCAGCGCGCCGCCGTCAGCCCTCACGCTTCGTCTTAATTGCTCGTTAAAACCTGAATCTTAGCGCTTTACAGCCTCGGTGGAAGTTTCTCTGCCCTGCGGCCGTGAAGCGAAACAAGCTGTTAGAGCAAACTTTGACTCGCTTCCCGCTTCATCACCTCCGCAAAGCCTTGGATAGGGCCTTTCTGGAGGCGTAGCCATGGCAACACTGTGTTGTTTTGGCTCATTACACTGAAACTCCGGTGTAAGAGAACACACACACAGAAAATGTGTTTAGCACTTCGGATCGGAACAGTTAAAACTACAGTACAAACAACACTTGAGCAGGAGGTGGGAAAAGAGAAACTAGGTCAAAGTCAGGCAGAAAAGCAGGACGCTCTGTGACCCTGCAGAACATTTAAAGATCTGCTTACGAACATCTGCCGGTTACGCTTCTGAACGATGGCTCAGGAGCTTAGAAGCAAATATCAGATTGATCTTTTCATTTCTCAGTCAAAAGCCGGACTCGTCCTCCAGCTGCAGCTTCACAAAAGTGACCATTTGAATTTCACAGCTTTAAACACGCGCCGTGTTCTGCGTACATCTGGTGAACTTCAGCCGTACTCACCATCATCTCCCCGCTCGCGTCAGCGTGCGTCAGGCCGGCATGAAGCGAGGCGAAGTTCAGCTGCAGGAAGGAAGGTGGCGCCGGCTTAAACCCGTCTACTTCACCTTTAGAAGAACAAGCCCGCTGACCCTGTCAGACAACACACAGGTCCGTATCAACACACGGGTCCGCATCAACACACAGGTCCACGCATCAACACACGGGGTCCACGCATCAACACACGGGGTCCACGCATCAACACACAGGTCCACGCATCAACACACAGGTCCACGCATCAACACACGGGGTCCACGCATCAACACACGGGGTCCACGCATCAACACACGGGGTCCACGCATCAACACACGGGGTCCACGCATCAACACACGGGGTCCACGCATCAACACACGGGGTCCACGCATCAACACACGGGTCCACGTATCAACACACGGGTCCACGTATCAACACACGGGGTCCACGTATCAACACACGGGGTCCACGTATCAACACACGGGGTCCACGTATCAACACACGGGGTCCACGTATCAACACACGGGGTCCACGCATCAACACACGGGGTCCACGTATCAACACACGGGGTCCACGTATCAACACACGGGGTCCACGCATCAACACACGGGGTCCACCCATCAACACACGGGGTCCACCCATCAACACACGGGGTCCACGCATCAACACACGGGGTCCACCCATCAACACACGGGGTCCACCCATCAACACACTGGGTCCACGCATCAACACACTGGGTCCACGCATCAACACACGGGGTCCACGCATCAACACACGGGGTCCACGCATCAACACACGGGGTCCACCCATCAACACACTGGGTCCACGCATCAACACATGGGGTCCACGCATCAACACACTGGGTCCACGCATCAACACACGGGGTCCACCCATCAACACACGGGGTCCACGCATCAACACACGGGGTCCACGCATCAACACACGGGGTCCACGCATCAACACACGGGGTCCACGCATCAACACACATAAATACCGTTCTAAACAAATGTGAGCGATACTTGATGAACGTGTTATTTACATCATGATCAAAGTTAACTGAGTAGTAAATTAAACTGAGGGGTCAGAATAGCATCAAGCATCAAACTAAATAATCAGTTTTACATAAACTGGGCCACTACAAACCTCTAAACTTGTAAAAACTTTAGGTTCTTGAAACTGGACTTGTTATCGGCTCGGTTTGTGCAGAACAGATGTGGCTCACATTCAGCTGACGTTTCACTGCGACAGTACAGAAACCTGTTTATTAAGACTCGCAGCTGGTTTGAGGATCAGCGTCAGTAAACACAACAACAAACACTCAACAGTCCATTCAGATCCAGTCTGGATCTGCTTAGAGTCCCACCGGGGGTCCGAGGCTTGTTTATTGGGCTGCAAGCCCACAAACCAACTACATGACTCACGCCAACCTCGAACATACGGCGGCGAGACCTGAGCCCCAAACTGGGTCAGACCTCAGTGTGGACTGGAAACGCACCACAGGGACCAGTTTCAGATAAGACTAGTTATCAGTTCACAGAAATTACTGATGAGTAATTATCAGATTTACAAACCTACTGTGTGAAGAAGCACATAGTTGATATCTTGTCTGCACAGAGCATCATTTTCTACCTACAAGATCAGAACTTCTGCCCCAAAATTATCTCAGTCACGCACAGGTTTATAAATATCTTGACATTTTGAACGATATCTTCTGCAAACACTTCAGAATTGTACTAAATGTCCCCCTTTGGGACTTCGGGGACTCCGTGGAGTTCAGGTTTTCCTCTAAATTAAATTCACAGCTTGGAACAGCAGGTGTCAGTGCAGTTTCTGGTCTGTGAGTTCACATGAGTCCACCAGATGAAGGGTTTGTGGTGCAGCTGCAGGTGGATTTAATTTGACATGACGTCAGGGCGGTTTTGACCCGAAGCTGAAAATGAACTCCGGGTCTCCAGACTCTCACGTCTGTAGTTTGTCCTTCTCTGCACTGATTACTAGGATCTGCAGCGGCTTCACACATGGACCCGGGTCGTATCCCTGTGTTGACCCCTTGTGTTGGCCCTCAGGTGTGTCTCCTACCTGCATCCGCTCTGGCTTTCCTAGATGGGATTCGTCCAGCAGGCTGCTGCTCTGTAACGTCCTCTTCCCTCCGTCTGCGTCGTCCTCACCCTCCTCTTCCTCTTCGCTCGACAGCACGACTGGACAAGGATCACAAAGAAACTCAATCAGTCTTTAAATAAATCATTTAGTCTGATTCAGCCACATATACACGTTATTCCTCTTTTTGAAGTAAAGATTTAAGGAAGAAAAAAAGATTGTGATAATACCGACACCCCGTGAACGCACCATCGCTCGGCGTGCAGGAGAAGCTACGGTGGCCGAAAGGAATATGACAATAAATCGTTGTACATTTTTCCATGACACTGTATCGATCTTCCAGCCCATCATATCGATACATAACATTAACTAAAAATATAGCGCTTCGACGGTTAGCTCCATGCTAACATATAATGGGAATCTCCATTAACGTGCTAACGGATATTAGCAAATACAATCCTAACATAAACTACACGCTTTGCTTCACGTGCTGAGTGACCTACTGTGCAAATACTTAAAGTACATGTTTCCTGAGCTCTGTGTGAAATAAAAAAAGAGCTGCTAACTTCACCGTCTTGATCTGCTGCTTCTGCGCTCCACACAGACCAGCTACAACAACCCCAAAGGGTCAAAACCCAAACCCAATATTCCCACTGGCCTAAAAATACATCAGTAGGCGGAGAAAAGGCGGCACAAGCCCGTGTCAGTTATTAATAATTAACAGTTATTAATGTAATGTGATGTACAGATTAGACGTAGCAGTTTGTATTTACAGTAAGGAAATTCAGTGAATTTGCATTTTGTGCCTTTTTTAAACAAATGTTTTGCTAATAATTTGTTCACAGTTGCTCTGTAGTTTTATTAACACACTGAGCAGAATCGTGTTCTTTTCTAACAGTTTGGATTTGCAGCAAATAAACAGAAAACTTTTTTTTTCGTATTAGTAGTTAGATATCGCGATGTATCATTTTATATTTCTAGCTATACATCGATTATCGCAGAATTGCAGTATCGTGATATTATCGTTACTGTGAGTATCGTGAGGTGCCCTGAGGTTCCCGCCCCTGGTGGTCGACGCGCTCCGTTGGCTCTGAGCTAAATTATACGTTTGTCCGTTAGTCTTCTCTAACAAACCGGTCGACCGCTGCTTGTTGTTGTCGTCTGTATTCAACTTAGTGACGAAACGCGCTCTGTAGAGCAGGTTGTCCTTTTCAGCTACCGTAGAAAGGTGGCGACGTCGCTGTGAGAGGAGCTGTATGCAGACAGAAATGGTTCACCGTGTCAGGTCTCTCTGTGGATCCAGATTTAACGCACCGGACCTTAGTCTCCCGTCACTCACTGGGTTCTGCTGCTTTGGGTTTCCTCAGTCGGAGCTGCAGGACGGCCGACCTGTTGGCCGTCTTCTTCTCTCTGAACGCCCTCCACTTCTCTCGCTCCTTCTCCCTCAGATCCTCCATCAGGTTGTTGCTGGCGACGAGCCACGACGTCCTGTTGAGGCCCCGCCTCGTGTCGGGCGTCGACCTCGGCGCACAGCAGGGTCTGCGGACGTCCTTGTGGAGAGGTTTGTTTCCGGCTCTGGGCGGAGACACAAAGTCGTCCTCTGACGTCTGGTCTGAACCGGAGACAGACGACTTCTGCTGCTGCTTTAAAGATTCAGGAGAGCTTCCTGAGTCGCTCTGAAAGAATCACATTAAAGGCACATTTTAACTTTTCAAACAGTATTTTATTCTCTGCTGCATTTCCCTTGATCGCACGTGATTTACTTCCACTTTTCTTTCAACATCTGAATTTCTAAAATGTTGTTTTGGAGTTACTTCCTGTTAACACTGTCCTCAGAATATCGTCTCATAAAGCTGCGACTTTATTCTCAAACATGCTGATGAAGTTACAACTTTATATCTGAGGTTTTTATGACTTCTTATAAATATTACAACTTTATTCTTAAAGTATTATGACTTTATTTCTTAAAACTACAACTTGTGCTCATAATATTAACGGGTTTAAAAGTCTTTCAGTCTGAGATTTTCTCAAATTAATTCAAGTGAAGAGATTTTGGTTCAACGTTTGATTCCTGCTGGTGTTTCAGAGGAGGAGGAAGCCGCCAATCACCGGTCTGCTCTTCCAGCTGTACCTTCTCGTCAGCGGCGTCCTCGTCGGTGTCCACTCTCCTCCACGTCCCCTTTTCTGCGTCGGTGAACTCAAACTCCCAGCATGCTCCTCACCTCGCAGTTCTGCCAGATAGTCCAGCGACTCCACAGAGATGTTTTTAGAGGACAGGGGCGGACCTGGAAGGTGAAAGGGAATGAGCTTTCATACATAGAGACATAACGTCCCTTCTGATTCAGTCAGTCACGTGTTGCCATTAGCTCTCACGCCCAAACGTCCACCAATCTGATCTGAAGCCTGTGAAGTGACTGAGGGTTAAACTGCTCTGTGCTCGTTCTTAATTTAACTAACATTAGCTGACCTCTCTCCTCCAGAGCGCCGTGGGGCAGCAGTCACTCATTTTACCTCTGAGGTCACTTTTCTTCTTCTGTGGTGGAGTCAGGGGCTCTGAGGCCTCGTCAGGCGGCAGCAGGCGGTCTGACGCTCTCTTAGGACGCCATCTGGTGGATAAAACACACAACGGCAGTTTGGTGAAAACAACTGGGGGTCAAAACTTGTGCTTTAGTTTTAATGTTGAGAGACTTTTAACGGATTCTTTTCACCAGCTGGGAGTGAAAACTTTTACTTTACAGTCCTTTTCCTTCTCGTCTCCGTGCCATTTTGGGGCGGATTCATAAAGTTTTGGGAGTTACATCTGACAACTCTTTAAAAAGCGTCGGACGAGAGAGACGCTGAGATTTAATGCAGGTTTCTGACATGAACATGAATTTCAAGGAGCAGCAAACAGAAACTGGAGGAGCAGCTGATCTTTTTCCAGGAGAAATGATGGAAAGGAAATGATTTGTGTTTCCTTGTGTTTCCGAACCAGCGTCCGGCCATTGTGAACTCACCCGTTTGAGACGCAGCCCGACGACGACTGGGCTCTCTGTCCGGGCTGTGATTGGCGGCCGCAGCTTCCCGGTGCTCTGCGATTGGCTGTTGGCGCTCCTCTGTTCGGGCTGTTGAGTCCCAGCAGCGATTTGACGTAGTCCCTGAAAACAGGTGTACACGGCACGCTGAGGAAATAAAACCACCAGGTTACATTTTCACTGCGTTTCATCTGCTGTAACGAACTCTGCAGCCTGCAGGGGCCGCTCCACAAACCTCTGTCTGCTCGTTGAGGAGCCCAGCGCGTTCCCAGCATGCATCCTGTCAGCCCCGCCTCTACTGGACTGATGCCCATAACCCTGTTCAGACGAAAGCAGACGGACCAGACTGAAGGTCAAACACTGACGAGACTAACCGATCAGACCTGATCCAAGTAAATATTTCTCCTCTATTTAAAAGCCACCTTAAATCCTGCCACTTAGATCTGATCACTAATGACAGAAAAGTCAATTAAAGAAATGGCAGATCAGATCGGCTGGTTCTTGCTACATCATACCACCTTAAAAGAGCCATCAGACCAGCAAAAGGGTTAGGTATACCATGTTTAAAAACCTGAATTAAACTGCCATTAAATACAGATATACCACCTTAAATCAATTAGTATACACAGTAACCAACAGATAGATCACAAACAATACTACCTTAACAGAGTGAGGTGATCATATATACCATCTTTATCCCACCTTAAAAGCACCATTAAAGCTAATTTGTTGTCTTTAAAGGAGCTCAGTTTGAATATACCACCTTAAAGTTTCCAGCACATCATACGTAACACAATCACAGAACCAGTCCATTAATTGTGCCACCTTAAAAAACTGGCTGGTCAGATTTACCACCCTAATACACAACAGGTAACATACCACCTTCAATAAATTAATTATAACACCTTCAGCGTGTCTGGCTGATGAGTAATTCCATCTTAAAAAGGACCCGACAGTTGAGATATACTACCTTAAGATCGGTTGACAGCTTAAACAATAGACCACTTTAGCAAACGTTAACAGATGAATAATACCACCTTAAATTCTGGGGCGGGGCTCTGGAGGCGGGACAGCGGCGACTGCGAGTGCAGGTGGGAGGAGTCAGAACCCGCTGGCTGTTTCTTCTTGGGGATTTTGAACGGAGACGCCATGCTGCCGACACAGAACACACAAAATAAACAAACCAGATATATGCAGATTATATGCAGTTGTTAGATATAATAATAATAATAATAATAATAATAATAATCCTTATTTGTAGAGCACTTTTCAAAAACAATTTACAAAGTGCTTTAACAAGTGTAAAGAATAATACAAAAAAACCAAGATAAATACAAAATACAAGATAGATCTCATGAAATAAAATTATAAACTGCCTGTTTGAGCCAAATAAAAGCAGCTTCATATTCAACATTATCTAAATATTAAAATAATCTTCAACAGCCAATTTAAAGGCAACTAAACAAATTAAATTTGCAGAAGCAAATGTCGACAAAGTCTTAAAACTGCGTCGGATAAATAGACTAAAAAGAACAATTTGTTATAGAACAAGAAGTGAGGTCAATATTTGACCCCAAAACCAATTACCACCCTCAACCAGTAGACCAAACAATTACTGAGATTTACTGAGTGCTACAGCCGAACTCCATAACAAAACTTAAGGATTTAAGAAAAGAAACATAACAAATCTGTTTTTTGTGCTTGGTTCCCTCAGAAAATTGATCTGAAAGTAGTATTTGATTATTTGAATAATACTGTTGTCTTCACGCGCACACCAAGATGAAAAAATGTCCTCAAAATAAGGCTGACACGTCATTTTTAATCAGCCATTTTGTGAACAGTTTTGACCAGTAAACAGTTTAAATGCTTTGCTCAAAGGCTTGTCCAGCTCAGGAATTTAACCCGAGACCATTCAATCATTATATATTCATTCAAGGTTTTACACCAGCCAGACTTTTACCCCGAAATGTATAAAACTACTGCTGCTGCTGGCAGATGTCATGAAAAAGTACACACACCAAACTACATTCAAAAACATGAGGTTTTTAAACGCAGTGTCACTCCACCTAATAAAACCTCTGTACTTCCAGAACTAATAGTATTTTTGGATATTTAGGGTCAGACTGAAATACACACAAAAAAGCACTTTATGTTAAATTGTTTTAAAAGTATAAGTCCTTATATTATAAGAAAATTATGCTGAAATATGTTACGTTAGCTAAGCTTCGGGGGGGTTAGCTAGCTGAGCGTGCGGACCAACTATAAAAGATGATATTTCTGCTGTGTAAGTCACATTTCTTGGATTGTTTGTGCGCCGAATTTACCAGCAAACCCTACGGACTAATTTAAAATATGTACTTCTATTGTACCGGGCATGTAAGTTTTAATTTAAGTACTCAAACATTAAATAGCGTTAATTCTTAGCAGCAGCACCTGCCGAAGGTGCGTTGTTTACATTTTTAGCTCAGATGCCTTTAACCTCAGACAAAGCACAGAGTTACACAGCCTTTCTGTTCGGTACTGGTGTAAATGAGTTCGTTGTGGTGTTATTAACAGGAAGCTAAAGCAGCTCTCGGCTTTAACGTTTGACAGTTACGAACCTAACAGCAGCTGCTGCAGCTACGCTGCTAACTCGCAAGCTAGCCGGCTAGCCAGTGAGCTAAGGCAGCCGCTCTCCGACTTCTTCTTCTTCTTCTTGTTGTTAAATGTTCGGAAACTCTCCTGCCGGCTCATGTGGTCGCGAGGATGTGCCGCCCTGTTAGTGAAAAGTAAAAACACATTTCTAAAAACACGCTTCTGTCCGAGCAGGGAAGGATTTTCTCCAAAGACTCAGCAGGACAACAGCCACATGACGACATCCCCTGCGTTGGCTTTACGCGATGACGTCATCAGCAGTGTCGTGGCAGAGACGGTCCAAGGTGAGCAGGTGGACCAACTGAGTCCTGATTGGCTGCGAACCGTCTCTGCTGCTACTGACTAATCAACAAAACACAGACCAATACTTCACTAATATTCATATAATATGAATATCATTTCTAAACCTGTCCTGATGGAGAAGGTGGTGCTTTCTGAAACGCTTGTTTTCACCAGTGTCGCTCAACATAGTTCATTTAAAGCACGTTGAAAGTTTGAGTGAGTAAACTTTATTTGTACGGTGCTCTTCACAGACAGCCACTGCTTTACAGAAACATTAATATTTACAGAACAAAAACAAACACAAAGAAAATAAGATAAAATGACCACAGGAGCTACATGAAACAGTACGTAATAAATAATAAATAAATACATAACATTTGCAAAGTACTTAGTAAGATACATGATAAATACACAGTAAGTGTTGAAGGAGTTCACAATAAATACATAGTAAGTAATAAAAAAACACATAAATACATAAACTGCAGACCTGCTGCAGACAGGTTACCAAATGCTTGTCCAAACATTAAATAACAACAGTAATCTTATAATGATAATTTACTCTGCTACTGACTGCCGTCCCCTCTGGTGTACATTCATCAGAACAGTGTCGGTATTACATCAGAACAGTGTCGGTATTACATAAACTTATTTTACAGGTAAAAGTTTTAAGAGATCTAAATGCAACTTACATGTGTACAAGCAAAACCCTCCCAAATTAAAATGTACATTAATGTTCAAAACGACTGTTAGGATTTATTGCACATTTCGTTGATAGCAAGATGAAGATTTCTGACTACACAATTTGTTCTCCAGGTCGTCCAGAGAGGACACGGTTTACAGGCCTCGGAGGCCCCTCCTGCAGCTATTTTAAACAAACATGAACACTAACTGAGCCTTTAAATAATAATAATAATAAACTTAAGATATCATTTCTGTGCAGGTAAGACAGCTCTGGAGGCAGACGACCAGCGAGAACGACTGGACCTGAAGACTTCAGATTAGACTCTTTACATGTCACAAGCTTACCAAGACTGGAACAGACCCGGTCGGACCTCCATCAGCTGAACAGTCTGGAACCACAGTATTGATTCTGCCCATGCTAATGCTCTACAGCTGGCACAGAAAGGCAGAGGAGTTAAACTTCACTCCATAGCCAAAGCCAGGATAAAGAGGTTCAGTGAATGTGGTGCTGAAGGTGTGGAGGTGGATCAGAGTGTCACAGGAGACTCTGTAGAAGGACAGAGAGCCAGCAGCATAGTCCAGATACACTGCTACTCTGTTAGAGACCGAGGAGGAGGGGATGAGTGTCCCACTGTTATTGTGCCAGGCGTTGTATCCTCCATCAGTGCAGCTCAGACACCAGGACTGATCATTCCCTCCAAACTTGGAGCCATCGCGGTCTCCACTCCGTCCTATTCCTCTGTAACTCACTGCGATATAAACCTTTCCTACCCACTCCACCTCCCAGTAACAGCGACCAGTCAGAGCGCTTTCACACAGCACCTGAGGCCAGTAGTCAAATCTCTCCGGGTGGTCAGGATACGGGTGCTCCTTTCTCAGATCGGTCACCTTTTTGTTGTTTTCAGACAGTTTGAGGAATTTGTGTGCTGTGTTTGGGTCCAGTGAGAGTTCACAGAAATCTGATGGAGAGAACAACATAGAAAGGTTGGATTGTTATTGTGAAAATCATCCCAAAAGTCAAGTGAAAACTGACTAACCAGACCTGCGAGCAGATCTCAACATGGCCTAAGCCCCTGGGGCAAGCTGCGCCCTGGCGGCCCAGGGGATGCAAGTCGGACCTGCAGTCCCACTGGCACGATAAAAGACGCAGGTTGAGAGCAGCAGATTTTGGAAAGCATTTAATTCAAAAGACTAGTTTGGAAAAATAATCTTAGCACATTTCTTGAATTTGGACACGGCCCTAGGGGGGCATGGGAAAGGATTGGGCCTAATTTCGTGTTAACTGGACTGGGCTATGTGGAGATATGTTGCAAAGTTTAGTACCGATTGGACACACCGCCTAGGAGCAGTTTGAAAATGTAGGTTTCAGACATTTTGCGATTTGGCGAAAACAATTATTGGCGAAAATCAAAAAGGTGCCGTGGCCTATATTACAAGTTGCAGCCAAATTCAGGGAACACAAGGCGAATATATATACGGCATTTGAATGTGCGACACCTTATGAAACGCTTTTATCTTGATTATGACATGTAGAATTTTTGTTGTCTGCTGTGTGTGTCCCATTTAAGGCCACCCTTGTCTATTTAAAAGCTATTTTAAGTTTTCATGTAGTGGCTCAGGTTTTGTGTTAATCAGAGATATGATTTCCTGTTTTAACCATAACCCAAAGGAAACAGTGTCTTTATAATTTATGTATTCTTTCGATGATCAAAATTATTTTAATAATTAAAATAATTTTTATCACAATACTGCGATAAAGCACACACATGTACACAAATTATCGTTCTATGCGAATTATCTTCTCCCTTCTTTTGGATCCATGTACTTCAGTTGCTCTTGATCTTATATCTGTTCGGGCGGGGGTCAGGATTTAAGTTGAATTTAACCAAAAGTGTTCTATTCCCCAAACACGATAAAGCACACCAAATGTCCTTCCAGAGCTTCCATTTTTCTGTTAGTAAGGATGGCTTTACTTATTTGGGTGTTTGTGTCACTGACAAGTACGGGGGGGATCTGTTCGACACTAATTTTTAAACGGCACGCAATAACACCAAGCAGGATATGGAGAGATGGTTGACCCTCCCCCCTTGTCACTCGCTGGAAGGATCAATTCTGTAAAAAAAAAAGAAACAATACTATAACGCTTAGATTTAAATTTTTATTCCAAGCAATCCCCGTCTTTATTCTTTAATCTTGTTTTAAGGAGTTAAATAAATTCACAATAAATGCACAACTACCTTTATTTGGAATAAAAATTGGATGATGAATGTCCAGGTTGGTGTATCACAGTACAGCAGTCATGTAACCCGGTGTGCCTTCACTCTAATCTGTGCCCCACTACCCCAAAATAAACGCTACTGCACGAACATCCCTGATTGATCAGTTTAGAACCCATTTTAAACGCAAACAACTTTTTGTTACTTTCACAACTCTGGCAAACGTCTACTTTGCTACTGCTCTCATAGAACCATCTTTTCAGCTATAGCATATGAGAGGGATCAAGTGTGTGACGGACCATTTTATGGAAGGGCACTTTATTTAGTTTGAACAGGAAAAGAAGGAGTTTAACATTCCTTAGTCAGGTTTGGCGGTGATTGCATTGTTTGGTGTAGTCCAAGGGGGATTACATTTTCTATAGGCTATAGCATTTTCTATGTTATTTGCTAGACGTCTGATACTCCTTAATTGGAAGAACGTTATGCCACCGTCTCAAAAGCTGGACAGTTGATGGAGTAATAAAAGTATGTAAACATTTATATTGAATGGACAACGTTTGCGTAGTTTGAGATACGTACAGTAGTGCAAGATCAATAAACAAGTCTGTGTGTAGTGGGGAAGCAGCAGAGTATGGGGATAAGTCCAGGTGAGTGTGTGTGGTGGGTGTATTTAAAAGTCTGACAGCTCAGGGGAAGAATCTTTTGCAGAACCTGGCAGGGATGGTGTTAATAGTCCTCTTTCCTGAGGCCCCAATGTGTGTCTGGTATTAAAGGGGGAATCAGCAGCAAACTGTATGCAGTGTTTGTTCTACTACAATTTTCTAAATACATCACCACCAAGGAAGAGTTCAAAAAAGTGGGTTTCAAACATTTTGCAGAAAAATAATAACAGACAAAAATGGGCATAGCCTATATATATAGCTCAATTCTTAGAATGCATGAATCTAAGGTTTTTGATTGTGCGACATACTACATGGGAGTTATGAGCATAATTAAGGTAAAACACATTTACCTTAATTACAGCGGCACCTGCTGGTTGACATGTGTCATTTTTTGCGTCTTAAGCAGTTTGGTCGACTTTACCACCCTGATTAATTTCACTTACATAATGTTAATAGTAAAGGCAGCAGTATGGCTATCGCTTGTACTGGGATCTATGCTGCCTTGCCCCTCTCACATTTGGACCCATACAAAATGTGTTAAATGCTATCTGCTTTTGAAAATCCAACTTTATAGGTTTTGTTTTCCTTAATCAAACCAAAACACACTTACACTTCCTCAATCCTGGTTTCAACCACTGGACCCCATCAGGCTCCACGCTGAAAGAGAGAGACAGGGGTGGGTGTTATTGGAAGTCGGAAAACCAAGTTGTCATGCTCAGTAATTGTCTATACAGTTATTGATAGTGTCTCTTCATACTTGAGATTTTCCAGTCTGCAGTGTGTAAGTTCAGCACACAGCAGTTTCCCTCCTGAGACTCCTGAATGATTGTAGGTCAGGTCCAGCTCTCTCAAACGGGAGGGGTTGGAGCTCAGAGCTGATGCCAGAAAAGCACAACCTTCCTCTGTGATCAGACAGCCTGACAGCCTGCAAACACAAAATAATTGAAGGTATAAGTTTAAGTCTAATTTAAAAAGCACATCATCTGCATATTATTTTACCTATTGGTATTCCAGTTACACAAGTCACTAATTTTTAAGGAAGTGGGAAAGGCATTGGCGTTGTGTCAATTCTACTTGTTTTGTGTTTTGTAGATTTAGAGAAGGCTTAAGACCATGTCCAACATTAAATCATGTGGAGGTTGCTACTCAGTATGGGGTACATTATCCAGAGATTTGGCTCCATCACAACATCCAGGATCACCCTTGGTGGTCAAATGTAGTCAAATTCGATAGATCGGATTCAAAAAATGCCCTACAGAATTACTAAATTCTGGGTGCATACATGTAGATGTATATAGGTATGTAAATATTTATTTTTATTCGTTTTACCCTGTGTTGTAAAATAACAAAATACCATGACCCCCCGTGATTGGTGGATATATATGGGCTGGATGGATTGTTTTCCTTAATGTAAAAGGTATTTAAGCGGTATCAATCTAATCCTAATCTAATGTAAGCATATCATCAGTAAATTGATTTACCTATTGGTATTACAGCTAAGCAAGTCAAATTTTTCAGCAAGTGGTTTCAAAATCATAACAAAAAATAAAAACAAATTCCATGAACATTTTTTATATATAGAGTTTTATTGACGAGCCCTGATTAACTGATCTCAATTATGTCATGAGGTTTGTGTTCCCAATACATTTATAAATAAGTATATCACCAAAGCCTTTAATTCTAAGTTATGTTCAGTCAGTGTATGAGTCGGCTAACAGGACTAAAACTACAGAAAAAGTACCGGCCCTAGTTTATGCCAGATCTCTGCAGCAGTTAAATTGTGTGACTGCGACCTCTTGAGATAAATAAAACCAATTCAAAACAATACAGGGAAGACAGAGAACTGATCTGACCTGAGAGTTTCCAGTGTACAGTGTGGACTCTCAAGTCCAGCGGACAGCAGCTTCACTCCTGAATCCTGCAGGTTGTTGTTACTCAGGTCCAGCTCTCTCAGACTAGAGGACTGGGAGCTGAGAACTGAGGACAGAGCTTCACAGCTTCTCTCTGAGAGGTTACAGCCACTCAGTCTGGAGAGGGAATAATGAGCAGAAGAGATTTTTTTACATTTGAATCATTAACAGCACATTTAACACGATCTGAAATGAACAAAACTTACAGAGCTTTCTTGGAGGCTTTGACCACTGGCAGCAGCCTCAGAAGAGCCTCCTCTGAAGCAGAATATTTCTTCAGGTCAAACACGTCCAGATCTTTTTCTGAAGACAGTAAGATGAAGACCAGAGCTGACCACTGAGCCGGAGAGAGTTGATCTGTGGCGAGGCTACCAGATCTTAAGTACTGTTGGATCTCCTCCACTAGAGAATGGTCTTTCAGCTCATTCAAACAGTGGAACAAATTGATGCTTCTTTCTGGACAAGGGTTCTCTTCAATCTTCTTCTTTATGTACTGGACTGTTTCCTCATTAGTCTGTGAGCTACTTCCTGTCTGTGTCAGCAGACCTCGTAGGAGAGTCTGATTGGTCTGCAGTGAAAATCCCAGGAGGAAGCGAAGGAACAAGTCCAGGTGTCCATTTGGACTCTGTAAGGCCTGGTCCACAGCACTCTGGTAGAACTGTGTTTGTTCTTCTGCCAGCAGGTTGACACCAGAGTTGATGAAGGTCAGATGGACATGAAGAGCAGCCAGAAACTCCTGAACGCTCAGATGGACGAAGCAGAACACCTTGTCCTGGTACAGCCCTCTCTCCTCTTTAAAGATCTGTGTGAACACTCCTGAGTACACTGAGGCTGCTCTGATATCGATGCCACACTCTGTCAGGTCTGATTCATAGAAGATCAGGTTGCCTTTCTGCAGCTCCTCAAAAGCCAGTTTTCCCAGAGACTCAATCATCATCCTGCTCTCTGGACTCCAGTGTGGATCTGTCTCAGCTCCTCCATCATACTTGATGTTCTTCAGTTTGGACTGAACCACCAGGAAATGGATGTACATCTCAGTCAGGGTCTTGGGCAGCTCTCCTCCCTCTCTGGTCTTCAACACCTCCTCCAGAACTGTAGCAGTGATCCAGCAGAAGACTGGGATGTGGCACATGATGTGGAGGCTTCGTGATGTCTTGATGTGGGAGATGATTCTGCTGGCTAGCTTCTCATTTGTGAACCTCTTCCAGAAGTACTCCTCCTTCTGTACGTCATTGAACCCTCTGACCTCTGTTGCCATGTCAACACACTCAGGAGGGATCTGATTGGCTGCTGCAGGTCGTGTGGTTATCCAGAGGCGAGCAGAGGGAAGCAGGTTCCCCCTGATGAGGTTTGTCAGCAGCACATCCACTGAGGTGGACTCTGTAACATCAGTCAGGACCTCATTGTTGTGGAAGTCCAGAGGAAGTCGACACTCATCCAGACCGTCAAAGATGAACACAACCTGGAACTCTTCAAACCTGCAGATTCCTGCTTCTTTGGTTTCAGGAAAGAAGTGATGAACAAGTTCCACCAAGCTGTACTTTTTCTCTTTCAGCACATTCAGCTCTCTGAAAGTGAATGGAAATGTGAACTGTATGTCCTTGTTGGCTTTGTCTTCAGCCCAGTCCAGAGTGAACTTCTGTGTTAAGACTGTTTTCCCAATGCCAGCCACTCCCTTTGTCATCACTGTTCTGATTGGTTCATCTCTTCCAGGTGAGCCTTTAAAGATGTCTTCTTGTCTGATGGTTGTTTCTGGTCTGGCTGGTTTCCTGGATGCTGTTTCAATCTGTCTGACCTCATGTTCATCATTGACCTCTGCAGTCCCTCCCTCTGTGATGTAGAGCTCTGTGTAGATCTGGTTCAGAAGGGTTCGGTTTCCTGCTTTAACAATCCCCTCAAACACACACTGGAACTTCTTCTTCAGGTTGGATTTGAGGTTAAACTGGCACATGACAGGAGATTCTGAAAGTACAAGTAAGATCTTTGAGTGTACTCTCCACATGAACCCCCCCCCCCCATCCCAAATAGAAATTAAGTAAGGTGTATTGTTATAAATATTTGGTTTGTCGGAGATCTGTCTTCTAGCTGGGTTTTGACAATTTCACGCTACTTCCTGCTTTGCGCTCATCACTTCAACAAACTTTCAGAAGTGCAGACATCGACAGATGCAAGACGCAAGTTTGTTCAAGACTTTGTGGGTGGAGTCAGATATTCTGACCAGGCTTTGTTAACAAGGAGGACCGTTGCACAAGTGGAAGTAGCATCCTTCAGACCAACTATTACCATGTGCGCAAGCATAATATGGCGCCTGTCCTGCAGAAGATCGGTGGGAAGAAATTATCAGTAGTCAAGCAACAACCTATGTAATAGGGGACAATTCACAATACAAGTGTTGCAGCAATCCATTAATTGTGAATTATTCCAGTATTTTAATACCAATGTATTGTGAATTGTGCTCTGGTCCTCCATGCTCTGTAAGATCAAACCACCAGGAGCCATCCCAGGAGAAATCCGACAAAGGAAAAGAGGTAAGAAGGGAGATGTATATACCAGGCTGTCCCTGACAGCAAGGTACACCTCGATAACTTCACCATCTTCAGGGCAGACCGAACGCAGGAGTCGGGAAGAGAGCGGGATGGAGGTGTCTGCATGTACATCAATAACAGATGGTGTAAGAACATCAAAATCCATGGCCAGATCTGTATGCAGAATATGGAGATGTTGACACCATCTGTGTTTCACCTTTCAAGAGAATTTCACACAGCTGTGTTATATCCCACCCAGCACCAACACCAAGGCTGCAGCCCAACTAGTTGCTAGCATTGATGGAATTTGCAGCAACGTATCCTGAGGCTCCGGTGCCTATGGCTTGTGGACATTCTGAAGAGGAAGGGGAACACTCTGCACTATTATGTTCACTTACATCTCGAGCTCACCGGCTCACCACTTGGTTTTGCAGACTACAACATGATCTTCCTGCTTCTGCACTACAAGCAGGTACTCAAACGTCACAAGCCTGAGACCTACAGCGTCGGACATGTTTGGATGTTCAGCACTACACAGACTGGAATATTTTGGGGGTGACCTGGAGGAAAAGGTCTCTCTTATAACAGTCCTCATCTTGATCTGCATCGACACAGCCATTCCAATCATAAATGCTAAAAGATACCCAAACATTTCAAAAAATAAAACACTCACAGGACAAGAACTAAAATCCAAGTTGGCTGCAATAACCAATCCCACATCATTTGCTGAGGACATGAACATAATTTACTCAAGGTCTCACAGAGTTAACTGCTCAGACACACAAAAGCACTCATGCAAAAAACCCTCCTCCCAGCCGTCAGACCACAACTGGACCCATATCAGTTACAAAGCTAATAGGGGTACTGAGGATGCGGTGGTATGCCTCCTGTACTCTCTCCATCCCTGCCACACCTGGAAATACCCGGTAATTATGCCAGACTCCTTCTCATAGACTTCAGTTCTGCATTTAAGACAATCCAGCACCATCAGGTGATCGGGAAACTCCACCACCTCCACGTCCCCCCGCCCCTCATCCACTGGATTCACAGCTTCCTGTAACAGGCCACAATCAGTTGGGCTAGTTAGGGCAAAATCTTCAACCATCACCATTAAAACCAGCTCACCCTTCCTGTTCACCCTCTGCACCAATGACGGCGTACCTCCCTCACCTGTCACCACATACTTCAAATACTCCAATGACACTGCCGTACTTGCACTCCTAAATTACAATAACTCTCCCTCAGCCTACCAAGACTCCATCCCCCACCTCACACAATGGTGTACCAACAACTACCTTTGACCAACCCACCACTGACATCCAGAAAGGCTTTCATCAGAGACTTTCTGCCATCCGCAAACTCAAAGCACTCTCTGTCGCCCCCTGTCACCAACTGTGCAAGAGCAAACTCCAACCCATTCTACTCTACTGTTCCACGTTTACTGATTATGTTAACTGCCACCACAAATAGAATAGAACCTATCCGAGTCATTCACACTCCATCAAAAATAATTGGCCTTTCCACCCCCAACCTATCAGACCTTAAGAGTAAATCCACAAAAAGCAAAGCACAGACCCTCTACCCCTCCTTCACACTGCTTCCACCAGGACGTAGATACAGGCATCTTGCCTGGAAACTGAACCAGTACAGTAGAAGATTTGTGCTTACTGCTATAGTATTCTTAAATGAAACTTGTTGTTGCTGTTTGTGAGGCCGTGGACAGACCGAAGGCAGATTTCCCCTGTGGACAATAAAGACTATCTCTCTAATAGCAACCGGAAATTAAGAGACAAAACAAAACAAACGCAGAAGGTAAACAGGAATTTTTAAATATAAACCTCTCCAGTTTATCCAGCAGGTTAAATCTTTAGAGAAATCCTCTTACTGCTCTGCAGACGCTCAGCCAGCTCCTCCTGCTTCATTCTCCTCAGGAAGTGCAGTGTGATCTTCAGAAATGCCTCTCTGCTGCTCCTCCTCTGCTCTTCCTCCTCACCGTCCAACACCTCCTCATCCTCCCTCTGACTCTCTAAGCATTCTGGGTAATCTGAATTTAAGGTTTTCTGGATCCTCTTCAGCTCGTTCTTCACAAAAGTGACAATGTTCTCCTCCAGCAGCTGGAACAGAATATTATATGAAGGACACAATCAAAGTCAAATCATGGAACCAAACATCAGATCCATGTTGGACAGACTGACAATCCACTGGTCTAAAAAGTGCAGCGTGGAGATTATTGTGAACAGAATAGATGGAAAGTAGTTGTTGTACATGTACAGACCATAAATATGGAGTCCAGGTGTGTTTGATGCTGCTGGGCAGACTGACCACTGGGAACCTCTGAGCTCTCCTGGTGGACTCTGTGGAGGAATCATGAAGAGTTAGCTCACATTATGTCTGTCCACACAGAGACAGACACAAGGTAAAGGTCGTTTCAGTTAACGTGTTGATTAAAATATTGAATCTGATGGTTTCCCCTGACATTAAAGGGCTGATCGTACGGATTCCGCTGTGAATCAGTGGAACAGTCTGCATTTCTGTGCAGTCTTCTGTAATTTACACTTGTAGACTTGTTTTTATAAATGTACACTTTTTAAAAATGTAATATTTGCATATGTCTTTATGTTAGAGAGGGAAATATTCTGCATAAATAATTAAACAGCATACCTCAATTCAAGAGAGGGGAGTCTATCTTTAAACATTAGAGGTACAGCCTTTGACTGGTCACTCCTCAAGGACACACAGCTGCATTCAAATCCACATCCGGGTTCAGATCCGGGTTCAGATCCAGGTTCAGGTAAGTCTATTCTCTGATAAATTCTGTTAGACAGAGAATAAGAGCACCAGGGAGGGAAATTAACTTTGTAGTCTCTATACTGAGAACTTGCTGGAGAAACTAGCAGCCATAAATCAGAATCAACTCGCCAAAGTTTCTTTAAAGTTTGGAGCTCGTCGTCACACTCAAGTAAGAAGAAGACCAATAACATCCTGCTAGGAAGCTGCCGAGGAACTTGGTTGAGTACTTCCACATATTAGCACTGTTAAGAACAAACTGCATCTAAAATTAGGCTTCAGTTTGAGAGTCAAAATTATTAACATGAACACGTTCATGTTAATAATTCTGCACCAAATTCTGAATTTATTTCAATCTTTGCCAGTAGAGCTTCCGGTGTGACGGTTAGTGCAGTGCAACAATAAGATCTGAAGGTTCAAAGAGGAGAGATGTGGCTCTGCAGAATCTGAAATGTTATTATGCTGCACAGCTCTGACCAGGGACGTGTTTAACTACTAAACTATTTAAACCCCCCTTGGATCTGCTGGAAAAACATCATCAGAAAGCTGAAAAGCTGTTTTTCTGACTGTGTAGAGATACGTGGTTCTCACTGGAAATATGTGATGATCTTATAGACCATGATGCATTGCTGAAGTTTAAACTACCCAACAGGATATAAAGGAGTTAAAATGAGCTCAAACATCTGCAGCAGTAAAATATTAATATAATAGGAATATTAATCCAGAACATCAGATATAACAGAGAAACACTGACAGGAACATTTGAGTACTTTTACTGTCATACTGTCAGTACATGTTGCTGATAATACTCACATACTTTTACTGAAGGAAGCCAAGGTTTTGAATGAGAGTGTGTTACTGTGTTGTATTAGTACTTTCAACTGGAGCGCCTGTTAAAAAGTGAATATTACAGCGGCTCACCTCTGTTCAGGAGCAGGGGATCCACCTTTAAACAGAAGAGGATGAGACTTGGACTGGGCACTGCTGAGGGACACACAGCTGGGTTCAGGTTCAGGGGAGTCTCGTCTCTGATAGACCCTTTCAGACCAGGGAGGGATGACGAGTTTTAAGTCTTTAAACCAACACTTTCCACAAGAGAAGTCACTTCCTGACATTAAGACCTGTTGATCCTGACTGAATATGTTGGAATTAAATCCCTGCTAAAGTGTCTTAAAAATTGAATATCAGGAAGAAAAGATGCACCTATGAAGTGAAAGTGAAACATTATGATGAATGAATTTAGCATGTTTTACAGCTCAGCTTCATTTAATCTGATGGTTGGCTGAAAGCGGTGGACGAAGTATCCAGATCCTTTACTTA
>NW_024040361.1:0-29257 GCF_014851395.1 Micropterus salmoides | reverse complement strand
GATAAAGGGCTAAAATATGAAGCAGTTCAGAACACCTAAGGATCTCCAAAACCAGCTCGGTGGTGTCGACCACTTCAAACTGGATATTCCACTGATAGCGAATGGTTAAGAGCTGCTACCACCAGTTTAACACATAGAGGCTTCAGCAAACACTCCCTCACTCCCACAATGGGGCAGTCACGTCCTTTCTAGACTCTTCCAAGGGCTGATTTAGGTGCTTCCATCTCTGGAGCTGCCGCATTACTGACAGTGAAAGCAGAGATGTTTGTGTTCATTATGGTTGGACATCTCCCCCTCTAACAAATGAAGGCAGTCTGTGCAAACATGGAGCTTATTCTGTCTCCAAACACTGGTGTGAAACTGGTCATGACTCAGGCTTTGGAGTGAAACATTAAGGTGTTTGTCCATCCTTGTCTGGATGTGAAAGTGCAGTGGCACTCTGGCCGACGTTACATACCAGCTTATTATTACAAGGCATCAAACTTACAGTCCATAATTTATTGTCAGATGTATTTGAACTTTTTCTTTAGTGAGTCTTCTGGAATAAAGAATCAGTCAAGATGTCTAAGAATTTTATTCTTTACAAAGTGTCAGACAAACATACAGAGGTGCAACCAGTAAAGTATTTCCTTTCCCTCAGTTCTGGTTTATATAGCATAGAGCATATCTGCCCTAAATGGTAGGTTTCGTCTCTTTTATTCGATTTAGCAGGAAACCTATTTCAACCCATTTATCAAATTGTCCCATAGATGTTTTATCTTTCTCAGTCGTAAATTTTATAACTGGCAGAAGGATTTTAAGAGCTGTTTCCCACTCAGTTCTCACTTTACTCCAACATATACCTTATTTGTTTCTCTACGTACCTGTACCTTCATCTCTGGAAATGACACTTATGCTGCCGTTCAGTGGTGGGCAGTAATTACGTACATTTACTCAAGTACTGTCCTTATGTACAAATGCGTATATTCTGTTCAGGCCACTTTTTGTGTCTCCACCAAACTCAGACAGAGAGATTGTTCTTTTTTCTTCACTACAACAGCTTTTGTTACTTTACAAAGTAAGCATTGTACTACATATGAAGAGTTTAAAATATAATATTTTGTAATTAATTTAATTACCCAACAGTTTATTCAAGCACAGCTGAAACAATTAGTTGGTTGAAAAAAATGTTTTTATTGGCAGCTGTTTTGATCATTTGTCATTTTTCATGTCAAAACATTTCATCGTTCCAGCTTCACAAATTAATTATTTTAAAAATTTTGATGTAGTGTTAATAATATTGATGTTTGGATTGACAATTTCAGGCCAATCTCTAATCTCCCTGTTCTTTTAAAAATCTTGAAATCATTAGTTGCTATACAATCATATTTGGACTCACAGAACATTTGAAATGAAATACAATCCGGTTTCAGGTCAGTGCATAGTACAGTAACCACCACTTTAAAAGCTATGGATGACTTCAACGAGGCTATAGATAACAAATTTAGCTGTGTATCATTGTTCAGAGAACTTACGGAGGCCTTCGGTACTGTGGACCATCCATCACTTGTAAATACCCTGCTGAGAGCAGGCATTGGATGCAAAGCGGCTAAATGGTTCCACAGTTACCTGACCAATCATTCACAAATGGATAAACATGGCAACACAACATGTCAGATCCAGTCCTTGTTAGGAAAAGTGTTCCACAAGGCTCAGTTTTGGGACCCTTGCTTTTCCTAGTTTACATTAATAATATTTGATGTTTAAATTCTGTAAGGATCATCTGTATGCAGATGACACAGTTCTGTACTCCTGTGCCCCCACAGCAGAGTTTGCCTTTTCAAATGTGCAGGCAGATTTTTATACCCTGCAATAAAGTCAGATTTGAAGTTGCTTTTAAATTCCCACAAAACTAAAGTTATGATTTTTGCCACTGGGCGAACAAAGGTACCACCCCTCTACATCACGACCCTGTATGGAGTCTGTATCCAGTCTGTTGATGATTACAAATATCTGGGAATCTGGTTTTACAAAAAACCTAAATTTTAAATACCATGTTGATTATCACGTTGACTTTTCTGTATAGGTGAAAGTCCTGCTTTTCCATGGCTTCAGAAAAACACACTGCTGGCCTTTTTCTGCCACAGATTGATTATAGGTACACTACCTACAGGTTTGCCTCTCTGTCCACCTTGTCCAAACTTGACCCCCTTTATCACTCAGCTCTCAGATATGTCACTAACTCTAGTTTCAGGATACATCATTCTATACTGTGCAGACTGGAAGGATGGTCATCCCTTCACTTGCAAAGATATGTTAGGTAGACTTCCAAATTATTTAAACAGGACATTTTTAACTTTACAAAGCAGTCATAATCTCAGGTCACATAATGGGCTACAGTTTAAAGTGCCTGCTATCAGAACCAGGGCAGGTACTCAAAGTATAAAAGGGCACATGGAACAAGGATTTAAATAGGGCTGTTCTCAAAATATTGATACAGAAATATATTGTTATGTATTCCTTGCTGATATGCGTATACTGATGCTTCTGTATTGATACATCAGCAATGGTATGACACAGTTTTGAAAAAGAAACACAGGGAATACCCAGCTCTTGCTTTAAACACTGTGGGCTGTTGATGGTGTTGCTGGGGATGTTGCTGCTGATACTACTGGTGGTGATCTGTGACTATCGATATTATAACAAACTTAGGAGATATTAGCTGATTAAACAAATATGTGACCATGACAAGATGTAAAGATTGCTGACAGTATTTGGAACTGGCTCACAGTGACTGAACGGCTGTAGTGCTGCAGCCGCTGCCAAGGCTGACTGCTACGATAAAATAAGAGGGAGATGGTCACAGAGACTGCTGCACACCAAAAGCTGCAGGTAGAGGAAATAAGATACCAGGTTCAAAACTGTGTGGGAAATAATCTGAGAAGGATACAGTACTGGGAGAAAGGACGAGGTCGGCCAAGGCAGGGTTAAGAGGGAGACAAATCTATAGACAGGTGTGTGCGTGTGTCTATAGGCAATATTTTGATAATGATATATTTCACTGTGACATTTGGAATTCTTTATTACATTTATTTAATCTTGCTTTAGCATATAAAAAGCATTCAAAATATATTTTCATGTCTGCCATCTCCTTTTACATGTTGCTACATCCCGAACCCCATTACCCATAAACGTGAAATAAAAACAAATAAAAAAACAAATAAAGGAACAATTACTAAAATAACTGACAATGAAAATAATAATAATTTGAAAACCTTTCAAAACAATTATTATATTTGATTCTATTCTGAGTTTCCACTGGTTGTCCTCTGTTCGTGGCATCCATCTATCTCTCTCTTTCACTATCTCTGTCTTTCACTATCTGTCTTTCACTGTCTATTTTGCTATCTCTCTCTTTTAGTATCTCTGTCTTTCACCGTCTATCTTTCACTCTCTTTCACGGTCTATTTTTCACTCTCTTTGTCTTTCACTATCTCTGTCTTTCACTATCTCTTTCACTATCTCTTTCACTGGCTCTGTCTTTCATTATGTATATCTTTCACTATCTCTGTCTTTCATTATCTCTTCAGTATCTCTTTCACTATCTCTTTCAATATGTATCTTTTCCATATCTCTTCACTATCTCTGACTTTCACCATCTCTTGAGTATCTCTTTCACTGTTTCTGTCTTTCACTATCTCTTTCACTATCTTGGTCTTTCACTATCTCTTCCGTATCTCTTCACTATCTCTTTCGTTACCTTTATCTTTAATTATGTCTTTCACTCTCTTTTTCACGGTTTCTGTCTTTCACCATGTCTATCTTTCACTATCTCTGTCTTTCATTATCTCTTTAGTATCTCTCTTTCACTTGCTCTATCTTTCACTATGTCTCTTTCTCTATCTCTTTCACTGGCTCTTTCTTTCACTATGTCTATCTTTAACTATATCTGTCTTTCACCATCTCTTCAGTATCTCTTTCACTGTTTCTGTCTTTCACTCTCTCTTTCACTATCTCTGTCTTTCACTGTCTTTTTCACTGGCTCTGTCTTTCACTATCTCTCTTTCACTCTTTCACTATTTCTTTCCCTGTCTGTGTCTTTCACTATCTCTTGTTCATTATCTTTCACTGGCTCTGTCTTTCACTAGGTCTATGTTTCACTATCTCTTTCACTATTTCTCTTTCACTGGCTCTATATTTCACTATCTCTCACCCAGAGCCTTAAAGCCAACCAACCCCGTGACATTGCAGGTTATCGTACTGCACAATGGTGGCACCCTTTCCGTTAAAGATATGACAATTCTTCTTTTCTTTTGTCTTTTATACGTTTACATTTGTCATGTTTCTTGTATAATTGTTGATCGTAGTGGAAATCCATTGTGTAAATGATGTAAACTTGATTGACTGCTTCATTTCCCTTTAAGGTCTCAATGCCATCATTGTTCCAAACAAGTACAGTTTTACTTGTGCTCTCCTGCTTTCGAGCAGGGACTTGTAGGTGGGAATTAAATGGACATTATGGTGAGAGGTGCAAATGGGGGTATTACAGTCTACATATTGCTTCAAACCAGGCAGCACAGCTTAAAGCTTGCAATGGTTACAGTCACCAAGCATTTCAATTGTCTGTGAAAACAATCTGCTGGAGTAGTATTGAAGATACTTTGAAAATACTATGAACATATTCAAGTTCTGTTATTTGTTTATTGTGTTTTATCTGTGGTGCTTCATTTAATGTTGCTTCTATCACCACTAAAACAAATCCTGACTATATCATAAACCACTGAAGTTTAACAGTGTGTGACTCCCTCTAGTGGACGTTGTGGAGTATTCTGTTGTCTTTGCTCCAAAGGTTTTTGTACAGAGTTTTGGTGTTTCCTGTCACTGTGGGCCGCAGAGCACAGTAGTACACAGCAGAGTCAGACAGCTGAAGCTTCTGGATCTTCAGAGGAACTGACTTATCCTTGATTGTAGCATTAAATCTGTCTTTTGTGAACTCTGCATCAAAATCTGTTGTTTTTGAGTAACTTTTCAGCATGTACTTAGGAGACTCATTTACTTCTTGTTTGTACCAGAACAAGTAGGGGTATTGGTCACTGGTCTCAAAAGTACAGCCAAGTGTAACTGTGTCTCCTTCAGCAGCAATGACATCTCCTGCTGGCTGGGTCACTCTGTCTTCTCCTTTACACTCTGGGGAAGAAGAGAACATGCAGAGGAAGAGATGGATCAATAAAGATGATTGATTAAAGGAGAACAATCAGTAGGTTTAAAGAGTTACCTAGCCAGAGAGTCAGAATCAGGATGTTTCTCAGCCAGTGGTTCATGTCTGCAGTGAGAGGGGAGGAGAGAGAGGAAGAACATTGATACTCTGATGGATCTGGGCCTTCACATCATTGGCCCTTCCTCTTCATCATCTGTTGAGGAACTCTCAACATTTACATCTCATTTACATCTCAGCTGTTTAGCTGATGCTCTTATCCAGAGCGCTCATAATGAGGAGCTTTAACATGTGAACTTTCTGTTACAACAAAGTCTCTTTAACCACTTTTCACCCTGGAATAGTTAATTCATCAACATGGGTCTGTAATCATTTTAGTTTGTCTCATCATCAGTGATACCAAAGCATTCTGTGTAGAAGAAGACTTCCTTGTGGAGTGCCTTACTGTACAGAAATAGCCTCAATTAAACACCATGATCTGGATTAACTGTGTTTTATTAATAACAGGAGTAATGTTGTAACTTGTCATTAGATTGTGTTGTCAGTGTCCACTTGGTGGCGCTGCTGTTCAGTAAAAGGAGGAGCTGCAGTGAGTAAATCTTCAGAGGAGCTGTCAGGTTTTTGTACAGAGTTTTGGTGTTTCCTGTCACTGTGGGCTTCACAGCACAGTAGTACACAGCAGAGTCTGTCACTGCAGCAGAGGAGATCTGCAGATCCAGATGGGTTTTATCATCACTCACTTTAACAGACAGTCGAGGGACTGGATCATTTCCTACTGCTCCTGAAGCAGAGTGTGAGACGAGGAACTCTGGTGGTTTTCCTGGATATTGTTGATACCAGAAGAAATAATCACTACTAGTTGCTTTTTTAGAGTATGTGTAGGACAGAGTAACAGAGCTGCCTTCTAAAGTGAACTCTTCATTCCTGACTGCAGTGAGTTCTTCACAGCTGACACCTGAAGGAAGAGATAACTCTGTTATTTCATGTTGTAAAAGACTCAACAAATGAATCCCATCCAGAAAAGTTAGTAATGAAACTTTCTCAGCAGGATCTCACATACCTGTTAGAATGGATAGTAACAGTAGAGAAAGTACATAATAGTCCAATGACAGCATGTTGAATAAAGGGAATGTTTCTGCTTTGTGTATTGAACTCTGCTGAATATGGAAGTTCCTCTCTCTTCTATAGTTCACTAACAGCTTAGCTCCTCCCTCAATCTCTCCGTCTCCTCGCAGCTCTGGATTTTCACTTCTCTCTGTTCCACTTCCTACCTTACCAGTAAATTCTACAGGATGTGAAAGTTTTTGCTTTATTTTCTGTAAATGAGACGTAGGTAACACTTTATTTTAAGGTGCTTGTAATAGGCAGTAATAAACAGTTAATAAGACACTTATAAGACCTTATAGGATGCTTATAAACAACAATATAAGTGTTAATTAAAGCCTAATAAACTATTAATTGATTAATTATTGCTTATAAGACAATTATAGGCCTTTATTAGAGCTATAAGTTATATATACCTCATGAATGCAAGATTGGACATCACATTGTAATTTGCACTCCTAATACAGCTACCCTTTATACTTCAGTACATTTCTTATTTTCTTAGACAACTAAGATGGTTTGTGAAGGTTTTATCTTGTTCCTGTCCACTTTAAATGTGTATTTTATGACGATAAAATGACAGTTAATTTGAATAGAGTCTGGCGGGTTTGGCGATTTCAGGGATGTTTCATGTTAAAACAAAACGGATCTTACTCTTTAACAAAAGCTTGACCTCAGCTGGGATCCTTTCCATAATGTTGTCAGACACTAAGAATAATTATCTGAGCGTGTCAGTGGCAAAACAAGCACGTTATGGATGGAAACTGAAGGTGTGCAGCGGCATATTAATGTTACATTGTAGCTTGTTTCACGCTGCCACTGCAGCCATCTCTTGGACCAATTTCTAATGTCCAGGTTGAGAGAAAACACCCTAAGACATTATTCAAGCTGCTCTAAAAATCCAAGCGCTAAAGTTAGCTTACACGACATGCCTTATTTTATATCTGCATGCTAACAGTAGCTTAAACTACATGCCTTATTTTATAGCTGCCTGCTAACATTAGCTTAAAGTACATGCCTTATTTTATAGCTGCATGCTAACATTAGCTTAAAGTACATGCCTTATTTTATAGCTGCATGCTGAAGTTAGCTTAAACTACACGCCTTATTTTATATCTGTGTGCTAATGTTAGCTTAAACTACATGCTTTATTTTAAACTACATGCCTTATTTATAGCTGCATGCTAAAGTTAGCTTAAACTACACGCCTTATTTTATAGCTGCATGCTAAAGTTAGCTTAAACTACACGCCTTATTTTATAGCTGCATGCTAAAGTTAGCTTAAACTACACGCCTTATTTTATAGCTGCATGCTAAAGTTAGCTTAAACTACACGCCTTATTTTATAGCTGCATGCTAAAGTTAGCTTAAACTACACGCCTTATTTCATAGCTGCATGCTAAAGTTAGCTTAAACTACATGCCTTATTTTATAGCTGCATGCTAAAGTTAGCTTAAACTACATGCCTTATTTTAAAGCTGCATGCTAAAGTTAGCTTAAACTAAATGCCTTATTTTATAGCTGCATGCTAACAGTAGCTTAAACTACATGCCTTATTTTAAAGCTGCATGCTAAAGTTAGCTTAAACTACATGCCTTATTTTATAGCTGCATGATAAAGTTAGCTTAAACTACATGCCTTATTTTATAGCTGCATGCTAAAGTTAGCTTAAACTACATGCCTTATTTTAAAGCTGCATGCTAAAGTTAGCTTAAACTAAATGCCTTATTTTATAGCTGCATGCTAAAGTTAGCTTAAACTACATGCCTTATTTTAAAGCTGCATGCTAAAGTTAGCTTAAACTACATGCCTTATTTTATAGCTGCATGATAAAGTTAGCTTAAACTACATGCCTTATTTTATAGATGCATGCTAACATTAGCTTAAACTACATGCCTTATTTTATAGCTGCATGCTAACATTAGCTTAAACTACATGCCTTATTTTATATCTGCGTGCTAATGTTAGCTTAAACTACATGCCTTATTTTATATCTGTGTGCTAATGTTAGCTTAAACTACATGCCTTATTTTATAGCTGCATGCTAAAGTTAGCTTAAACTACACACCTTATTTTATAGCTGCATGCTAAAGTTAGCTTAAACTACACGCCTTATTTCATAGCTGCATGCTAATGTTAGCTTAAACTACACGCCTTATTTCATAGCTGCATGCTAAAGTTAGCTTAAACTACATGCCTTATTTTATAGCTGCATGCTAACGTTAGCTTAAATGGCATGCCTTATTTTAAACTACATGCCTTATTTTATAGCTGCATGCTAACATTAGCTTAAACTACATGCCTTATTTTATATCTGCGTGCTAATGTTAGCTTAAACTACATGCCTTATTTTATATCTGTGTGCTAATGTTAGCTTAAACTACATGCCTTATTTTATAGCTGCATGCTAAAGTTAGCTTAAACTACACACCTTATTTTATAGCTGCATGCTAAAGTTAGCTTAAACTACACGCCTTATTTCATAGCTGCATGCTAATGTTAGCTTAAACTACACGCCTTATTTCATAGCTGCATGCTAAAGTTAGCTTAAACTACATGCCTTATTTTATAGCTGCATGCTAATGTTAGCTTAAACTACACGCCTTATTTCATAGCTGCATGCTAAAGTTAGCTTAAACTACATGCCTTATTATCCAATGAAGGTTAAAATCAAGGGCAACTGGACTTGGTTGAAGATACTGGAAGACGTTTCGTCCCTCATCCAAAGGACTTCTTCAGTTCTGACTGACTGGCAGGGAAACTCAGCTATTTAACCTCAGTGGGGTCGTTGGCCAGGGTCATCGATACCGCTGGTTCGTTAGTGTTCCTTGTCGTTAAGCTCTCTCTACATCCTGTTGTTATAAATCATTTTTAAACCCATCTCTAAGCTGCCATTTCCAAAGAAATCATTTGAGTGGAGTCAATATTTCCTAAAATCTTATATTAATTTTAGGAAATATTGTGTATATAGTATGTAGCTGCAGTACCGGAGGCTGCAGTTTCAGGACCCGTGTTGACTTTGATACTGCCAGCTGGCTTTGTTACACTTGACAGTCCACCGAAGCCAATTACCCTTACCACAACCATCACAGAGTGTCTGCCTAAATTTAAGTTATTAATTATGTGCATGTCAACCGGTTAACCCTACAGCTCTGGACATCAGCCTCACGGCCAACGTGCTAGCAGACAGCGTTAACCTCCTTCATGTTGCTGTGGATTACCACCACCACTCCACTAGATGGCGCTGTCGCAAAATAACTGAGGCCCTGGGATTGCGGGGGTCCTGAAACTGCAGCCTCCAGTACTGCATGCAACATAATATTGATTCAAAGAGGTCCAGTTAGAGAAATTTCACCAAGCAAACATCCGGAACATCAACTTGCTTTATCATTCAGTAGCTATCACAACGTATGGCCTAGCTGTATCACATATATAACATATTTACTGTCAGTTTTTACATAAAACTGAAGGGATAATAAATAACTAATAATAAATTCTAAATTTAAGTAATCTAAAGTCTAAATTTAAAAAACGTTTTTGTAAATGTGCATCTTAATATAAATTAATTTTATTGTTGCTCAATTCAGTTCAGAAAAACAAAATTAACTAAAGTGTAGCTTTGAGTGATCAAAGTGTAGTCTCAACCAAAATTATAATTAACACTCAACACATCTTAACAAACATCCCTGTGACGTCACAGGGATGAAAGCTAAACGCGCCTCATATAACGCTCGCCGAGCGGCGACTCCGACACGCCCTCAGAAACAGCGAGCTGCAGCACACAGCTCTCCTCTCCCTTCCAAACACTAGCTACCCTCCAGGCAGTCAGTGGACAGAAAGTTGTTCCTGTGATGTAGAGACAGAGCTCAGTTAAAACTTTATGGATACAGATTAATAACTCACCGCTCTGAAACTCTCGCTCCAGTCCATGTTGCCAAGCTGGTCGGCAACACGTACGGCTGAACCTGAGCTGTTTACCGGCTTCTCGCCGACCCGCCCTTCTCTGCTTCTGATTGGCTAGTAGTCCTTAACTAGGAACTGAGCATGTGCAACTCCCAACAAAGATCATTTAGAGACAAGATGCATCACTCCATAGCTAAAACGAAGCCTTCAACACAGGGTGAAAAGAGGAGCATACCAGGAGAATACCCCCTCTTTAATACCTCCTCTCCTCTTTCATTCCCTCTTATAAAGCTACCACTTCCCTACTTTCTCTTGTTCAGTGAGAAACGTGAGCTCTGGCCTGGACTGGAGATACATTCTGGTTTTGAACTGCCCGTAGGAAGAATGTACATGTGAGAATCTGTACATTCTTGGTTAAAAGCCGTGTGAAGTCTATTTTCTCTTTCGTCTCCTCTCTTCCTCTCTGTATCTCACTCGTGGACTCTGCTCGCAATGCTTATCGGAATGGACAGATTTGATTGGCTGAGCAGCATCACATGAGCTGATTGGAACACATGCAACTGAATACACAGCTGGCCAATCACAGCGCAGAATAGGACTCGCTCTAACTGAAGTCCGACACTAACTATAATGTAAAAAGAGTTATGCTGTATTTTTCTAAGATATGATATATCTATGATTTCTTAACATAATTTTAGTCCACAGAACGTTCTGCTATGGAACAATAGATTCATGTTGTGCAAAAGAAAATCTATATTTATGGACAACTGGATGGAGAAACAAATATGGTCAATTGTTGGATATATATAAAGTTGGATATAATCTGGATTGCTGAAGGTGTCATAAAACATTCCAAAGGCTCTTATTCAGTTAATTAAAAATAATGTAGAAAACACACCGACCTCCAAAGTCCAAAATATAAAGATAGGCCAAGTTGACTTTTTAAACCAAAAATGTAACAATGCCTTCCTGAGGCAACATCTGTAGAATACAATGTAACCTGGCTTCACAAGGAGAACTTCAAACCCTGAAATATCAGCTATTAGAACAAAATATCTTTAATTTCCACTTCTTCCTAAAAACAAAGAAATGCAGTTTAAAATTCTAAGATTGAAATGTGATGTAGAAAACTGTCACCTATGCAACACAAATGTAGAAACAACAGAGCACATTTTTTATGTTTGTGACTAAAGTTTATGGAAATCCTTACATGACTGGTGTAATGGAAATTTGTCCTTTAGTGAGTCTTCTGAAATGTGAGATGAATGGAAAAGATTCCAATCCAGACGAGTGTGATCATTTGAATGGAGACACTTTTCTCAATAGCTCCTACAATCAGACCTCTGGCACATGGAATGATGCAACATCCACAGAGAGCTACAGCAATCATTAGACCTGCTAGTGTGGGCATCACTAAGGCCTTTTATTTAGCAAACACAGAATCTGACCGGTCGAACATGTTAGTGTCCACTTCAGAGTTCTCTGCAAGTTCTTCTCGTAGGGAACGCAGTCCTTCCAGCACTGGGTTCACCGAACCATCTGGAGCTGTATTGTTGGGCACAAACATACAGCAGGAGTTATTAAACATTAGCCCAGCATCCCAGCCTCTTTGGGTGCTTCTCTTGCCTCCAACACTGCTATTTGATGTCAATGCCTGTAGTTCACTGTGGTGTTCTGTCGTGGTGGCTTTTGTGCATCACGCTTGTGATCTAAGAACTGCAACAGAGGCACTGTTCATGCTGTTGCAATGGCAGCAAACATCTCTGTTGCTCCTCGTAGGCCACACATGTCTGGGTGTCTGACTGGGTCCCGTGACGTCTCCTTCCAGAGACAACCATGCTACCCACTCTTAATGTTTTGCGGCGTCACTTAAATCAGCAGTGGTGAGACCAGGAGTTTTCCCACTAGCTCCCTTGTGCTGATGTTTGCTGTCTAACAGCCTGTGAGTCCGAGACAAAGGCTGCCTAAGCGTTCCCAATCCCTCCTTCACTCACAGCACGAGGTGCTGATTGTGCACGCTTGTTGATCTATTGTTGTACTGGTGCAGGCTCCTTCCTGCAGTGGCTGGCGTGAATCCACGTAGCTCTTTCAGCCACTTTTACCGCTGTGTATGTTGTCAGGAGCACCTTTCCACCTCTGCGCCTTCCACTGCTTTCTTCTGAAGTCCTTAACCACCACAAAATCTAGGAGACTGTGCAGTGGTTCTGTCGCTGGAGAGGGTAGGGCCTCTTTAACCTGCTGATGTAGACGGGCAAGAGCAGAGGACAAAGTCATTCAATCATTCTCACAGTGATGTGTGTCAGGCGGTACTCTGCTCGCTGCCTCTATCCCTGTTCGTGGAGGGCGCCCAAAAAGAATCTCAAACGGGCTCAAACCTGACCTAGTTCTTACCCTCGTTCTCATGTACATCAACACCAACGGCAACGCCTTTGTCCATGGAAGACCTGTGTCTTCACAACATTTAGCTAGCTTAGCTTTTAATGTTCCATTCTCTTTTTCTACTGCTCCACCGCTCGCTGGGTGGAAGGAACAATGTTGTCTCAAATCAATGCCCATATAAGAGCCAAGTTATTACAAAAGGTGTGCCGTTGTCACTGCTGATTTTAGAAGGCACGCCCCAGCGCGGCAAGATCTCAGAAATCAGGGCTTTAGCTCCAGCTGCACCGTCTTGTTTTGAAGTTGGAAAAACCTCCATCCATTTGGAAAACATATCAACTATGACCAAACAGAACCTTTTGCCTTGACTCGGGTTAAGCTCAATAAAGTCCATCATCAGGTGATCAGATGGTTTATCTGGCGTTGGGTGTGCCGCTAAGGGAACCCTCAATCCTCTCCCTGTGTTGTGTGTTAGGCAGATTGAGCACGTTTGGCAAAAGTTGTGAGCGTATGTTGTGAAAGCTTTCATGAACCAGTGTTGCTTTAGTTGATCGAACATCCCTCCCTTTGACACATGATGCAACCCATGTGTCAATTTAGCGTAATGTGGAAAAAAATGTTTGGGTCAACATGGTTTGTCATTGGGACCAGTCCACAATCCATCAGCATATTTACAACCAGCCTGTTGCCATGTGCGCTTCTCATCTGATGGAGCAAACTGTTGCATAGCATGCAATGTCAGAGGAATATCTGTGTCTGTGTCTGCGTGCAGGGGTGTGTGTGTGTGTCAGGCCCTGTTGAGCTGCGGTGCGGGCAGCTGCATCAGCTTTGGCGTTACCTGTAGAAACAAAGTCTTTTGCATCAGTATGGGCATTTGCATACAGAAATAGCAGACGGCAACATCACTGCTTCAAGCAATGCAGCTATTTTATCATGATGCAGAATAGGCTTACCATCAGATTTTAATGCACGGTTGCAAATGCATATTGAGAATCTGTGTAAATAGTTACTGATTTGTCTTTGGCCAGTTTACAAGCTTCAGTGAGTGCAACCAACTCAGCTGCTTGAGCTGAATAATGAGATGGCAAGGGGCCAGATTTCAGTGTCTCGTGCTGAGTGACTACAGCAAAACCAACATGATTTTTTCCTGTGTTAACATTGCGTGAAGCAGACCCGTCATCAAAGAGAATCAGGTCTGGGTTAGTTAGAGGTGTTTCAGACAGATCTGGACGTGGAGTGCAAACCTGCTCAAGCACAGCAACACAGTTATGATCTTCTCCGTCTCCTGGAATGGGGAGCAAAGTTGCAGGATTTAACATTACACAACAACATTACAGCGTTTGACAGCGATGTTAGGCATATCCAATAGAACAGTGGTGTATCGGAGCCAACGTGCTGTGGAGAGATGAGAGGTCTTATGTTCAAGCAAGATCATAGAAACCGCATGAGGGACCAAAGGGTTAAATCAGAATAACCAACAATGTGACGTGATGCCATGACAACGTGGTAACCCTGCAGCCACTGGATCCAGTTTTGCTGAAAGAAAAAGCGACTGGTCTCAGTCTGTCACCATGTTTCTGTAGTAACACTGATGTCTGTCCATTTTGGAAACATGTCAACTATCATCAACAGCACTTATTGCCTTTGCTTGGGTT
Organism: Micropterus salmoides; assembly: GCF_014851395.1. Lineage (NCBI taxonomy): Eukaryota > Metazoa > Chordata > Actinopteri > Centrarchiformes > Centrarchidae > Micropterus > Micropterus salmoides. Next base: position 15,025 of record NW_024040361.1, on the reverse strand, counting down.
TAGCTAAAAAGCTCCCTCATCAGGTGGTCACATGGTTCTTCTGGGTGACACTCTGCTCTGTGTGTGTGAAACAGCCTCTGAGCTTCCAGGCTGTCTGATAACACACCTCACACACATTCCATAGTTTTGCATTCAGTTCCCCCTTTTCTCTGTGGAGGAGAGCGCATGGGCAAAACTCTGGACCATGTTAAAAAAAGGGATTTAAACAAGAACATCAAACAACAAGGAACGAGCAGGCGGCATTCTTTTCCTGTAGAAATGGGGTCAGTCTGTTAGCGTGCATCACATTTTATCATCAACACGGCAGCAGCTCACAAAGAAACATCCAGCGTGACATAAAGCAACAGACACAGCAAGCAACACGACAATAAGCACCAGGCATCTGGTTCGCTTCCAAGATGTAGCGTCAGAACAGGTCATGTGATCGTCCTGCGGTCAAGTCAAGTAAGAACGCAGGTCAGGTCTTTGTCGTCCCCGAGTACAGGTAGACTATAGAGAACCATTTCAGTCAGTGAGGCTCTGTCAGCTCAGCTTCGTCAGCTCAAGTCAGTCAAGTGCACTGTTAGTTTACCATGAATCATGGGAGAAAGCTTTCTCTTGTTTCAGTAATGGGATCCCTTGTCCATAAAATCATCATCACCTCTTTATGGTGATTGGTTTTGGCTTGTATGCACTGGGAGAGAGAGCTTTACTCTCATCCTGATCACATTCCCAGAGAAGTTATTCTGTCTATTGGAATTGCAGTTAGAGACAGACAGACAGCCTTGTGTGTGGCCATTGTGGGCGAACCGCTTTAGCAACACAATGGTCATCTCAGCACGCTTCGTGTGATGGACTGCAGAACGGAAACCGACCAGCCGCGCGGGAAATGTAACATTTTAAAAACAGACCTTTGTCAAATCACCAACAGAGAATGTGTGGTCTGTGATGTAGCCAATAATGTGAAATCTTTAAACCTGTAGTGCTCGCGGCTGCACTAATGCATTTACCAGCACTCTGTCGCTCTGCTGGTCGGCCTTCATCACAATCTTTTGTGAAAATGTGGGTGCGTACAGGTCACTGCAGCCTGCAGCAGTGAACAAAAGAAAACATGTTTAATATTTGTAAATATTATTTCACACATCAAATCAAACTTTGTGTGAACTACAGCTATAGACTCTCATTCAGTTTGCACCTCAGACATGAGGTCACAGTTTATTGTTTTAACCACGGTGTGTAAAAAGATGTTACAGGAACTAGTTCAATGGTTCTTTTAACCTGAGCAGGACTTTTTGCTCTTTACTGTACAGTGTTCTCAGATTCCAACTTACGGGCCTGTTGTCAGTCAGCCAACTCCGGGTGGACTTTATCCCCAAATCCATCCGTTTGCAAATCACTTGGCTTTGCTTCGCCATGTGTATACTTCCCCCTCGGTACAGCTAAGATCAGAGAAGGAGAAGAAGAAACAAAACAACAGCACAGCCTCCTTGTCCAGATAATATGTTGCAATAGTTCTCTCTCTTTTTTTTCTTCCACTGTCCCTCTTCCATAATAATTAAAACTTGTTGCATCCTGTCCGTCAGAATTGTGTATTGTGCAGAGTAACGAGTCTGTCTGCATGTACCTAAAGGTCTGTGTGTGTGTGTGTGTGTGTGTGTGTGTGTGTGTGTGTTGTGTGTGTGTGTGTGTGTGTGTGTGTCTGTGTGTGTGTTGTGTCTGTGTCTGTGTCTGTGTCTATGTGTGTGTGTGTCTGTGTGTGGTGTCTATGTGTGTGTGTCTGTGTGTGTCTGTGTGTCTGTGTGTGTGTGTGTGTCTGTGTGTGTGTGTGTGTGTGGTGTGTGTGTGTGTGTGTGTTTGTGTGTATGTTGTGTGTGTGTGTGTGTGTGTGTGTGTGTGTGTGTGTGTGTGTGTCTATGTGTGTGTGTGGTGTGTGTCTATGTGTGTGTGTGTGTGTGTGTGTGTCTGTGTGTGTGTGTCTGTGGTGTGTGTGTGTGTGTGTGTCTGTGTGTGTCTGTGTTGTGTGTGTGTGTGTCTGTGTGTGTGTGTGTGTGTGTGGTCTGTGTGTGTGTGTGTGTGTCTGTGTGTGTGTGTGTCTGTGGTGTGTGTGTGTGTGTCTATGTGTGGTGTGTGGTGGTGTGTCTGTGTGTGTGTCTATGTGTGTGTGTGTCTGTGTGTGTCTGTGTGTGTCTGTGTGTGTGTGTCTATTGTGGTGTGTGTGTTGGGTGTGTGGTGTGTGTGTGTGTTGTGTGTGTTGTGTGTGTGTGTGTGTGTGGTGTGTGTGTCTGTGTGTGTGTGTGTGTGGTGTGGGTGTGTGTGTGTGTGTGTGTGTCTATGGTGTGTGGTGTGTGTGTCTATGTGTGTGTGTGTGTGTGTCTGTGTGTGTCTGTGTCTGTGTGTGTGTGTGTGTGTGTGTGTGTGTGTGTGTGTGCAGTGGCGTCACTCATTAGTGCTCTGATAACTGAAATAAGTGTTTAGCAACTATGTCATCAGAATTCATCAACATGATGCCATATATGCAACCTGCCCCTCTCTGGGCTGTTTTCAACACATCATGTAGCAGCATTGTCCCCTGCTAGGTTTAAATGACACTTTCTAAAACTCTTGGTGCTTCTCATTCATCACCAATGTAGGCTGTTCAGGCTCATCAGCATTTACTAATAACTTAATATCATTTTTGTTGTTTCATTGTGTTTAAGATTTATTTTTCTGTGAGAAATTGTGACTCACCCGGTGTGTGTGTCCCAGCTGTTTCCTGTCACTGGCGTCCGTCCCGCCCCCTCCAGCTCAGTCCATTTGGATCTGTTTTGGATCTGTCCAGACAATCTCTGTGTACCAATGTCCACCTTTGTCCACTGTACTGTCCGTTTTCTCGTACTGTGACGGCTCAGAACAGAGTTTTTGATGGCTGTTTTCTCACTTTTGTCCTCTTTGTGTGAATCTTCAGCTTGCAGGTTCTCTCGTCTGTCACTAAGACGCTGTGAAATTCGGCATCTTTGTTCCAACAGCAGTTTCTGGCCTTGTCCCGCTCAGAACATGTTCTTTTCCGATGAACTTTATTTCAGACCGCTGTGACCATAAGGTGATGATCGTGTGAACTTGGAGAGCTCTACATGATCTGTTCTTGAATGCAAACATGTTGTGATTGGCCTGCAATTCTCCAATGATGACATCGCTGTACTGAGTCCATTCTGTGCTCCAGCCTACTTTCTTGTGAAACTAGAGTGAAGTATTTTGTTGAGATTGTAGAAATCTTGCAGGTCTCCAAAGTGGAGTTGTTGTTTGAGCTGGTTTGCTACTCAGCTGTCTTTAAGTCATTATGGCATCCTTTGATAAACGCTCCAAACTGCTCCAATTGCATGTGAGGCTGTCACGTGACCCGTCGCCTCAACAATGTTCCAAATACCAAATATTCCTTTTATAATTGGCATTTCCATGACTGGGCAATACGATGTGTTGCATTACTGTTACCGGAGCAGAACAGTGCTTCTGTAGCTCTTTAATGTTGCATTAGTTCATCATCTCTCTCTGGCTTATGGTGTCGTGTTTCAGCAGCAGTTTTAACATCAGCATAGTCTTCATCCTTGGATGGATCTGGGACTGGAGCGTATCGGAGGAGGAGGAGCGGAGTCCAGGACTGGATCAGCCGGAATGGATTCCATGACTTGTGTACCTCAGTTAAAGAAGAGATAATGTGTTAGTTTGTTCTTATGGTGTCTTTTTAACAGTTTCCTTTTATCCTTATTTTATCTAGTCAAATGTTCTGTTTCCCTTAATTCTAGTTTATATAGCAATCTGCCTTAAATTGTAGGTTTCAGCTTGTTTTTTTGTTTAGTTTTTTTTCCTCTGAACAAGGCTGCCTGCTCTTCTGCATCTCTCCTTTCCTTTCTCTTCAAACATGTCTTTAGCTGCTCCAAATATATATATTTTTGAACTAAAACTCACATTTAACACATTTCAACCCACTTATCAAATTGTCCCATAGATGTTTTATCTTTTCAGTCATAACTTTTACAACTGGCAGAAGGATTTTAGGAGCTGTTTTCCACTCAGTTTACCAGTTTTTACTCCAACACATAACCTCATCTCTAATGTATGTCTCTCTATGTTCACATTTCCTTCACCCTCATTGTGAGGCATTTATTTGGCATACTTCCTTTGCCTTCTCTTACTCTCTGATCCTGTCTTCCACATGCATGACGCTTTCAAATGCTTATGTTTAAAATCTTCTTTGTCTTTTTACCCTTAAAAAAATCACTTTTCTACCTGATGTAATTGCCTCAAACTGAATAGGAAACAGAATTAATTCACCAATAATTCTATGTTTTTGTCATTCTTCACCATATTTCTCTTGCATGCATTGTATGATAGGTGAAGAATAATCAGGTCTCTCACCTTTGCTTATTTTGCTCGTTTGACTTCCCATCTCCCACACTATCCTTCTTTGCTTGTACAAGTCTTTTAGGGACTCTAACCCTTTCCTTAGATACAGTCGTCACTGTAAATCCAGATTGTTTACGGCTACAAACTCTGGCAAAAGCGGTCGACAGTGGAAAAAAACAGTCCTCTTCACAGCCCTGTTAAGACTCCAAAATTGCTGGAACAGCGGAGAAACCCTTGTTTTCCTGTTTTTATTTCAAATATTTTTAACTTATTATTATTATTATTATTTATTTTATATATTTTTATTGCTCCTCTTTTTGTTCCTTTTTTTTTTTCTGCACAGCCCTGTTTAAACCCCAAAAGGAATTAAAACAGCGGAGAAAAATGTATTTCTGCACAGCCCTGCTCAACCAGTTAACAGAGGAGAAAAACTTGCTTGTAATTCTGCTCGGCCCTGTTAACTAAGGATCCACGTGTGAGATGGTACAATCAAAATAGCAATCTTAAGCTGAAAGTCTAAGAAAAAACAAAGACAAAACAAATGCAATTTAATAGTTATTTCAGACACTCACCGTTTTTAAGGACAACGTAGGTCCAACTCTTTTTTGAGATGGTAGTGGCAACGGTCCGGGGCGCGGACGGTCGACCCTCCCGTCTCTTAAGTCAGCGAGGTGGAGGCTGAGACACTTTACTCCAGGCTGATCAGTCGCCGGCCGTCTCAGGTCCCAGACAAACTTTGCCAAACCATCCCACTTCTGACACCAAATGTAATGGAAATTTGTCCTTTAGTTTGTCTTCTGAAATAAAGAGTCCAATCCAGACGTCTTTTAAGGGTTTTATTCTTTGCAAAGGGTCACACAGACAGACAGAGTGCAACCAGTCTGCAGAGTGTAAGACAAAGAGCCAGTGTAGAAGCAGGTGACTTTATACTGTAAGGGTATTACGCAGCTATCCAGGAGAGGAAGGGAGTAGGGACCAGCTGTCCTGAGATGAAGGCCTATCAAGGACAGTCTGATAAGAAAACTCTCTAACGAGCATCTTTCCCATGGGAAACTTCACCTAGCTGTAACATAATCAAATAATCAAATACCACACAGTGAAACCTTTGTATAAAATAATGAAGCATGCAGGGTGAAACAGTAAACACAGTAAAATATCACATTTCTATCACACTGGCTGACGTCCAAACTCATAAAGATAGATTCTTTTCTTTCACATCTGTCCAACTAGGTGTGGTCCTAAATAAGAAACAAATTAATTTTCTGATCAATAATACCATTATTATTACTAAATATTATATACACACATGTCACTTTGTGAAATCCCCCTTCTTGGAATGCACTTAGAAATGAGTTCTCTGTATTAATTAAATCTATAAGAAATGTTCAAAGCTCCCCTGCCAGAAAATTCTGTTTACTTCAGAATATGATTTGATCTCTAAGTTTTGTTAATTTTAACTATTTAATGAGTGAGTTAGTTATTTTGTTTGTTGTCTATAACTTCTTTAGTGTCGTGTCTATTTCTTCTGAGATGATTGCTTTGAATTAAGTCCAATGTTTATTAATTACTTGGGAGGTGAATTACACCCTGGACTTGAAACATGGTTTGATCTGTACCGTGTAGAGTTTGTCATTGTACCCACTACCCATAATGCTCCTGTGAATCCTCCCCCAGTGTTTCATTAGCAGCTGGAACCACAGTGACTCTGATAAAACAGGAATTAGCAGAATCCATCTGATATGAAGCTGTGGTTTGAATACCACTTCCCTCCTCTTTGAGAGGAGTCAGATATCTGGGTTCAGGTTTTTGTACAGCCTCTTCTACACTTTGTATCACTGTGTTTGTAGAGCACAGTAGTAGAGAGCTGTGTCTGCCAGGGTTAGATCTCTGATGGTCAGTGTAGTTGATGTTGCTGATGTTTCAGATCCATATCGTTCATTAGGAATACTTATAATCTCAGTGATTTTGCTCCTTTCCAGAGTATAAACTGAGGTGCCTGAAGGTCAGAATGATGTTGTACCAGTGAAGGTATACACCACTTGCTGTTGTCTGATAGTTGCATGTGAGTGTGACAGATTGTCCTTCTCTTCACTGACTTCCTCTCGTTCAGGAGAGATTGTGTCTCCAGCTATTAGTCCTGGAAAAAGTAGAGCAAATGAAGCCATTAGACTAACATTGTTCATGAGGCTGAGAGGAGAAGACAGTGGAAAATGGCAGCTGTACAGTGTTACTCTGTGGACACAAACAGCTCAGCTGTTTCCATAAATCTTTAGAAAAGAATAAAAAGATGTTGTGCTTTCTATCTTACCAAAGAAAAGAGCAGCAAGAATAATCCCCAGCCAATGTTCCATCTCTACAACAAGGTTTAAATCAACAGGAGAAACTAGCTGATGTTCAACATTCAGTCTGAGAATTGTTCTCTTCACAGCAGCAGTTATTATTGACAGAATGGTTGAACACAGTGCAGAAGTAGTGCACCGCCTACTTGATAATGTGGCTCAGCTTGGATTAACAGCAGCTACAGTGTCATCTAGTGGCCAATCAGAATCAGACCACAGAAGAAGAAAAGCCACTGAAACTTCATACTAGTCCAGCAGCATAATCCAGTTGTCAGCTGATGATCTGTTTGTTCAGCATTTTCCAAACTCAACATAGTTAAAGACTCTACTTCTGTGCTGCGTTATCACCTCCCCACATCTCTGAAGTTGTGGATTTACAGCAGCAATTAACAAAGTGATGCTACAAACTGTTGAGTCACCTTTCAAGCTTACAGGTGGAGGATTTGATAGTGAAACGAGACATTTTCACTGGAATATCCTTCAGACTAACAAAACCCACATCTGGATGCTGAGATCAGGTCTAGTTTCTGAGTACAGTCCAGTATCACATACAGAGTCTTACTGGGTTTTACATCCAGCAGCATCAGTGAAGACTCCCCATACTGTCCTGCTTCTTTCAAACTGTGAAAATGCTTTTCTCCAATACTGGAGTACAACAGTACATACATTATATTGACAGTAATACATGAATTTGTTCAAGTTGAAATAAATCCAGACTTCATCATCACACTGAAGTTTAACAGTGTGTGACTCCCTCTAGTGGACGTTGTGGAGTATTCTGTTGTCTTTGCTCCAAAGTTTTTGTACAGAGTTTTGGTGTTTCCTGTCACTGTGGGCTGCAGAGCACAGTAGTACACAGCAGAGTCAGACAGCTGAAGCTTCTGGATCTTCAGAGGAACTGACTTATCCTTGATTGTAGCATTAAACTGTCTTTCGTGAACTCTGCAGCAAAATCTGTTGTTTTTGAGTAACTTTTCAGCATGTACTTAGGAGACTCATTTACTTCTTGTTTGTACCAGAACAACGTTGGACTGCTCTACTCGTCTCAAAAGTACAGCCAAGTGTAACTGTGTCTCCTTCAGCAGCAATGACATCTCCTGCTGGCTGGGTCACTCTGTCTTCTCCTTTACACTCTGGGGAAGAAGAGAACATGCAGAGGAAGAGATGGATCAATAAAGATGATTGATTAAAGGAGAACAATCAGTAGGTTTAAAGAGTTACCTAGCCAGAGAGTCAGAATCAGGATGTTTCTCAGCCAGTGGTTCATGTCTGCAGTGAGAGGGGAGGAGAGAGAGGAACATTGATACTCTGATGGATCTGGGCCTTCACATCATTGGCCCTTCCTCTTCATCATCTGTTGTCTTTTCTGACCTTGAGTCTCAGTTTTGCTCCTCCCTTAATCCCTCCCTCCTTCCTCTCACAACTCTGACAAATAGTGAGTTTGTCTCTGCTGTGGTGCTGTAATTCACTACATGACATCATTTCCATCAGTTAACAAGAACCTGATAAGGTAAACTGGTTGACTCTTGACAGAACATGTGAAGGTCCTGACTGAGGTCAATCTTTAGACAGACGATATACAACTATTCAATTACACATGACAGCCACATTAATTACTTATTCAATACATTACTCAAACAGTACTATTCACATTATTACATTTGTGTCACATTTTCGGACAAATCATATCATGAGACGTCTTTACAAAAATAAATTGAGTAAACTAGATGTTAAGCTCCAGACAGGAAGATTGTTTGCATATGTAAAATTTTCCTTCTATTGTTTCATGCTTGATCATTACTTGGTCATCCATGAATTCTGTTCTGTTCTGTAAACAATTTAATGGACCATCATTGGTTTACAAATGTTTTAATCTCCAGATTGGATCCTGTATATTTGACCAAGGCCATCGTAGTGGGGGGTGAAAGCATTTAGCAATTATAGTCATTGCATAGAAGTAAATGTTGAAAAAAGGTTGAAATGTGTTGACATTTCGGATGACATGTGTTGGAGGGGGGTTTTGGGGGGTGGGGGCAGTGGGTAATGGGGGTGGGGCACAGGGACTGCTTACAGAATTTGTGCAACGACCCGGTATATCTGACAGATGCTGAGTCAGAGCCTTGACATCATGTGTTTTTACAGAATGGACATTTTAATTATTTACTCCTTAAGGATCAAACAGCAGTGGAGAGAAAGGACTTCCTTGGTTGAGAACTCTCAGCTATTAGGCTGCTGATAGTCTCTCTTTATATAAACACCATCCAACATCATATCATCCTTTGTCAGAATTTATTTAAAATAACATTTCAGAACTTGTAGTATCTTCCACATTGCTGCTGCATTGTTTTGTTTTGTTTAATCACCAGCACCACAAGTTCAGATCATAAACCACTGAAGTTTAACAGTGTGTGACTCCCTCTAGTGGACGTTGTGGAGTATTCTGTTGTCTTTGTCTAAAGGTTTTTGTACAGAGTTTTGGTGTTTCCTGTCACTGTGGGCTGCAGAGCACAGTAGTACACAGCAGAGTCTGTCACTGCAGCAGAGGAGATCTGCAGATGAAACTCCTTTGCTGTTTTCTCATGTGCAAAAGAAAAACCTGGTTTCTCTAAATATTCTTTGATGAAAACTGTGGAGATGAACTGGACTTCTGTTGATACCAGCAGAGGTAGTTTACAGATCCTGAATAGTTGCAGGAGAGAGTCACAGAGTCTCCTTCCAAAGCCAGCATTACATCTTTAAATGGTTTCACTAAATCCTCAGAGGATCCTGAAAAAGACAGAGAGATTTCACTCTGACATTTATATTTCTTTAAAGTGAGAGAGAAACACTTGAGAATATGCACAACTTTTCTGAATCATGTTTAAAATCTGCTGTTAATTTTCACTCACCAGTGTGAAACATGAAGATGATCATCCAAACTAAGCAGAGCTGCATCATTTCCACTTGTACTGAATGAACAATAGAGAGAACACAGCAGCTCTTCACTTCTAACATGAAGCCTTTCATATTCAGTTGTGGAGCTCCTCCTCTTGCTGTGCTCTGTTTCCATTCAGGCTGATGGAAGCTTTAGAAATGACAGTGATGCTGCAGTCATCATCATCCAAGAAGGTCAGACTGAAGGAGGAATCTGCAGGAAATTCACCTGAAGGAATCTGGACACAAACACCTGGCTGAAACCTCCAATCTGCAAACTGTACACAACTTCTGTTGGAGCCCGAAACCTGGTTAAACTTAAGATCCCCACTACCCATAATGCTCCTGTGAATCCTCCCCCAGTGTTTCATTAGCAGTTGGAACCACAGTGACTCTGATAAAACAGGAATTAGCAGAATCCATCTGATATGAAGCTGTGGTTTGAATACCACTTCCCTCCTCTTTGAAGAGTAGTCAGATATCTGGGTTCAGGTTTTTGTACAGCCTCTTCTACACTTTGTATCACTGTGTTTCTAGAGCACAGTAGTAGAGAGCTGTGTCTGCCAGGGTTAGATCTCTGATGGTCAGTGTAGTTGATGTTGCTGATGTTTCAGATTCATATCTTCTATCAGGAATATGTTCACTACCACTCCATGATTTTGCTCCTTTCCAGAGTATAAACTGAGGTGCCTGAAGGTCAGAATGATGTTTGTACCAGTGAAGCCAATATAGTAGCAGCTGTCTGATAGTTGCATGTGAGTGTGACAGATTGTCCTTCTCTTCCACTGACTTCCTCTCGTTCAGGAGAGATTGTGTCTCCAGCTATTAGTCCTGGAAAAAGTAGAGCAAATGAAGCCATTAGACTAACATTGTTCATGAGGCTGAGAGGAGACAGTGGAAAATGGCAGCTGTACAGTGTTACTCTGTGGACACAAACACTCCAACACTCACCTATGAAGTGAGAGCAAAGTAAAAAGAGGTAAAGCAACATGTCTTTGGAGTTGTTAAAGCCAGACAGACAGCAGATGAGCAATGTTCTTCCACTGCAGTAGAATGAAGAAACTAAACAGCCTCTCTGCTGCACAGCCCTTCTCCTCAACATCAAGCTGATTGTGCTTTTAGTTCCTCAAACATTTCTGCCTGGAGACGCAAAGAATCTCATTGGTTGAGTTGGACTTCAGTGGGCGGGGCCGAGAATCCCCTTTTTAGAGATTGGCTGTCTACCAAAGTTCAGTTCAGCCAGTGAGATTATTTGTGCATCCAGAGCAGCTCTGCCTCAGAGAAATGTTTCCTGAATGTCCACTTTCAGTTCTTCACACCACTGTGAGACCGAGGCAGGTCCCACTAGAAGGAAGCGTACCTGAAGACCTGCTCTCTATTCTGGGAACATGGAGGACATTTCATTAGGGACGTCCTGATCAGGTTCTTTTGTCCCCATACACAGGGCCGGCCATAAGGGGGGGGATGGGAAAGAATTCTGGGGCCCTGCTGCTAGGGGGGCCCTTGCAATCCAGCACTAATGATGTTCATTCTAAATATAAGGAAAGATAACCAAATTTAAATTTGAACCAAAAAGCTCACCATTACTTTTTAAAATAACAAAACATTTTTAAAAAATGTAATGTTGCTTCAGTAAAATACAGCCTGTTTTATGAAGAACCCCCCCCCCCCCTCCTGAAAATGGTATGAGTACTGTTTGTACACAACATCAAAACATCAAAAGTGCACCCATGCAGCAGGCCATGTATGTGTTTATGTAGGAGATGGAGAGAGAGAGCACAGCATGCGTTGACATGAGTAAAGCAGATTTGCAGAGGGCCCATTTACTGGACCTTCTCAGAGGCCCAGTCATTTCTGTGGGCAGGCCTGTCTGTACAGAGTCTGGATCTGATACTTGTATTTTCCCGAGTTAACACAGTTGCACAGTGCACACTTCAATTACATTCAAGTTATTCAAATCAATCCACCATATTTGCTTGACTATTGAATAACCAGTAGCTGTCACATCTGATAAAGCACCTCGTAGGTGGTCACAAACCTTGTTGTGAAGCTCCAGTAGGGCAGAGTCTAAAATGCAAATGTCTCTCTCCTTCATAGTATCGTCCAGTGTTTGCTGCTTTTGTGCAGCCTTTGCTGACTTACCTAAGGTTGACTCACTGTATTTGTTAGGTGCTGTTTCAAGTTGGTAGTATTGAATGCAGCTTTGTTTCTGCTGTAGTTCCACTAGTGTTGCTGATTTAAATTTCATGCAATTGTAGCCTATGGAATTCAACATCAATGGATATTTTTCTGTATGTTTACTGCAATTTTTTTTCAATGTAAAACAGAATCAAAAAAGTATCAAGCATTGTTTTCAGTTTGTGTTTGTTCAGTTAAAGGTTGGGTGGTGTGGAATTCAGTTCATGAAACTTAGTTTAGTTAAAAATGAAAATCAAAAGAGAGAGAATGAAATGTAGAGTATGTATTCAATGAAATTAGTTACAACATTACCCAATTTAACATGACTTCCTGTATAAACTATGGCCACACCCAGTCTTCTTTTCAAAAACAGACAGATCAGTTTGTTGGTTGAACAGAAACAGATAATGACTTCTCTGTACGCCTCTAATGCACTGACTATGAGCATTATGCTAAACATCAACTGACATCCTGGCATAGTTTGATTTCACCTGGTTTACTGAATTTAGTGGGTAAATAAAATCTTCTAATTTCTGGACTCACTTAATTGTAGGAAGGTCTGGAACACCAGAACTTCACATCTAATAAACCAGCTGCCATTATTACTGGATTTTGATGGAATCTAAAATCACATATTGACAGTAAAATTATGGCAACGGATGTTGTATTTTTGATCTAAAGGCAACATGTAGATAGAAAATGAGAGGCCCTAGGATGAACCCTGTGGTACACCACAAGAAATCACAGCCTGAGAGAACAACAGAGAAACTTCTTTTATAAAGATGAAAAGAATCAATGAAAACCTGAGTTTGTGATACCAACCAGTTTATGGACATGCTGGATTCAAATTATGTTATTTGTTCAAGTTCATATTTGTTTGTGTTCTTCTGTGCTTCATTTTTTGCTTCTATCACCACTTCAACAAATTCAGACTGTCATCACTGAAGTCTAACAGTGTGTGACTCCCTCTAGTGGACGTTGTGGAGTATTCTGTTGTCTTTGCTCCAAAGGTTTTTGTACAGAGCTTTGGTGTTTCCTGTCACTGTGGGCTGCACAGCACAGTAGTACACAGCAGAGTCTGTCACTGCAGCAGAGGAGATCTGCAGATCCAGATCGGTTTTATCATCACTCACTTTAGCAGACCATCTAGAGTTTGTTGCATTTTGTGTTCCCAAGTGAAAGATGAGGAACTCTGGTGGTTTTCCTGGATATTGTCGATACCAGAAGAAATAATCACTACCATCAGCTTTTTAGAGTATGTGTAGGACAGAGTAACAGAGCTGCCTTCTAAAGTGAACTCTTCATTCCTGACTGCAGTGAGTTCTTCACAGCTGACACCTGAAGGAAGAGATAACTCTGTTATTTCATGTTGTAAAAGACTCAACAATGAATCACATCCAGAAAGTTAGTAATGAAACTTTCTCAGCAGGATCTCACGTACCTGTTAGAATGGATAGTAACAGTAGAGAAAGTACATAATAGTCCAATGACAGCATGTTGAATAAAGGGAATGTTTCTGCTTTGTGTATTGAACTCTGCTGAATATGGAAGTTCCTCTCTCTTCTATAGTTCACTAACAGCTTAGCTCCTCCCTCAATCTCTCCGTCTCCTCAGCTCTGGATTTTCACTTCTCTCTGTTCCACTTCCTACCTTACCAGTAAATTCTACAGGATGTGAAAGTTTTTGCTTTATTTTCTGTAAATGAGACGTAGGTAACACTTTATTTTAAGGTGATTGTAATAGGCAGTAATTAACAGTTAATAAGACACTTATAAGACCTTATAGGATGCTTATAAACACAATAGAAGTGTTAATTAAAGCCTAATAAACTATTAATTGATTAATTATTGCTTATAAGACAATTATAGGCCTTTATTAGAGCTATAAGTTATATACCTCATGAATGCGAGATTGGACATCACATTGTAATTTGCACTCCTAATACAGCTACCCTTTATACTTCAGTACATTTCTTATTTTCTTAGACAACTAAGATGGTTTGTGAAGGTTTTATCTTGTTCCTGTCGACTTTAAATGTGTTTTATGACGATAAAATGACAGTTAATTTGAATAGAGTCTGGTGGGTTTGGCGATTTCAGGGATGTTTCATGTTAAAACAAAACGGATCTTACTCTTTAACAAAAGCTTGACCTCAGCTGGGATCCTTTCCATAATGTTGTCAGACACTAAGAATAATTATCTGAGCGTGTCAGTGGCAAAACAAGCACGTTATGGATGGAAACTGAAGGTGTGCAGCGGCATATTAATGTTACATTGTAGCTTGTTTCACGCTGCCACTGCAGCCATCTCTTGGACCAATTTCTAATGTCCAGGTTGAGAGAAAACACCCTAAGACATTATTCAAGCTGCTCTAAAAATCCAAGTGCTAATGTTAGCTTACACGACATGCCTTATTTTATATCTGCATGCTAATGTTAGCTTAAACTACATGCCTTATTTTATATCTGCATGCTAATGTTAGCTTACACGACATGCCTTATTTTATAGCTGCATGCTAATGTTAGCTTACACGACATGCCTTATTTTATATCTGCATGCTAATGTTAGCTTAAACTACATGCCTTATTTTATACTGCATGCTATGTTAGCTTACACTACATGCTTATTTTATATCTGCATGCTAATGTTAGCTTAAACTACATGCCTTATTTATATCTGCATGCTAATGTTAGTTTAAACTACATGCCTTATTTTATATCTGCATGCTAATGTTAGTTAAACTACATGCCTTATTTTATATCTGCATGCTAATGTTAGTTAACTACATGCCTTATTTTATAGCTGCATGCTAAGTTAGCTTAAACTACATGCCTTATTTTAAACTACATGCTTTTTAAACTACATGCTTATTTTATATGCATGCTAATGTTAGCTTAAACTACATGCCTTATTTATAGCTGCATGCTAATGTTAGCTTAAACTACATGCCTATTTTAAACTACATGCCTTATTTTATAGCTGCATGCTAAGTTAGCTTAAACTACTGCCTTATTTTATAGCTGCATGCTAAATTAGCTTAAACTACATGCCTTATTTTAGCTGCATGCTAAAGTTAGCTTAAACATCGCCTTATTTTATAGCTACATGCTAAAGTTAGCTTAAACTACGTGCCTTATTTTATAGCTGCATGGTAACGTTAGCTTAAACAACGCTCTTATTTTATAGCTGCATGGTAACGTTAGCTTAAACAACGCGTCTTATTTTATATCTGCATG